>NC_136977.1:37360219-37397719 GCF_032717465.1 Coenobita brevimanus
CCCAAAGAGGAAGTAAAGATACTGAAAGTGAATATGCGACAGTCATGCAGGCAAGGGTGAGGGGAAAGTGCCAAGAGAAGGAGGAGGAGGAGTATCTGTGTGTATTTATGAATCTTGGAACAACGCATAACACGGTGAAAGGGAGTGCATGATAGCAGGCAGTTTGTTGCGTTTTGTGTGTGTGTGTGTGTGTGTGTGTGTGTGTGTGTGTGTGTGTGTGTGTGTGTGTGTGTGTGTGTGAGAGAAATTTGTGGATAGAATTAGGGTCAGGTACGTAAAATGAGTTAAGAAGGGTGAGGTAAGGAGAAAAAGAAAATTGAGTACAACGGAGAGAAGACAAGTAAAAGAAAGAGAGGAAGATAAGAACATTGAGGTTAGGAGAGGGATGTAAGAATAATGAAGGAAGAAGGAGAGGGAGGGAAAGAGGGAGGTACGTAATGTTAGGAAGGTGTAGTAACGCTTGAAGTAAAAGTGAGGATATAAGAGTGAGGTAAGACTGAAGTAAGCGGGTGTGAGAGAAGGATGACGCAGTTTTTATTATTTTCTTGCTACCAGTAGACGTTCTTATTAATTATACGTCAAGTAGTAAAGGGGTTGTTAATTATGGATGGATTTAACCCCCTCACTTCAAAAATCTCTCACAGGCAGAGCATAGCGGTTTGAAAGAAGCAAAAATAATACAGGAGGTCATCGTATTGAAGTGGTTAACCCTTAGCCCCATTCACACACACACACACACACGCACACACACACACTGCATCTCAGACACATGTATATCCAGCCTGACACGAAGGAGCGCGATCGAACGTACAGCTACCATGTCCACTCCCAGTAACGAATACAGAGAATCAGAGAGGAAATAAATAAATCATGTGTCAAATTTAAAAAAAAAAAAAAAAAAAAAAAAGATTACAGACGCTATATTCCACAGGTGGATTGGGATTATTATTATTATTTTTTTTTTTTCCTGCTGTTTGGTGATTTTTTTTTTAAATTTTAGTGGAAACTTCTCGTAGTATAAGCATGAGGGGAGGGGAAATATTTATTACTGTATATACATATTTTTTTTCTTTCCTTTTTTTTGTTCTTTGAAATTTTTGTTTTTCTTGTTTTCTTATTTTGTCTTTTATTTTATTTTCTGTATTTTCTTATTTTCTTTTTCATTTTATTTTCTGTATTTGCTTCTTTTTCCTTTCATTTTTCATTTTCTTTTTTCTTTTTCATATGTATTTTTCTTTTTCTTTTCTTTCATTTTCTTTTCTATTTTATTTTTCTTTTTCTTTTTTTTGTGCTACCAGAAAAATGTTATATCTTTTACAGTGAAAAGGGTTTGAAATGATCTTAAACTTCGTCATTGCAGAAAAGTCTTACTATTTCATATCTGACTGAACGATTTCATTCAGCTGAAGGGCGACCTCTGCTAGTAAAGGGGTTGGAGGGTCTGGGGAAGGGAGGTCAAATCAGGAGACAGTTTATCCCGCTCTGACATTTGAATCATTTCTGCAGGATAACTTTTTCTTTCTTTTTTTCTTAGTTTAGCTTCAGTTACCGACCTTTTTTTTTTTTTTTTTGATCAGAAGGAAGGACTTTAATCACTGAGGGTACTTGATGTGGATGAGAAAAAAGATCGATTCAGAAACATGGTCATTTCCTCCAACTCATACAAATTTATTTTTTTATTTTTTATTTTTTATATCATTACGGTAAATTTCATTCGTGTCCATGGGCAGAAAGTAGATGATATCAGTGAGCTAGGTTGAATTAGAGGTCAAGGCTTTTGCTCTGATACAGTAATTCGCAGTGTGATATTATTTTTCCTGTGTTCATGCTATCACCGGAAGATTGTGTATTCTGCGTAGAGGGCAGACTTCTGCCAGCGAAAGGGTTAGATGCAGTTGTAGAATTAACCCTTAAGCTCCCATGAGGTCCTTTTTTCCCTCATCATCATCATCATCATCATCATCATTATTATTATTATTATTTTTATTATTAAAATAATCATCATCGTTATTACCAGATGATTTTTCTTCAGCTAGAAGTAGGCATCTTGTAGTGAAGGGATAGATGGCGCGGGTGTCAGAAGAGGACGTCAGAAAAACCAGTCCCTGCGACCTAACTCATTTACTGACCAACTATATTTAGCCCCAGGACTGCGAGAGGCTGCTGCTGAGACCGAATAGAAGCATCTGGAGGAAACAAGGACGAAACAGTTCAAGGGGATTTACGCTTGATGAAATAGGGATTTTTTTTTTTTTTTCATTTTAATCCTAGAAGCTGAAAAAATGTCAGGCAACAGCTTAAAGAACGAAATATTGTAGTTAAAATGCCATACTCCTAGAGTTAATCCACTTGTTGTTTTTAACTTTAGATAATGAGAGAGTACTTCTAAGCACTTAAACAGTATTAACTCGTCTGTCGGTAACAAAAATAATTAATACTTCTGGAGCTCCCGTATCCTAAAATTGTTATCAAGGTGTACGGGAAACGGGAGAAGTATTTATTGAGGTGAAGAGAGTCAGCACCACACTTCACATACTCTCTTGTTAAAACGTGCAGAACATTAGACTTAACATTTTTTTTAATGTCTAACGCCATTTTTACTATCCTCACATCTCCTTTCATCATTTCCACTACCACATCCGCAGCTGTCATGACTATTACATTTGAGAGTATCAGGTTAGGAATAACCCTTTCGAGACGCGTTTCTATTTTCTTTCTTCCTTTTCTTCCTACTTTCTTTTCTTTTTTTTCTTTTTCTGTTTCTTTTTCTTTTCTCCTTTTTTCTTTTTTCTTTTTTTTTTGTCTTACTGTTAGCTTATTATATTCAGCTTTGTGGTAGTATCCTCATAGGGTTTGGAACAGTCATGCGCACACAGAGGAGTAGACTGTAGCACCAGTCGAGCTGGGCAGTACTCCCGAGGTGGATGGAAAGCTGATGACAGGGAGTGCTGGAGCTCCTGTTTCATCAGCCCTCAGGACTAGTTCCTGACCATCCCCTTTGCTGAACTTTTTCAGTGTCTCAGTTACACAGAGAGTAGGCCAGCATGCTCTCCAGTACAAATTTCTTTAACTGTCTACACCAAACTACATGCACAGTACACACTACACTTCCTTTTCCAAAAATCAAAAATCATGGCGTCACAACACACAGCCTCGGAGTCCCCAGGGGGGAGGGGGGACCATAAATGCCCCCACCATCCGCTCCTTTCCCGATGACGACTCGAGGTGCCTGGAACCACTGTCTGACTCTCTTCTTCATCTGCAACATTCGCGGCCTTTCTTCTAACTTTCGCTCTGTTGGGCACCACCTCTCCTCCTCTAAACCTCACCTTCTTTTTCTAACAGAGACTCAGCTATCTGAGGCAACTGACAGCAAACCCTTTTCTGTATCCTCCTACTTTCTCTATACTCATTTCAAAGGTGGCTGTTGTGTATATATACGCAACGACTTATCTTGCTCTCGTGTTCCTGAACTCGATTCTTCTGAATTCTCTACACTCTGGCTTCGGCTTTCCTGTCATTCTCTGACTAAATATATCTGTGCTGTTTACTTATCCCCTAATTCTATTGACTATCAAAAATTCTTCGACTATCTTACTTCTACGATGGAACACATTCTATCCATTTCTCCTTTCTCTGAAATCTCCATTCTAGGAGATTTCAATGTTCACCACCACCTTTGGCTCTCCTCTCCTTTCACGAATCCACCTGGTGAACAAGCCTACATCTTTTCTATCCTTAATGACCTAGAGCAGCTTGTACAGCACCCTACCCGTATCCCTGACCGCCTTGGAGAGAGCTCCAACATACTTGACCTCTTCCTCACAACTAATCCTTCTGCTTACTCTGTTAATCTTTTCTCTCCGTTCGGCTCCTCCAATCACAACCTTATTACCTTAACCTGTCCTATCACTCCGGTACGGCCTGTGGACCCTCTAGGGAAACGTCGTCTGTGGCATTTTGGAGCTGCGGAATGGGAGGCCCTCAGGCAGTACTTCTTTCATTTTCCCTGGAATGATTATTGCTTCCGTGGCCGGGAGCCATCTGAGTGTGCCTTGCGCATTACGGAGGTCATTCTCTCGGGCATGGAAGCATACATTCCTTTCTCATATCCTTTGACTAACGCAAGAAAGCCTTGGTTTAATCACGCTTGTTCTAATGCTGTCCGCAACAAGGAGAGGGCCTACAAAAGGTACCGGAGCCAACCCACCCCTGAATCACATCATCTTTACGTTTCTGCCCGGAATCGTGCTAAGTCTGTTCTTCGCTCTACTAAAAATAATTTCATCAATACTAAATGCTCTCAACTCTCCAACTCGAATTCTTCCTGCTCCCTCTGGCACCTTGCCAAAAATCTTTCTAACAACTTTACCTCATCATCCTTCCCTCCTCTTTTCTACTCCGATGGTTCTGTAGCTATTTCTTCTACTGATAAAGTAGATCTCTTCGCACAGACTTTCTCCTCCAATTCCACCTTAGACGATTCCGGTGCTGTTCCTCCATCACTTCCCCCCTCTGACTTCCTCATGGCTGACATTAAAATTTCTTCAGTTGATGTATTTTCTGCCATCACTGGCCTCAGTACTAACAAGGCATATGGGCCTGATGGGTTCCCTCCTGTTGTACTCAAGAACTGTGCTTCTGTGCTTACACCCTGCCTAGGCAAACTCTTTCGCCTTTGTCTGTCAACTTGTACCTTCTTGCTGGAAGTTTGCTCTCATTCAGCCAGTCCCAAAGAAGGGTGACCACTCCCAACCCTCCAACTATCGTCCAATTGCTTTAACGTCCTGTATTTCAAAAGTTTTCGAGTCAATTCTGAATAGAAAAATTTTAAGGCATCTTTCCTATCACAACCTTCTTTCCGATCGTCAGTATGGGTTCCGTCAGGGACTCTCCACTGGCGATCTTCTCACCTACCTTTCAGACTCCTGGTCATCCTCCTTTCGGGACTTTGTCGAAAGCTTTGCCATTGCACTTGACATCTCAAAGGCTTTCGATCGAGTCTGGCATAAATCTTTAATTTCCAAACTGCCTTCCTACGGTTTCTATCCTTCTATCTGTGCCTTCATCGCTAGCTTCCTTTCTGGTCGTTCTATAGCCGCTGTTGTAGACGGCCATCGTTCTTCTCCTTGATCTATCAACAGTGGTGTTCCTCAGGGCTCTGTCCTATCACCAACTCTCTTCCTTTTATTCATCAATGATCTTCTAAGCTGTACATCTAACCCTATCCACTCATACACTGATGACTCCACCCTTCACCTTTCCATTCGGTTCCCGCAACGCCCATCTCAACAGTTGCTTCAACAAACAAGGGATGAGGCTATGGCACACCTAATGTCTGACTTGGCTCGTATCTCTGACTGGGGTAAAAATAATATGGTTGTTTTTAATGCATCTAAGACTCGGTTCTTACACCTATCAACCTGACAAAATCTTCCACAGGCATACCCATTAATGTTTAATAATATTCAGCTTAATCCTGCATCATCCTTGAACATGCTTGGGGTTTCATTTACTCGGGACTTATCTTGGAAAGATCATATTACATCTCTTGTAAAATCTGCTTCCAAGAGATTGGGTGTGCTAAGCCGACTCCGCTCTTTCTTTACCCCTGCACAATTGTTGACTCTATACAGGGGTTTTATCCGCCCCTGTGTGGAGTACAACTCTCACGTGTGGGGAGGCTCCCCACATACAGCCCTTCTCAATAGGGTGGAGTCAAAGGCTTTTCGTCTCATTAACTCTCCTCCTCTTACTGACTCCCTTCAACCTCTGTCTCTTCGCCGCACTGTTGCATCTTTATCTCTTTTCTATCGCTACTTTAACGGTCACTGCTCCTCTGAACTGTCTGCTTGCATTCCTCCACCTCTAAGACGGGTGCGTAGCACCCGTCTGGCAGCAAACTCTCATCCCTTTTCCGTCCAACTCTCTAATGCAAGAGTTAACCGTTACTCCCAGTCTTTCATTTATGCAACAGGTCAGCTCTGGAACTGTCTCCCTCTGTCTGTATTTTCTGCTGCCTATGATCTCCAGTCTTTCAAACGCAGTGTGTCCAGGCATCTCAAAATGATCGGACCTTGAATTTGGCTCTCTATTGTATTTTGTTTTTCTCTTTGAAGGAACTGTTACTGCGGGCTCATGGCCTTTGGTTCCTTCTTCCTCGCATTAAAAAAAAAAAAAAAAAAAAAGAAGAAGCCCCCAGACAGGTAGCCTATGTCCACTAGATATTGCAGTTTGGTTGATGGGACAAGTTTGGTGGCAAGTGTCTAATAATGTAACAATATTAAGAGAGAGTTTCGCTCATACTCACGTGTGCAGTCAAAGTCCAAAATTAGGTAGACTGTGTACACCTGGATGTCACGTGTGGTTTATATAATTATGAAAGTTGGTGGAATTTGACTCTCTGATGATAGCGAGACTTGCGGAGGTGTATGTACCTTCAGAAATTCAAAACGAAGCACTTTCTATTCACCAGGAGGTCCATTTTTTTTTTTTTTTTTTTTTTTTGTATGTCAACATAGGCAGGGTGGGGGAACTACCAGCTCTCAGGGAATGGACTATCTACTCCATAATAGTAGTCGGGTGCGTAGAAACAGTATGTCCAAGGAGTTTGGAAGTGATTGGTAACTTAATTTGCTCAACTGCATGCACAGATGCTCAGAACCTCAAAAGCAAAGAAGCCCACATGTACCAGAAGATGAAACTTGGTTGTTTTGTCAGCGATGGAGGCAAATAATTCATTAATGTACAAGACAGAACGACTTATGCACAGATTCAGATGCAATAGGAGAAAATGGTGTGTGTGTCAGTTTGATGGTACTGTAGTTGGCCTTGCAGTTTGGCCAGGATTGATGCTACTTACTCACAGACACAGAGACTTTAGGATGTATTTATACGATAATTAACTCTGGTCTATCTCCTTCACTCAAAGCTTACCCACCAGACCCATCCCATCCCACACCTCCAAGAGCCCCGTCTGTCTCCTCTTGGTCCTTACCTTTGGCATCTCTCCAGGCGTTATCTCCCAGCATGGCCTCCTACCTGAGTGGATGTACATTGCCATGTACTGTACTTACTCTCTTATCTAAATGCGTCATAGTATTTAATTACGCGCCCTGCTTATCATATTCACGCAGCATCCTCAAAGGTCCCCTCCATCGTGCTTAGTTGTTAATATTGCCCCATAGAACATCGTACACTCCAGGGCGCAGTCGCAGTACAAGTTCGGAATACATGGTTTACGGTATATTCAGCTTCATATCTTCTTCCTGTTGTTGTCATCGCGCTCTGCTTGCCTCCATGCAACACATTCTCTCTTTCAGTATATCTTCACGTAGGTTGAACCACTGTTTATAATTCTTAAGTCTCTCCTCTAAGTATATTGCCAAAAATAATCATGTATATAAATCCTGAGTCTCTTCATGTATTGCTAAAAATATAATCGGTGCTCCAGTTCCTTTTTGTGATATATCCCGGTGTAAATGTAATATATATTTGTCTATACCCATATTGATAGTAATTAAGTGTCTCGTAATTCTGTCGGTCATATTTTACTGTCCAATCCTGTATGAGCGAGTGTAGTATGCTAATATTTTAAATCTTTGTTATCACCGTGCTTCTAATGATTTAGTCTCTCACGCTAATGTAGTATGGCAATATTAGTGTCTAGCATAATTAGTGTATATGATATAGTGGATCGTGTTATAATCCACTAAATTATAATGTAATTTACCCACCAGTCCTTCATTGTAGCATGTGTCTTACGCCTTTTTCTAAGGGGGGGCCTCTTCTAACATGAATTTTCAGGCAGGTAACACCAAGATTAATTTAGAACAGACGTCACCGCACTGAAGCGAATGTTCTGCTGAAATTTCCACTCTCCCCGCTCCTTCACTCCTTTTAGATCCCCCCCCCCCTTTTTTTTTATATTTTTTGTATCGGGGAAATTGAGTGTGTGTGTGTGTGTGTGTGTGTGGGTGTGTGTGTGTGTGTGTGTGTATGTGTGTGTGTAAAACTTCACCCTCTTTCCACACTCTGCAACTCCACACCCTGTCATTCCACATCCAGCAACCCCACTTAACCTCACACCCTGCCACTTCACTCACTTCCCTCCTTCACTCTCTTTTCCTTCTCTGCTTATTCCCTCATTCTCTTCTTCCTCCTACACTTTTTTTCTCCATCCCTCGTCCTTCTCTCCTGCCACACCAAACCCTTCCTTGTCAAGTTTTCTCCCTCCTCTCTTTCTCTTCCTTCTGTTATTTTTCCTTCCCTTGTTCTTAATATCATACCTCACCTCTTCCTACTCTTCTTCCTCGTCTTCTCTTCATACCAGTTCTCTCATGTTTTCCGTTTTCCTTTCCTTCCCTTTCTCCTCTTCTCCCTCTCCACCTCTGCTCCTCTCTCTACTCAGCCTTTTCTTCCTCCCATCCTAGGTCACAGCCACTTCCCATCTCTTTCCTCCTCCTCCTCCTCCTCCTCCTCTTTCTCCCTCCACCGGTTCTCCCTCTTATCTCTCTCTCTCTCTCTCTCGCTCTCTCTCTCTCTCTCTCACCACTCCTCAACCTTGTCTTGTGTCTAGGTCAGAGCCACTCCCCGTCCCTCACCTTCAGGAAATACTTGCCTCTTAATCACAGCAATTTGGCAAGTGATTTACTGATGATAAATACCGTGGCTTGATAGTTATAAATAGAAACATAGAAAGAGAAGGAGACAGAAAGATGCATATAGAGATATAGAGACAGGTAGATAGATTGACAGGTAGACAGATGGAACTAGGGTGATAGAAAAATATATAGATAAATGTAGATTGATAGAGAACACACAGGTAGATAGGCAGGTAAAGTCAACACATGGAACGAAATAGATATTTTTTTTAAATAAATATATACTGTAGATGATTAGAGGGATAAACAGAGATGAGGAGGGACAAATATAAGTCAGGTAGACTGATAGGTATAAAGGTAAAGGGACAGGTAAAGGTAAACGGTGCTGTTTATTTGGAGTCCTTCTCTGTACCTTTAAGTAAAGTTTGAAGAAGTACTCACTCCTGCATCTTCGCCCACACATCCTCGCACCCCTACCTCTCCCAGATACTACACAGTCCTTCACTCCTTATCCTGAGCACTACTCAAACCCACTTTCCCTACCTACCTCGCTCGTTCCCACTCTCCCCAACCCCCAAACACCCAACCCTTCTCTAAACACTAATTAGCTTTACACTCCCTCCCTCTTCAGCTCCCTATGCAACCTCACACAGTGCCACTCCTTTCCTTACACCACCCCACATTGTCCCTTCCCACACCCTACATTCCCCTCTTTCACTCTCCTCATCCATACATTCCCCCTCTTTCACACTCCCATCCCCACACCCTTCACCCAAGTAGACAAAACACACTCCGCGCTTTCCCACACCCAACCTTACAATGCTCACACTTCATCCCTTCATTTCATACACTTATCCATACACCTCCTCTTCCACACCCCTTCCTTCCGCCACACAACTACACCTTACCCCCCTAGCCTCCCACATCCCCCCAGCCCATTTTTCTTCCCCACACATATGGACAACTCCTCACACTCTCCTCGTCATTACCCCCCCCCCCGCCTCATACTTTCTCACACCCTTTCATACTTTCCCACATCCCTTCCACTCCCCACACACTCCTCCACATGCACCCATTGTACCCCTCTCTCTTACATACCTCTCCTCACGCTCGTACGCCTTTTCCCTATCCCCTACACTTTCCTACACTTCTCTCTCTCTCTCTCTCTCTCTCTCTCTCTCTCTCCAACCACCCACACTCCTGTACACCTCTTTCTGCCCCTCCCCATCCCCACACTCCCCCACATCACCAAGTCCTGCGTCATGCTCACGTGTTGTCAGGCCTTGTTGAGCATGACCGCCTCACTGTCCTCTTTTTATAGTCACAGAATTGAATTGCATTTTTCCCAAGATACAAGAGAATTACATTTTTATTGAATTCTTACAAACTTTTCCTTACTTCTGTATTGTATTATATTATTAGGCAATTTTACGTCGTTCTGCGTTATATTTCAATTTTATGTAAGTCTCTGGTACTTTTCGTACTTATGATATTTTTTACTTCTTTTGCGTTATTTCAGATGTTTGTATATAGTTCTTTTGCAACTTTTACGTCCATCTGCGTTAACTTTTTCACTCCCTACCCCTAATAAAACCGTCTAGAAGTAGCGTAAATAAAGCACTTAGAGTTTATATGTGCGTCCTGTGGTTAGTAAAAAAAAAAAAAGAAAAAAAAAAAGCGTCATCAGATGGAGAGGGACTAACCTTTTGAACAGTTAACGCATTTCTTATTATTCTTTCTATTTCCAGACGATTTTCTTCCTCTTAGGAGAGACTTTTCAGACTGGAGGTGTTAGATGCAGCCTTCATTAACCCTTCCACCGCTATTAGATCCTCCCTTAAGCTGAATAAAATCGTCTGGAGAAAGAGAGAATAAAACCAGAATTACAGATACTTCCTTTGGGTGCAGGGGTTAAGTGACTATCGTTTAAGCGTTGTAGCCTTACCATCAGACTAATAATTTTCTTTTTTTCGTCCTGTTTCTTAACCTCCAATGTCTCTTTACCTCCATCAGCTCGAGACGTCTCCATTACACTGAAGACATTCCACCGGAGGGAGCCACAGTACGATAAATATGGCGTCAGTGTCCTAAAGTGAATTGTTTTTATCTCCTTTACAACGAAACGTCTCTCTTTGGATGAAATTATCTGGTAGCAGCAGGAATAATAGAATTCATGTTGCTGGAAGGGTTTGTTTTATTTATGCCTCCGCCATGCGATTTTACCTTGCTTAATAGGGACGATTCATAGTGAAGAGACCAAATGCAGTCTCCATTCACCCATATTATGTATTCGTGCTAGTTGTGTATAGAAACAAGCTGTGATAACGCTACCGAAATGTAACTATAACGCAAGTCGCCAGTTTAGAGGGACGTCATTTTTATCGTTTGTGTGTGTGTGTGTGTGTGTGTGTGTGTGTGTGGCGGCAGTTTAGAGAGAATTCATATTTAATCGTGTTTTTTTTTTTTTTTTTTGACTACACAATCCTTGCTTTTTAATATTGCTCATGTTATGCTTACTCACCATACGTGGTTGGGCGGACGCGAAAAATAAAAAAGCTATATATTTACGAACCCAAACTTATGTACCAAAGACGCCGAGTTTAAATAATATCGCGATTTTGGCGTTGACGTCAAAATAACTCAGTTGAATCTCTATGAACTCGGCCATTTCCTTCTGTCTGTTAGAGTCAAATACTGTAGGTAGTTTTAAAATGTTCTTGTTAAAGTAAAATGAAACGCTGAAGGAATAAGGGAAAGAGGGAGAAGAGGAGGGGAGAGGACAGGAGATGAGGGGAGAGGGTGGGGGAACAGATCACAAAGCAGACAGTGAGTGATGCTAGGAACAAAGGATAGAAGGAGAGAATGAAAGGAAAGAAGGAAGAAAGTAAGATGGAAAGAAAGAGAAAGGAAGGAAGGAAGGAGAAAAGAAAAAAATAAAGAGGGGGGAAGGAAGAAGGAAAGAAAAGATAGAGGAAGGGAGGGGGAAAGAAAGAAAGAAAAAGGAAAAAGAGGAAGGAAGGAAGAAAAAAGAAAGAGCAAGGAAGGAAGGAAGGAACCTAAGAACGTCTTTGTTGTTTACTTCTTACCATCCCCAGACGGTTTTAGTAAGCTTAGGATTGATATTTGGCATTGCAGAGGTTTAGATTATAGTTTTCATCAACCCCTGGACTCCTGGTGGGCTCTTGCAAGTTTAAGAAAATCGTCTGGAAGCAAACAAGACTACAGAAATGCATTGTTCCTCACACACACACACACACACACACACACACACACACACACACACCAGAATACTTTCAGGGGAATTCAGTATCTTTCTGAAGAGTTATTCCCCTTCAGAAAGACGGCGTACATTTGTTACCCAAGCCACCACCAGACGATTTCATTGAGCTTTGAGGGATTTTTTAAATGATGGGATTAGATATTGCCCTCATTAACCCCATCAGTAACACAGATTTTTCTTAAGTTGACTAAAACCGTCTGGAAGCACCAAGAACTAACTATACAAACGCATCACCGTAGTGAAGGAATTAAACATCCCTTATTCTCAAACGGACTATATTTAACCTGCAGGGAACTTGAAATATCTTACAAGAACAAATAGTATCTGAAGAGAACTGAAACTACCACAGCAGAATTTATGGTTTTTCAGGGGAACGAGACTAATTTCAGCCCAGAATTGGTTCGTGACTGGCGGGGAATTGGATCGTAATGTTGGAGGATCAAGTAGCCAGCGAAGGCATTACACTCACGATTAGGAGCTACCTTTCTTTTCTTTTCTTTTCTTTCTTTTTTCTTTTCCTTTTTTTTTCATTTCTCTTAGGGTCAAGTACTCCAGTGTTAAGATGACTGATCCTTCTTCCTTCACGGTTTTATTTCTTGCATAAGGTTTAAATACGACTGCTTTTTCATATCACTATATTTTAACGTATTATTTACACTGTGGATTGTTTATGCAGCGTAATAGCAACATCAAAAAGACATAAAATAACAAACAGGGAGCTACAAGGATGTCAGATGAGAAATACAGGAAGAGGAGCAAGTGAGGCTCCTAAATCCCTCAGTTATTTAGTTTTGGTTAATGCTAGACGGTTGTATTTTACCGTGGGAAAGCCTTAGCAGTAAAAGCCCTCATCACATATTCCCATATCGATCTTTTAATCAGAGCAAGTTTTTCTTTTCGTAATTCACTTCCAGTAAACATTCCACACATTTCACTTTCGTCATGTGTACCCACACGCCTGTTTACGTGTTTGTATAATGGTTTAAAACTTCTTTTTGTTCCCTGTGCTGGTTTTGATCTTTGCCAATTCTATGAATGATGCACATTTTTTTTTCTATGCCGCTAAAATCTGTCTCTAAAATAATGTTCACTGCTTGTTGTGTCCTATGTTGTTGTGATTTTTACTGTCTCTTTTTGCACATAAAAAAAAAAAAAAAAAAAAAAAAACTTTTTCTTTGCTGCATTGTCTGTGGCCTTTGCAGCTTTGTCTGTGGTCTCTCCCAGAATCTCGGTATATCCTCCACCTAGCCGTATTATCGGTGCAGGAAAGGGACGCCTTTTTGTGGTGGCATCGATAATACCGAGTAGCTCAACTGCCCAGTAATAAAAACGTCCCTCAGTTACTTCCCTATCCCCAAAAAGGAGCGTAGACTGCAGGAGAAGGTCAACATAAAAGTCTACTGAATTCACGTTTTAGATGAGCCAGGGACCACCACCACCACCACCACCACAACAACAACAACAACAACAACAAAAGCAACAACAACCCGTATCCCTGTTCTTGTTGTTGCTTGCTGTGGTCTTTTCCGAAGTCTTTGTATCTTCCACCCAGTCTGTCTGCCTGCCTGTCTCCCGTACAACCTCTTGACCTGCATAATTGCGTTTTCCATCTCCACGGCGTTGCCGGAGTCCACGTCACAAAGAGCAGTAGGGCTTGTGGTGGTGGTGGTGCTGGTGTGTGGAAGTAGTGGGGTTGTGTGGGGATAGTGTTGGAGTGATGTAGCGTTCTAATGGTGGTGTGGTATGGGAATGGAGATAGTGTGTGAGGGAGGTGAGGTTGTGCTGAGGGTTATTGTGTTGTGATGGTTTGATGTGAGGGCAGTGGTGGAGTGGTGTGGGAAAGTTGTTGGTGTGAATGGAATGGAGGAGGTGCTGGAGTCGCGTGGTGTAGAGGAAGTGGTGTGGTGTGGGAGTGGTGATAGTGTTCCGGTGGGGCTGTAGTGGGGAATGTGGTGTTGTGTGGGGATGGTGGGGGTGTGGTGTGTTGGAAAAGTGGTTGAACCGTGGTATGGGAGAGATAATGTTGCGGTTGTCTGAAGGTGAAGTGGTGGGTATGGTGGATGGTGTGGCTGTGGTGGATGGTGTGGGTATGGTAGATGGTGTGGGTGTGGTGGTGAAGGACGTGGAAATGTGTGGTACTGTGATCTGCTTCGTGGTGTGGTGTTCTTACATGCTGTGCTGCTGAGATACGAACATCGAAGGTCGGAGTGATTAGTGGAAGCTGTGTCCGATTTTCACGTGGCACTCTAAGGATAGGTCTCCTACTTTGATGTGTGTGTGTGTGTGTGTGTGTGTGTGTGTGTGTGTGTGTGTGTGTGTGTGTGTGTGTGTGTGTGTGTGTTTATACCCTCCCCATACTTGGTAGTAGGAAATAGTCATCTGATGCTAATATGTTGGTGATTCTTTAGTGTGCTGGTATAATAATGTATTAATATCAGTAGTAGTGACGGGAGTGATAGTATAAATACTGAACTTTTTTTTTGTCCTCTAAGTGTCAGGGAAATGTAAAACTCAAAAGTACGACAGTTACTCTAGATGTTTTTAAAGCCCTCCCCTCCCCACCCCTCTCCTTGTCACTACGAGAGGTCTTCCCATGTAAAAATATAAAAACGTCATTGTATTGTTAGGATTAAATACTTCTTTCCTTAACCCCGTCACCGTATGGCACCTGTTTTATATTCTTCTTCACGCTGCCTTACAATTATACCTGTTTAAGAGAGACCCCTCATAGTGAAAAAGTTAATAGTTATCTCCAATCAGTGATGATATTTAACTCCTTTAACCCGAGAATGTATTTTTGCCTTATTCTTCTACCTACACTCGTACATATTTATTTATGTTTTTATTATTTATTTTATTTATTCATTCATTTATTTATCAGTTTATTTATTTACACTTTGAGGGAGACATCTGGTAGTAAATGGGCTAATGAAGGCTGTATCTAACTTCTCCATTTGCTAAATCAACGTCTGGAGGAAATAGGAGAAAATGTGAGAAAATGTTTTTAAATTTGTAATGGTTTCTTGCGGTAGTGCTATAATGGTTGAGATGGCTTTATGTGGCAAGGATGCAATGTGAGGGTGGAGTAATTAACGCTGTGTAATTGTAGTTGTGTGAGGTGAACCGGTGGACGTAGTAGGGGCGTTGACAAGTGCGTGGAGAAATGAGGGAGGGGAGAAACGTATCGTGTGGTTAGATGAGTGGCAGAAATGAAGGGTGCACAAGGGCAGGGTGTGGTGGTGGTGGTATGATAATGTGGTGCTGTGCTGGAGGTGTGGGATGTGGTGTGGTGAAGAATGTGTGGTGTGGTAGTGGTGTGTGGGAGGTATCATGAGTGCAAGATACTGACGGGAGAGTGTGGTGGTAGTATGATAATGTGAAAACTGGAGTGGTGTGCGGTGGCGATTTGGTGTGGTGTGGTGGTATGTGGTGTGGTACTTATGAGTTGCAGAAATGAGAGGTGCAAACAACAGTAGGCAGGGGTCACTGTATGATGGAGAATTTGTGGTTTGGTTGGGATGTGATGAAGTGCTGATAAGTAACAAATGAAGTACCCAAGCAAGAGTGGGATTAAACGGTGCTGTAATGTTAAGTGATGTATTTGAGAGATGTAGTATGATCTGTCTATCGATTACCTGATACCGCATCATGTAAGGGGTGTCCTCAACTAAACAAAAGGTGAAGAGAGAACCTGTATTTTTTTCACAGGAAAAATCATCAGAGAAATTACCAATATGCCGGGAATCGAACCCGGGACTCTCAGGTGAGAGCCAGGCAGCAAACCACTACACCACGACCAGGTAAAAGTTAACTCACGTTGTCACAATCTTGTAACCAACGTTGGTTACAAGATTGTGACAATGTGAGTTAACTTTTACCTGGTCGTGGTGTAGTGGTTTGCTGCCTGGCTCTTACCTGAGAGTCCCGGGTTCGATTCCCGGCATATTGGTAATTTCTCTGATGATTTTTCCTGTGAAAAAAATACAGGTTCTCTCTTCATTCTGACTTGCCGTAAGTGTTTGGGATAGATTAAAAGCATCTACTTGCCCGAGTGCCAGGGGGTTAACTCATCCTCTTCATGCCCACAGTGGGGGCGAAGGGACGTTGGTTACAAGATTGTGACAACGTGAGTTAACTTTTACCTGGTCGTGGTGTAGTGGTATGCTGCCTGGCTCTCACCTGAGAGTCCCGGGTTCGATTCCAGGCATATTGGTAATTTCTCTGATAAACAAAAGGTGAAGATGGTATACTGTGGATGTGGTGTGGCGAGGTGATGTACGGGGCTAGGAGAAGAAGAAAAATTCATACCCGACCAAGCTTCCCCTATTAAAACTCCACAGTCTCTCTGAGTCGGTTCTTCCAGCGTCTTAGTTACCTTATAGTCATGAAGTAACTGACCCTGCGTTGTGTCCTGCCAAGCCAGGAGTCAGAAATTAAGCCTCATTCAGCAGTTATCAGATCGGCAGGACCCGGGAATGGAAGGCAGTTATGCATGTAAGTCTTCACCTCGACCATCTGGGCATAAGTATCTGGGGAAAGTGCCGGGATCTGGGGTCTTGTCTGCCAGGTTTCTTGGTTGTGCGTGTTGGAAGTGCGTGTCGGAGTTTGGGAAAGTATAGGGAAAAGAAGTAGGGAGAGGAATTGATGGGAGAGTATGAAGGACGGTAAAGGAGGGAGGATAGGGAAGAATGGTGGAGCTGAGTGGGAAAAGGAGTGAAAAGGGAAGTGGGAGAAAGGAATAAGGGCAGAGATACGGAAAAGGGTGTGAGGGAGCGTGGAAAGGGAGTGTGAGGGTGTGAGAAGGGAGTGAGGAAGTGAGTGGTGGGACAAAGGGAGGGAGTTGGTAGGGGGCTGGTGTAAAGGGAGGGAATGGAAAGGAAACTGAAGGAGGGCAGTAGGAGTAAGTCATGGAAGAACTTGGGGACGGAATGGGAATGGGAGTTAGAAAAGGGACTACAGAGTGTGTCTAGGAGTATTGGAAGGAAATGGGAGAGTGTTGGGAATTGGGAATCGGGAGCAGGAATTAGAGGGGGAGAGGGAAAACTAGAGAGAGGGAGGAAGCAGAGGGACTCAGTGATGAGAGTGAGAGAAGGACTGGGGGCTGGGGAAAGAAAGAGGGAGAAGGAGTGGGGGAACTGGGTGGTGAGCAATACCTCCATCTTCGTTTTAAATCGTGACTGTTTACACGATCATCGATATTTTCTGGTAGACCGGAAAATTTACGTACTGTTTAAATAGGCATGTTTATTATTTATACAGAGGAAAGGAACCAAAGGCTGAAAGTATTAAAAAGTTATCTAACCCAAAGAAAAGCGCTTTGTGATCTAATGGTTGGAGTGCCTCAGTCAGAGGCGTTTGACCCCCGGAAAATGACCGGGAGTTTCTCAATCCTATAACGCCACAAAGGAAAGTAGGCTGGTCCTCTGGCTTTACATGTACTGAACTACTGCAGCCTAACATTGGATCCCTACTCCTCGAAGGGAGCTTTACCAAAATCAAGACGTTCTTTTTGAGATACCTGAGTCACGTTGTACTTCATCGTCAGACCTCAGGAAGCTAACCCAATGTTGAGTAAAATCTAATACAGTATTTCTAGGTACAGTAAATATAGATAGGTCGTGCTCCAAGGGTTAGACGACTAGAGATGTTAGACAGAGGGCAAGAGAGAGAGAGAGTGAGAAGAGTGTTCCAAGGGTTAGACGACTGGAGAGCCTAAACAGAGGATAAGAGAAAGAAAGAAAAATTGTTCCAGAGGTAATAAGCTGTGTAGCCTGCATGAAGGACCTTGAGTGCAGTAAATCAAGAGAACTTAAAGGACGACTGACGTTTTCTGGGATATCATCAATTTTTACATATATATTTGTATGTATGTTTTCATGGACGTATGTATATTTATGCCTGTATGTATCCATGTGTCAGTAATTATCGTCATCATCATCATCATCATCATCATCATCATTAACTCTAGTTTCGTTCCTTCTGAGAACTGATGTGAGTGGAATTCAGAAATGGCAAATAGAAAGCATATACGGAGAAGAATAATCAACAAAGGTCATTGCAGGTAATTAGGAAGATGACTAACATTTTCTTTTATTATTCTCATATTTATGTATATGTATGTATGTATATATGTCATCTCTAGCCGTTATTCATTTCAGTTATCAGTTTCTCGTAAATTCAGTGTTACAAGTGGTCACCCTCCTAATTTCGGTGATAGTTTTACTTGTTTACTAATTCGCTTATCTTTGTTGAGTGTCGGAAGTGCTTTTGCAAATTTCTTGATGTGTCGGGAAGTGAATGACCCGGAACAGTTTTAGCAACGCCCTTTCCCGGCAAACGTGCATACCCAGCCAGGTTAATTACACCGCCCCCAGCCTCTGATTCTAAGCTTTCTGGCTACACATTACACGCTCTCACCTCACTCGATATAGGCTCGGCTTTCTACCCCCTTTCCCCATCTCTCTCTCTCTCTCTCTCTCTCTCTGTATGTGTGTGTGTGTGTGTGTGTGTGTGTGTGTGTGTGTGTGTGTGTGTGTATGTGCTTCTTTTGTGCTTTTGTTTAATCTCTCTCTCTCTCTCTCTCTCTCTCTCTCTCTCTCTCTCTCTCTCTCTGTTTTCAGGTATGTGGTATTGGTAACACTGATTAAGGACATTTACAAGGTTCGTAACACCAGAGGGTCAACTGGGGTAACCCTTACACACACACACACACACACACACACACACACACACACACACAGTAACGTGAAGTTCGACCGTTCTGTACATCACGTGTTTCACCTTGCACCTTCCTACCTCCCTCCTTCCCTCCCTCCCTTCTCACCTACTCATTGTACCTCGATCAGTCACACTAACAGTCCCTTCTATTATATAAGGCAGCAAAAAAATGAGGAAAGATAGCCAGAGATAGTCGAAGAGATAGCCCGAAAGATAGCCCAAGATAGCAGGACCCGGGCATCAGTGGCAACAGATACAGATAAGATAAGCAGTGTAAGGTGGGGGCAGAGATAGCCACTAGAGATATGAAGGGAAATGTGAGAAAGAGAGATAGGGACTAGAGATAGAAGGGTTATAATGATTGATCAGATAAGGATGTGTGGTATTGTGCAGGGTGCTGGTGGCGACGAGAGAGAGAGAGAGAGCTTGTGTGTGTGTGTGTGTGTGTGTGTGTGTGTGTGTGTGTGTGTGTGTGTGTGTGTGTGTGTGTGTGTGTGTGTGTGTGTGTGTGTGTGTGTGTGTAATTGATCTCGCTTTGCTTTCGACATGGTTTGTATCAGTATCGTACAGAGGATATTAAGGTGTGATGTACAGAATATATCGGTAAGGAAAAGACGTCACGAAAACTCCCAAAACCTCATATGATCTTTGCTTAATTGCATGAGTGGCTGAAAAGAGAAAGAACTGTGAAAAGGAAGTGGAAAGTGATTTGCTGTGGCGAGCGTAATATTTTGTCAGTAGAAACTATGAAAAAAGTCTTGTAGTAGTCGAATAAAAAACGTCCGGTTGCAAAGTGTCAAGTAAAAATAATACTGATAATGATAATAATTCAGATTGTGAATAAATAGATCTGTGTTTATCGCGAATTAAGAACGTATATTGTTTTATGTACAGTAGCGAATTGAAAAAAAAAAATGTATATACCACAAACGAAACATTTGGAGTGTTTGATCACTTTCCAAATAGTGTAGGATCTCTCAAAAGTTCTGTTGTCTAAATCCATACAATATTTAGCTGATCAAGCAAGTTACAATTTAACAATGGACTTCATGGATTCTTACTGGAATGCAATATGCTCGTAAGCTCATGGTGTATTTTTTATACAAAAGAAAATACTGTATAAGTGAACGACTAAAAAAAAAAAAAGTCTGTTAGCTGTGTCAATTAAGGGAGATATCTGGGTAGTAGCATCTGTTTGTGAAAAAGGCTAAGAGCAGAAAGCCTATTAGGGGTTGCTAGAAAAGAAGAACACATTTGATAGAAGCAAAAAAAGGGAAAAAGGAAAAAAAAAAAAGTGACCAAAACGTCGTCTGGTGGTAGCAAGAAAATCATCTGGTGGAAGCTTTTTAAAAAATCTCGTAGTGAATGAGATATAAGGTGCTGTTTTTTCCACAGATGTTTGTTGACCATCAGAGGGCAGCTGTACCCTCACTTAACATTTCATTGTTGCGTCACTAAAGGAAAACTGGAAGGTGAACCCCCAAGATGGGCAACCCCAGTATTTGGAATACTTGCCATAAACTGCTGTCCTTTAGTTTCGTTTCTTTCATTTTTAAAGGCTCCAACATGCTTGCATGCCTCGGCTTTGGTCATCTAATGGCGGGTGTCCAACTGCGCGACCTCTAACCGCCTCTCTGATCAGTCCCTTATCCCTGAGGTCACCTCTTTCACCTTGTCCCAAGTTTTTTCGGTCTGCCACTCGCAGCTGTACCCTCAACATTCACACCTCTCACCCCTGCACCCAGTTGTCCTACATTCTCCCCACATGCCAAAACCATCTCAGTCTACCCCTTCTCTTCACAGCACTAACTCATTTGATAGAGAAAAACTGCCAGGTGTACAAAAGGTGTCACCATGAACTGGAAACTTTCGACTACGGCCTTTCTATAAAGTGGGGAAGGAACTGTGACAGGCAGAACTAATCAGGCCTCCTGTTCACAACCAAGGCCTCCAATCAACTCCATAGATCCAGTGATTCATCCCCCTACCACAGGAGCAGCCTGTCACATCACCTGCTAGCACTAGTTCTCCGGCCAAAGTTGTCAATGATAGAGTTCTCTCCTGCTTTTCTTTGGTGCAGTGGGGCACTTTTTAAGGAGGCACTGCAGTAATTGGTTCTGTGTGATGACGTCTTTTTTATTCTTCGTTTCGTTATTTAATTCCATTATTTCTTCACGTCCCTTTTAGTTTCTCACTCTATTCAGGTTAAGCACACACACACAAAAATCAGCTTAGTAGATACTTCTCTGATGAATGATGACAGGCTAAAATCATTCTTTGTAACAGTTTAGGAAAGAACAGAAGAGGCCTGGTGCCAAAAAAGATAAAAGCGAAATTATAATACAGAAGAAAGTTCCCTGTTACCTGCTAGCAGGTACCCGATTACCCTCCCCTGGCGCACGTGTTACCCAGATTAAGACCTTGAGAGTTCACTGGGGACGAATTCTTCGTCTTCATCTTCTTCTTCTCCTTCTTCGTCTTCTTCTTCTTCTTCTTCTTTTCATCCTAGTCAGTCGATTTTATTCAGCCAAAGGAAAGGCCGTGTTTAATCCTCCAGTTATGAGAAAGGGGGAATCAAGAAAAAAAAAAAAGTCCTAGAAGTGAATGAATTAACTTTTGAATCCAGGTGTCATTTTTAAACTTAATTTTACTGGTGTCACGCTTTTTTACGTAATATGTTTTTCGTTTTTACGTTTATTATATTTATTAATGCTATATCTAACCCATGCAGTTTTAAAGCACTGTCCTAAGCGGGAGGGGGGGGGGAAGCCATGAGGTGTTTGCACTAAGAACAGAGAAATATCTCCGGGTTAAATGAAGATGCTAAATCTTAAATCTTAAACTGAAATATATCGAGACAGACAAAAAAAAAAAAAAAGTGCCCTGGGAGAATGAATCAAGAGATGTGGAGTTCAGGGAGGACGAATACCTTTTTTTTTTCTTTATTTCCATGGTAACCTAAATAAGCACCTCCAGCTCTTGTTCAGTGGCTCTTGCTCTCCTCTCTCTCTCTCTCTCTCTCTCTCTCTCTCTAATTAATCCTGATCTCCTCCTCATTCTTTTCTTTCAGTTTTTCTCGGTTTTTGTTGTTCACCTTTTTCTCATCCTCCTCTTCCTTCCCTTCCCCTCCCTTACCCTTTCCTCCTTTCCCTTCACCCCCCGCCGCCTAATTCTAACATCTCCATCGTAATTTCATTTTGGCGAACTGCTTTTTTTTTTTTTTTTTTTCGCGGTTTTAGGTTACGCGGGAAGGTGTTTTTCCGGATGCCCAGGTGTTCGGGTTCCTACTTGCCTGTGTCATTGGTAATTGTGGGATTGGTGTGATGTGATGTGGTGTGGTGGTGGTGTGGCAGTGTGATGAGGTATGTAGTTGGTGTTGGTGGTATGGTGTGGTGAGGTGATTTGATGTGGTGTAGACTACTGATTATTATTTGATGGGGTGAAATGATGTGGTGTGGGGTGTGGTGTGGTGTAGTGTGGTGTGGTCGTCTTTTGGTGTGCTGCGGTGATGTGGACTGGAATATTACGGTCTGGTCCGTGGTGGTGTGATGGTGGTGATGGTGTGGTTTGGTGTTAATGGTGTGATGGTATGGTTTGGTGTGGTGATGTGGTGTGTAGTGGTATGGTTTTGATGTGATGTTGGTGCAGAGGGCTTGGTTTGGTGTGGTGTAGATGTGATGCTTTTGTGGTGATGGATCTAGCGATTGATGATGATGATGATGATGATGATGGTGGTGGTGGTGGTGGAGGAGGAGGTGTTACATTAACCAAGATTTCTCTCTCTCTCTCTCTCTCTCTCTCTCTGAACCCCTTGGCTGGTGCAAGCATCTGAGAAGAACCGTTCAACAGACTGCTACAAACCTCTCAAATGGCTCTTAAAGAATGTTAACGGAAAATAGCAGCACCAGGGCATGACTTAACTCACAGTGCTCAGCAGCCTAAGGGTTAAACAATCAGACTCGTAAACCAGTCATTCCAGTTTTTATTCAACCCCACTAATGATTATCACAAACCCTTAAAAAATCATCATATACCCCTATCTTAACTGTGCCAACCAAGTCACTCCAAACCACCCTTGCTTAACGACCGAGGGGCCATTTGGAATATGAGCTAATAACAGTGCATTGTCTAGTATCTGATTGTTTAGGAACACCGCCTTACACCCTATAATTAGCCATTAAATTGGGTGTAATTGTTGTGGAAGGGTTATTAAGTGTTAAATAGGGGGTCGCTTGGAATGGTTTCGAGAGGAGGTGTGGGTGGTTATGGTATTAATGCCATTGGTGATAATGATGGTAATGTGTATGGTAATGGTAATGGTGTTGTTACTGTTGAAACTATTATTAGTACCCCTTCTGCTGCTAGTATTATTATTGTTACAACTACTACTGTTACTACTATTGTTCCTATCACTGTTATTACAACTTCACTATTGCTACTTGTTTGTTTTTTTAGTTAGTTGTTTTCCGGGGAGGGGCACTAACCCTCCGCCAACCCTTTTAGTCGCCTTTTACGACAAGCAGGGATACTGGGGGAGGATGGAGGGCGAAAGACTGACGAAGAGAGTGTATGTGAGTGAGGTGGAGGGGGGAAGAGGGAGGGGGAGGCCGAGGATGAGATGGAGGGATGGGGTGGAGAGGTATATGAGAGAGGGGGGTGTGAGTTGGGAGCAGGGCAGTGAAATGGCGGGGGACAGGGCGACTTGGAGGCGATTTGTTTGTGGCCACCCCAAACGGGATTGAGGCGTCTGGCAATAGATAGATAGATAGACTATTGCTACTGTTACTACTACGCATTATCATCATCATCATCATCATCATCATCTCAATCAAGCTGACACGCAAAATATTAACCGAGGAAAAGTGGTCATCTCAAGTCGCTCCAGGGGCAACTTCGGAATTTCTTTACTAGGGAAAACTTTTTTTCTTTTCTTTTTTCTTTTTTGGTCGCACCCAAAAAGTTAATAGGCTCTTGGGGGATGTCTGGAGATGATTACACCTGATTATTATCTGGCTTCTTGCACCTGATTCACACCTTCATGCTGTGTCTTCCTGTTCTTATATTTTCTTGTGTATTTTCTTGTCTCCTTTTATTATTATTATTTTTTATTTTCATCTGTTTATTATCCAGTTTCTTGTGGCTTCTTTACACATTCATAGACTATTTTCTCTACTACTCTTCTTACTTTTTTTTTTCCTTATTTTTCAACATTTTCTTTATTCAAACATCGCTACACAAACACAGCGAAAATAAATAAAGAATAAATTAATAGGTAAATAGGGCTTCCGGTATATGTCTTCTACTTTCTTCAAGTGCTCATGCTCCGTCTTCCCCTCCCATGTTTTCCTTTATTATTTTTCCCCAATTTTTATCTTCTTCCCTTTTAACTTTATTATAGAAACAGAAGCAAGAATGAAAATGATACAGATATTCAATTATTTTCTCCATCTTCAGACGTTCATGTTATGGCTTCGTTTCTCCTTTATTTTTACTCTGTCCATTTTCTTTTTTCCAATGTTTGCATTTACTTAGGAATGCAAGCAAAAAAAAAGAAAAAAAAGAAACACGTAAGAATGTTTATTTTCTGGCATTTTGTATTTCTTCCTACTTTCTTTGTTACCGCCTTGTCTGTTTTTTTTTTTTTTTTCAATATTTTCCCCTATTCCACTTTTTTTTTTCCAACTTGGACAAACAACACAATATAAACAATATAACTGTAATATTCGGTTTCCTGTCTTTTTCAGACGTTGCTTGATTCGCCATATATTTTTTTCCTTTCTCATGCATAGGCCGACGAACACCAACAGAGTGTAGAAATAATACAAAAATACAAAAATACTCTACCTGGTTTCTTTTACCTCCTTCACACGTCATGTATGTCTCCTCTCTGTTCTTCTTTACCTTATTTTTCACAATTTCTCTTCTCTGTAGGGCATAGGCACAAAAATAGTTAACACCTTGAATACATTTTTAAACCTTCCTACACTTTATCTATCTTCCTTCTTTTCTTTTCTCTTTTTTTCTCTCTTCATTCTCACTCACGAGCAGAAAATGTAAGAGGCACAAACATATATATGTTATCTGTTTCCATGCTCCTTCCTTACATGTTCAGAGTCTGCCTTCTCTTTTCTTTTTTCCTTTTTCTTATTTTTCTTTCGTATTTTCCTCATACCTTCCTTTCACATGCACACGCAGAAGGAAATACTTTATCATTTTAATCAGTACCTTTTCTAATGTTCATGGTTTGTTTTGTATTTCAATTCAATTTTCTTTTCCGGCCTCTCTTGTTCGCTGAATTACATGCGCATTAAAAAAAAAAGAAAATGATCTATGTTTTCTTTCGTTTATCACCACTCTCAGTGCCTCTGCCAAGGAGCTTTATTTATATTTTTATTCGGTTTGTCTGTCGGTCTGTTTGTATGACCTTTAGTAACATGGAAAAAGTACTGAATGAAATGGTACAGAATTTGGAATTACATTGAGGGATCATCAGAAGAACAAGAAATCAAATTTTGGATGAAGAAAGTCAAATGTCAGGGTCAAAATGGGGGATGGTGACTCTCTCTCTCTCTCTCTCTCTCTCTCTCTCTCTCTCTCTCTCTCTCTCTCTCTCTCTCTCTCTCTCTCTCTCTCTCTATCTATCTATCTATCTATCTAAGCGTCTATAATCAGTCTTCCTGTCCATTCTATTCCTTACTTTCTTCCCTGTCTTTATTTTCTTACTTCTTTCTCATAATCTGTCTCCTTACCCAGCTCTGATTTACTTTCTCTCCTCTTTATATTCACTTTTCTTTTCACCCATTTTTAATTCAATATTCTGAATCCTTTTCCTTTCTCTGCTTCTTCTTCCTTTTTTTTTTTTTTTTTACCTTTTGCTCATAATCTATCATTCTGCTATCTTGTTGCTTTGCTTTTTTTCCTTTGCCTGTCTTCAGTCTTCACTTCCCTCCTTTTATTTGTTTATTTCTTGCTCGTAATTATTCTTCCTATTCCGTGTTTATTCCTCATCCCTCCGTTTTTTTCTTCTTCTCTGTCATTATATTTTTCTTCTCATTCTTAGTTTGTGTAATAGATCTAAAATTTTTGAAGGACTGAAAAAGAGCTGTTTGAATTTTCCTGCTCACGATTCTTCCCTTAATAATAATAATAATAATAATAATAATAATGAAAATGATTGTTATTCCGTGTATACGAGCTTACAAAAGAAGATATAAATATTTATAACGCCATGTTTTTTTCTTTTATTCTTCACACATTCAGGTAGTTGTCTCTCCCTTTTCATTTTTTTTAATCCTCTTTCTTCACATATTTACGCATGGCACAATGAAAATAAACATGCAGATATTCATAGCATCCTTACATATTGAAGGAAGGTTCTCGCTTCCCTTCCATTTTCTCTTTTTACTTGCTCATATTTTCTTTCTTCTTCGCTTTTGACGCATGCGCACACCAAAACAGACACTGACTAGAGTGCATGAATGTATAACATGCCTTTTCTTCTTCTTCTTTTGCCACTTTCATGTTTTTTCTCTTTATCTTCTTTCGACTGTCGTGCTCCCTTTCCTTTCCACTTGTGAACGCCTCCACACGCAAGCACAAAATAATCAGAGACATGCCAGTATAGTATATAATATCTCGTTATTTAATTTTTTTTCTGCTTCAGACTTTTTTTTTTTCTTTTCCCTTGCCATTTTAAAATCTTTCCTTTGTTCTTTTCACACGTACACAAACAGGGGATAAAATGACATACATCATCTTCTTTCATAGGCTTCAGACTGCCCGGATTCATCTATTTCCCTTATCTTTTCTCTCGCTCCTCCATCCTTCACTCTCTAACGCATGAACACACAGTCACCTCAGAGAAGTGAAGCATGACCCCGGCACACACACACAGCCGTAGCCACCATTAGCGGGCTAGACGCAAGGGCTCAGAAGCACATAAGGCCCATGACTTGCGCGCCTCACACCAACAAGGGCTTCACTAGATCATTACTCGGGTGCAAAAAGCCAGAGCACACGCCGACACCACTCCACACACAGATTAGCAACCATCTTAACCCCTCCGATGATCACTGGACACTTAGCTACATAAATCAGCGAGCATTTTAAGCCTCTGAATAATCACTGGACACTGAACTACATGAATCAGCGAGCATTTTAAGCCCTTGAATGATCATCGGACACTTAGCTACATAAAAGCGTCTGAAAGCAGCAGGAATAAGATACTTTAGTGGTAGCTTATGCTGAAAGAGTTGAATAGAAATGTTTTTTTTTAAGCGCCTTTAGTAGCAAACTGAATAGATAAAGTGGTTGGGGAAGTGATGGAGAACCGAAAATACACGATTATTTTGCTCTAACAAATTGGATTGACGTAATTATTATGCAAGGTTTTGTGAGGCTGTCATTTATAATGTAATCCCATTTCTAGAATAAAGTTTTGCATCGGCAACAATGAATGAAGTCTGGGACTGGGCGCTTGGGACTAGAACAGAAGAGAAAATAGGTTTGCCGCGTTCTTCTTCATGACCTCACACTTGAAGAGTAGTCAGGTGGCTGTAGAGAGACGTAAAAAAAAAAAAAAAAAAAAAGTTGTTCCTATGTTTGTCGTGGAATAGCTTTGTGTGAGGCACTGAATTATGAAAGTTTTTACTAGTAGGTCATCTTAGGCAGCTCGCGGACAGTATTTCTCTCTCTCTCTCTCTCTCTCTCTCTCTCTCTCTCTCTCTCTGACATTTCGTTCAGCTAAAAAAAGCCTGGCTTTAACTATAATTAAGTACCCAAGTGGTGTCCAGGTTTATTCAAGATTAAGTTTAATACTTTTTTTTATTTATAAGGCAAGTGTCTCCTTTGGGTAATTAAAGTGATTGGTAGCCAGGTATATTCTCTATACTATGTGACGTCATACTCAACACCTTGATAACCCTGCAGTATTTCATTATTTTATGTACCAGCATTTTATGAGACACTGCTAGGTCTTACAATAGCCTACTATATATATATATATATATATATATATATATATATATATATATATATATATATATATATATATATATATATTTTTTTTTTTTTTTTTCTGAGACGCTTGACCTTGTATGCCGAAGTCAAGTGCGAGGATTCAAGCCTGCGCCGTGTTCCTTGTCGGTGCAGTACGGAACACGGTGTAACAAATGACGAACACGGCCCGACACACGTACCCCGACGCGACCAGCACACAGTAGTGGCCTGAACCGTGGCACCCCAGCCCTGTGTTCTCGCATTTTGCTGAATTTTTTAAGTTATTTTTTTACTTGTCTTCGTCACTAGTTTTCTTCTTTTGTGATACGTACTTTGTGACTGTGTTGATAATGACAGCGGTTTGTTTTCGTGAGGTTAGGAGGCTCCCTAATGATACTTCTATATCCCTTATTCTGGAGAGGGACGCCTTCTAGTGGTGGCACTGATATAGCCGGTCGGTGGTGCTGCCTGGGTATACTAACGTCCCTCATCTCCTGGCATTTCCTCCTGACCAGTCGCTATTCCTACACAAAGCACTTAATCCCTTCGGTTATTTGGTGTATTTATTATTATGTCCAGTTATCTCCAGAAATTTTAGTCAGCTCGCGAGATTTTACGAACTGGAGGAGATACAGTTTATTTGGCCGTAACTAACAACTTCAATACTAGATCATTCCTTAACTGAATATTATTGACTTGAAATTATATATAAAAACTAAAAATAAGAGGTAAATATTTCTTTCTGTGTGGTGCTGGAGAGGGACGCCTTCATGTGGTGGCACTGATATAGGCGGGCGGCTCCAATTCCAACGACAAGAGTATATATTCGTACCTCCCTCACCTCCCTCTCAAAACCCCAAAAAGGATGGTGGACCGCTGGAGAATGGCGACCAGCCTGCAGTCCACCGGGTTCACGTGTCAGATGAACTTGGGACAACAACAACAACAAGCAGCTCAGTCGATAAGAACCCTAGTCATTCTCGTCGGCAAAGGAGGCACCGAACATTTCATCCTTACTTGTTTCATTCCACATGTGATCACGTTATCTTCACTATTCCTAGGCGTAGATTCCACAGTGCTGCTAAGAGGTCGGATGTTAGGAATTATATGGGAATTTGTGTGTGTGTGTGTGTGTGTGTGTGTGTGTGTGTGTGTGTGTGTGTGTGTTTTGTATCTACACCACAAACCCATTTTCAGTACGTGGATATGCTGAAATTGAGAGACAAGGAAGGGATGCGAGGGAGCCTTCTAAACCCCCGAGATTACGGGTCCTTGTCTCTGGGTGACCAACAGCGGGATTCACTTACCTTTGGCCCCTGTCTTGTACCTCTTAAGGCGTAATGACGTCGGAGTGGAGTGTGACAAGGATAACACAGGTCCGGTTGCGTTTATCATCATTATGGGGAGGGGGGTGAGGAGGTGGTGATGGGGAGGTGGGGAGGAGAGAGTGAGAAGAGAGAGATCTGTGCCGAAGAGAAGGGAGAGAGTTGTAGGGAGAGAACCGTGAAAGAAAAAGACCAGAGAAAGAGAGAGATTGATCGAAGCGTGTGGCAATCTTAGAGCTAAAGAGATAGAGAGTGAGGAAGTGGTTGCTGCTGTTATTTAAGAGCTAATGATGAGAATTGTTACGAGATGCTGAAAGATTGGTATGGTGTAGTGATGATGGTGATGGATGTGGTGAATGGTAGTGGTAATAGTGATGGATGTGGTGAATGGTAGTGGTAATAGTGATGGATGTGGTGAATGGTAGTGGTAAGTGATGGATGTGGTTAATGGTAGTGGTAATAGTGATGGATGTGGTGAATGGTAGTGGTAATAGTGATGGATGTGGTTAATAGTAGTGGTAATAGTGATGGATGTGGTTAATGGTAGTGGTAATAGTGATGGATGTGGTTAATGGTAGTGGTAATATTGATGGATGTGGTTAATGGTAGTGCTGATAGTGATAGGTGTGGTAAATGGTAATGGTGATAGTGATGGATGTGGCTGTGGTGGTGTTGTTAATGGTGATAGGGGAGGTGATAAGTACGAATGGTGTGTGTCGTGGGTGAGGTGGTTTGGTGATAATGGGTAATGTGGCAATGTGATGGTGATTATGAGTGATGATGGTAATGGATATTGTTTGAATGATGCATATGGTAGTAGTAGTAGTAGTAGTAGTAGTAATAGTACTAGCAGAGTAACCTTGGTCTGTCTGGCCGAACAGTCCCATCAGTCGGAGGAATGCAATCGCTCCTGCAGGTTCTCCAGTGTGGAGGTTTAGTTCCTGGATGGACGCCACATTTGCGTCTTTTCACCTACTGAACAGTAGCACGATATTTGGCTCCACGTCACCCCGTTATTTGATTGTATGGTTACCACCCAGCGTTGTACGTGGCGTCTTGGGTTACAGGTGATAATAAATATAGTAATGGTGATGGTGTGTGATACAGATGGAAGTTATGATGACGATAATGTCTAATGAGGTGGTCGCTATGGTGATGGGGCAAGAGTGTGGTGGTATGGTGATGGATGTGGTGATAATGAAGTTGAATCAAGTGACGGTGGTGAATAGTGGTGATGGTAAGGGTGAATGTTATGATGATGATAGTGATGTGGATGGGCGCTGTCTAGGGTGGGGGTGGGAGGGTGGGGGCGGGTGGGGGTGTAGTGGAGTTGATGGGGGACGATGATAGGTGATTGGGGTGGATGTTAAAGGCAGTGTGAGATTTGTTGATGCTGTTTCTAGTTCTCCGGATTTTGTTATTTCTCTTCCTGGTTTCTACATCCTCCTTCACTTCCTCTAAAGGTGGGATGATGATGATGATGGTGATGATGATGAGGATGATGAAACGTAGGTATAAATGAGTAGTTGTCAGTTCCCCTGTATGTGGGTTAATAATAATAATAATAATAATAGTAATGATAATAATAATAATAATAATAATAATAATAATTTCACTACGATGGCTGTATATTAAACTGAATAAAGTCGTTTGATGATAGCAAGAACAAAATTAACAAATCATAATCTTTTCAAGGAGGTAAAAGGAAGCTGCCTAAACCTTCCTTTTAGATATCTCCTCATCTGAATAAAATCGTCTGACGTTATATAGGCATCGAGACCTACACACATTCCTATATTGATGCATAGTGATATATAAAACTTAAAGCATTTCTACACACACACACACACACACACACACACACACACACACACACATTGTTACCCAGTTTTATACGGTCACTCATTCTAGAATAGATTATAAGGTGGCCTCTCTCTCTCTCTCTCTCTCTCTCTGAAAACGTAACTTGCACAGTCCACCACAACGCTCATAAATCACTACCCTCCTCCCCCATCCGCCCCCTATCTTTCCTTCCCGAGTACCTCATCTGGACCTTTCATCACCCTCTCTGTCTGTCTGTCTGTCTCTCTGTCTCTGTCTCTGTCTCTCTGTCTCTGTCTCTCTCTCTCTCTCTCTCTCTCTCTCTCTCTCTCTCTCTCTCTCTCTCTCTCTCACACAGCCAATATACCAGTAGTAGAAGAAAAGTTAAAAAACTCATTAGAACAGCTAAACGACAATTTGAAATTGATATAGCAAAAACAAGTTCTACGGATCCTAAGTTTTTTTATGGATACATTAACGGCAATAAGAGACTCAAGGCGGGTGTTGGTCCACTTATCAGCGACGAGGGTGCTCTTGTCACGGACGATCAGGAAATTGCCTCTACTTTAAATAAGTTTTTCAGTTCAGTTTTCACAGTAGACGCCAATGACACCATCGAAGAGCATCAAATGTCAATCCAAAACGCACTAAGTGATATGCATATTAGCAGTAATGAAGTGAGAGATAAACTTATTAAAATGAACAGTAATAAGACTCCCGGCCCAGACAATTTCTACCCTAAAATACTAAAAAATGTGATGGATGTAATATGCAGTTCTCTAACATCTATCTTTAACAAGTCCCTACAACAAGGAAAGGTTCCAGTAGACTGGAGACTGGCTGACGTGACCCCTATATATAAAAAGGGCAGTAGAGATCAACCTGGTAATTATAGACCAATTAGCCTAACCTCTGCCTTGGGAAAGATCCTCGAATCATTAATTAGAGATAGGATAGTTGAGTTCCTAGAAACTATTAACATAATTAGGAACAGCCAGCATGGCTTTAGAACCCGGACATCATGCGTGACAAATTTAATTGAGTTTTACGATTCACTTTTTAAAATGAGTGATTGTACCAGGTCACTTGATATAATCTACTTAGACTTCCAGAAAGCCTTTGACAAAATGCCGCATGATAAACTAATGACAAAAGTAAGATCACTTGGAATTGACGGAAATATTCATAGGTGGATATGTTGCTGGTTAAGTGAGAGAAAGCAACGAGTCGTTATAAATGGAGTAGAGTCAGACTGGGCTCCAGTGACCAGTGGTGTTCCTCAGGGATGAGTGTTGGGACCAGTCCTTTTATTATGTATATTAACGATATCGATGTTGGCCTAAACAACTTCATTTCTAAATATGCAGACGACACAAAAATCGGCAACACTATATTAACTGAAGAAGATAGAATTAGCCTTCAAAATGACCTTAATAAAATTATCAGCTGGTCAGAAAAATGGCAAATGCCCTTCAATGTAAGCAAATGTCAGGTACTGCAATGTGGGAAGAAAAACAAAAGGTATGATTACGAAATGAAGGGCCAAATCATTAGCAAGTCCTCACTAGTTAAGGATCTAGGCGTACTAATTTCAGGCGATCTGAAATGTTCAAATCAATGTATCTCTGCCGCCAATAAAGCCAACAGGGCCCTAGGCTTCATCAAAAGACATTTTACATATAAAAGCAAAGATATTGTAATCCCCCTATACAAAAGCATAGTCAGGCCACACTTAGAGTTTGCAGTGCAATTTTGGGCGCCTCACCTAATTAAAGATATAGAAATACTGGAAGCGGTCCAGCGTAGGGCTACCAAGTTAATCCCGTCCCTGAGGAATAAACCATATCTCGAGAGACTCAGGGAATAAAACCTATTCTCTCTTAGAAAACGGAGACTCAGGGGACAACTGATTGAATGTTTTAAGATTCTGAAAGGCTTTAGTAATACTGATTCAAGCAAGCTATTCACAGTAATTGCCGAGACTGTAACTCGAGGAAATAGTATGAAGTTGCAAGCAAGGAGGGCTAATCTTGATACAACCAAAAACTTCTTCACTTACTCTGTTGTAAGCGAATGGAATAAACTCCCTGGGAATGTGATTGAGAGTGGTAATATAAATATATTTAAAAAGAGACTGGACATGTATCTCGACGCAATTGGTATCGTTTAGTTAGGATGGAGCAATTATTGCATATTCGCGTCTGCATTCATGTGTTTGTTAGACACAGACAATATTTTAGAATATATATAATAGATAAACATTCTATTCATCTTTTGATAAAAAAAAAAAAAAAAATTGCATGCATAGAGTAAGTATGTGGCTGTATGCCCAAATTTTCCATTTCCACATTATTCTACTTTCTGCCGATCCTATAAAATTCCTTGAGGTTTTTCATTCCTGCAAGGTATTACTTCCTCTTTTGCTTCCTGTACGGCAAATACCGGAGGGTCTGGAGGGTGGGGGAGAGAGCCTTCTGCTGTGCTATCCTTTTCTCCTGCTATGCACTATATTAGGATTAAGGCCGGACCACCTCGTAGGGACCGTAAGGTCTGTGTGGTCTGTGTATCTATGTAACTCTATGTAACTCTCTCTCTCTCTCTCTCTCTCTCTCGCTTTTCTCCTCTTCTTTCACCCCCGCCCCCCCTGCCTTTCTTCCCCTCTCCCTCTTGTTTCTCCCTCCTCATTTGCATCCACTTTCCCTTCTCACTCTCCTCCCCTCTTCCTCCTCTCACACCGTCACCTCTCTCTTCTATTCTCCTCTTCACCCATTCGCCCTTCTCACATTCTCATTTCACGCCGTCCTCTCCCCTCTCTTCTCCCACTCTTTTACTCCACCCACTGCCCCACCCACTCTTTCACTCCACCCACTCCCCCACTCACTCTTTAACTCCACCCACTTCCCCTTATCTCTACCCCTGTCGTATTTTTGTCACTTCACTCAATCTCTGCTTGTCCAGTTGCTCCACCGGCTATCTTCATTAGCAGTATCCTCCTCCTCCTCTTCCTTCTCCTCCTCCTCCCATAAGTAGATAGATTTTTCCGCGTTCATCGCTTCCAAACATCCTACATCTTATTAAAACCCCCATTATGAACTCAAAGTCACGGAGATACCACCTTCATTTTAACACCTAGCAAACTTACGCACGGCGTCTGTCTTAGCACCATCATAGCACCATTATAGCACCATTATCAGTAGCAATATCACCATTAACTTATCGCGTGGAGATAAATATGACATCGCTGTACTGAACGGGTAAACAAAGGAGAAGGACATCAGCCAAACACCACCGTCACACAGCAAACTTTACGCATAACCAAACTCATCATCACTTTATCACCCACTAAAATGAAGACACCGTCACCACTCAGCGAACCAAGCATCACCGTCAGTACCACCAACATCATCACCACATCATCAGCTCAACTTTGCAACTCCTACACTCCTCCAAGTCTCATCACCATCCAGTAGGGCACATTCTTCTAACACCTCATCACCACTTGACACATTGCAGACACCACCCATCACGCAACACTTCACGCCTTGCTCGCACCATCGTCATTCCCACTTAATCACCACACGACTCCCTCCTGCTTCTCTAATCCACATCACCACCTTACATATCATCTTCACTACTATCCATCACATTTCAGACACTTTCATCACCACCCGTCTTGTTTCACTCACCTTTACATCACCACCGCACCCATCATCACCACCACTCCATCACCACCACCCCCATCATCACCATCAACATATTACAAAATCAACACTCTTTTTTCCACTCCTTCCACCTATTCCCACCACACACACCCTCCTCCATCCCTCACCACACCACCACGACCCTCCTGTCGCTGTCAGCCACAAGTCGCTTATCTTTACGAGAACCCGAGCAGAAGGTATAAAGCCAGCGAGTGCTCAGTCCTGGGATGTCTTCTTCATGTTGCCGCTCTTACACCCACCACCACCGAAAGCATCCCCCCCGGCCGAATAAAAACGTAAAAAAAAAAAAAGAATCCTTGAACTCTCCTAAACCTACATTTGACAGTCATCCCTTCTTTTAAAACTCTTCCTTCACCTCTGTAAAAAGTCCTAATACTCTCCTAAACCTTAATTGAAAGTTACACGTCCTCTTAAAACTCTCCCTTTTTGCTGAAGGCTTTGATAACATTCCTCTTAACGATCTTTAAATAAATATCTTAAATAAATAAATCTTATGCCTGGAAATCATCACTTGTCTACGTATAGTGTGCGTTTATCCCATGACTTGGTGGTACTTAGTGTTTTTATGATGATGATAATGATGGTGGTGATGACTGTTCAATACAAGCCCTAGTATTTTGGGGAAATGTCGCTGCAGGCGACTTCTTTTTGTTTACAATTTGTTGTGACGCACCATCCAAGCACCCGATGTAGTGTTAAGCGAGTACTCTACAATTAAAGTGAAACCAGAAACCATTGGATGCCTTGGCTGGTATCCACATATACAGTAAATGGATGCATGTGGTGTAGTGTTTATTCCCTCCAACCGGTTGTGACTTTCTGTGTCGAGTCCAAGGGGTCGTTGAGGTTTCTTGCTTCACATATTGCCACTTGGGGGCAAGTAACAGGTCACCCTCACCTAAAATGTCTAGCCTGAATACCCTAGTCCTGGTTTTCAGCTTTCTTGATAGAACAGTACAGGATGTGACGACGGACGGATGGACGAATTCTGGTTATCACAGGATGATTTCATTTGGATTAGGAATAGCCTTTCGAACGTTGGCAAACCCTCAATAGCCATCAATGACATGGATTTACAGGCTGGAAACTGAATCTCATTGCTATGATAAAGATGCTTAGCGTCATTAATTGGTATGGCCTTTGACCCTACCTTGCCTCTGCCCATCCTTCCCTCTTCCTCTCTCCCTCAATCCCCTCCCTCTTTCTTCCTTACTCTCCCTCTTCCTCCTCACCATCCCTCTCCCCCTCCCCCTTCCTTTCCCACCTGCTCTTCCTCCCTCCCACCCATATCAGAATTGCAAAATCACCTCTGAGTGCTTGACTATGAAAGGCTTTTTTTTTCTCCTCTAATTTCCTTTCAACCTGGTTCTCCAACTACCTCATCTTCAACTCCCAAACACACACACACACACACACACACACACACACACACACACACACACACACACACACACACACACACACACTCTCTCTCTCTCACACACTCTCTCTCTCTCTCTCTCTCTCTCTCTCTCTCTCTCATCAGAATTGCAAAAGCCACCCCATTCTGAATGCCACGTCCTTCTCCTTCAGTCCCTGGTCCCACAGACAATCCATTACCCCTCTTTTTTTTCCCCCCTTTTTTTTCTCTCTCTCTCCCTCCTGTCGTCGGTCGATGTCGATCCTTTTACATTCAGTCACAACCATCTATCTATCTATCTATATACCTAGGCTGCTTCCCCCAAGGAAAGGGAGGTAGCCGAGACAGGACGACACACTCTCCATTTACTCATCCATTTAAACACATTCATTCACATCTTAGCCCCAAAGGGGAGAACGGACAGATCCTCACCGCACCACACCGCACAAGGGTCAACTGCGCAATGCAATCAGTGACATCCGCAGCAGGGCCCGACAGCAGAACTGGTTTACCCCTGCCACATCATAACATACCCATCCCCTTACCCGCACCTGACCTGACTAGCTGATCAGACCAAATGCGGGAGAATATCCCCTCAGGGCTGCGTCATCACTTATTTATTCACAATTTCTCTCCATTTATTTCTGTCACGCACAGCCACTCTTCCTTGCTCAACAGACATCCCTCTCGCATCCAGCGCTCTCTTCACACTATCCATCCATCCTATTCGTGGTCTTCCTCTCAGCCTTACACCTCTCACATCAGATCTAGTTATCTTTTTCACCAATCGCTCATTATCCATTCTCTCCATATGCCCAAACCTTCGCAACACCCTCTGCTCAACTCTACCAGCCATCTCCTGAACAACTCCAGTTCTCCTTCGCACTTCATCATTTCGCACCCGATCCATACGCGTCACTCCACACATACTCCTCAGACACCTCATCTCCATTACATTCAAACTTTTCCTCTCTGCTACACCCATATTCCATGTTTCAGCCCCATATAATGCAGTCGGTACCACAACACCCTCATACAGCCTTCTCTTTACATCCATTCTAAGCGAACGACATTTAAACACTTTTTTCATTCCTCCCAGCACCTTTCCTACTTCATTTATTCTAAACTTCACTTCTGCATCTATTCTTCCATCCACAGCAACATGTGACCCTAGATATTTAAAACAATCTACCTCCTCAAGCAACTCACCATTCAAAACTATATTCATCCCCCTACCATCTATCAACCTCGTACACTTCATCACTTTACTCTTATTCTCATTTACTTTCAAATTCCTCCTTTCACACACCCTTCCAAACTCCTCTACCAACTGTCTCAATCTCTCCTCTGAATCGGTCACCAGTGCAGTATCATCTGCAAACAGCAGCTGCTTCAGATTCCAATCTCCACCATCAACATTTGCCAGACTCAGACCACCTAAAACTCTTGCATTCACCTCCCTTACAACACCATCCATGTAAATATTAAACAACCAAGGTGACATCACACATCCCTGTCGCAGCCCCACTCTCACGGGAAACCAATCACTCACAGCATTTCCCACTCTTACACATGCTCTACTATTTACATAAAAACTTTTCACCCCTTTTAGTAACCTACCATCAAGTCCATACAA
>NC_136977.1:37402719-37585219 GCF_032717465.1 Coenobita brevimanus
AGTGAACTACAGACTTAACCTGTCCTTGTTCAGTCCACCATTCTCTTTTTGGGGAATGCGGAAGTAGCTGAGGGACGCTTGTATAACCAGTCAGTTGAGCCACCTGGTTATATCGGTGCCACAACATGAAGGCGTCCCTCTCCAGCACCAAGCAGGGAGTAAAAATTGTGTTTGGCTTCCCTACGCGTTTCGAAAATGTGCTTTGTAACTAGGCATTCAGGTTTACTACATCCAGTGCTCGCAAGTGTACCAAAAATGACTGTCAGATTTTTGGAGTTTGACTTCATTTACTCTTGGTTACGGTGGCAGTTAATTAAGATTTCGGTGAATTATGGGTAAAGCTGGGTAACTTTTTTATTCTTATTTATTTATTTATTAGCTTCATAGCAGATAAAGGTCATACGTTGAGCCCATAAGTGAAGATCGTAGAATCACGGCATCCCTCATTGAACAAACTCGTCCTGTGTTACCTAGAATGAAGAAGGCAAATGCATTCAAGAAAGTACATTTTAAATCAAGAAGGGTTTTGATATCTGTGCTGCTGTGATACCTCTAAGCCTGAAAAAATAGCCTGATAGTTAACATGCTGACATCTGTGTACTTCCATCGATGAAAGAGTTAAGAAAGGTAATGAGAGTGGAGAAAATAATTACTACTACTACTACAACTACTACTATTACTACTACTACTACTACTACTACTATTATTGTTATTATTATTATTATTATTATTTTTTTATTATTATTATTATTATTATTATTATTACTATTATCATTATTACTACTGCTACTACCACTACTACTACTACTACTACTGCTACTACTGCTACTACTGCTACTACTACATTTTTATAAATATTACTTTCTTCCTCCTCCTCCTCCTCCTCACGAAAAATCCGACAGACATACTGAGTGATGGAATGTTCAACCAATTAATAAAAGGAAAACAAGAATGATAGATCGATAAATAGACACAGATGGATAGATAGATACATAGGAATTATATATGGGGAGAGAGACGGACAGATAGCAAGATGGGCACAGAGAGACAGGTAGAGATATAAAGAGAGAGACAGCTGATAAGAAGACATACTACCAGACAGTTAAATAGATAAGCGAAATCCTGGTGATAGGTTAGAGGGTAGATCCAGGCGATTGATAAAGAGAGGATGTTCCGTCGATAGATAGAGAGCTGGAGAAGGAAAAAGGGTGATAATTGGAAGCGAGTGATAAGTCGATAACCAGTGAGATTAAACAAAAATCCTTGAGGTAAATAAAAAAGAAGTGTTTTGGACAAGTAAATGAGAGAGAGAGAGAGAAAAGAAGAGACACTTTACTTCCATCTCTCTCTCTCTCTTCCTAAGCACAATCATTCTCTCTTCTACATCCTATTCCCCCTTCTTTCCCCACACCCCTTCGTCCCCTCCTACATCACCCCGATCCCCCGACACATACCCTCCCTCTCTTCACCTCCCCCATCACTCCCAGTCTCCCCCGAATTTCCCCCATCCCCTCCACCCCATCCCCCTTGCCCCTCTCTATCTCTTCTATCTCTCACCCCCTCCACATCTCCCCACTCCCTTCCCCTCCTCTGTCTCACCGCTCTCCCTCTTCTGTCTCCATCCCTCACCCCTCCCCTCCTCTGTCTCTCCCTTCTCCCTCCCTCTCCCCCTCCTTTCCCTCCCTCACCTCCATCAGTCACGCCAGAAAATCAATTATCCTGGACTATTTTCATAACCCGTTTGCTGAATAATTGGAACATAGTAGTAGTAGCTGGCTGGATATCTGGGGTTCATGCCAGTACTCACTCTTGCCTCCCTCTTCCACGCCTCGCACCATCACCACCACCATCACCACCAGTATCACCATTTACTATCACCATTATTATCACCATCGCCCTTCCTAATCCTTGCACCACCACCATAACCACCATCACCTACAACATCTTCACCCTTGCACCATCATCACCATCACCATCAATATTGCCACCACTCCTTCCATGCACTGTATCACCACCACCATTGTCATCCCCATCACCTTCACCATCAGTGTCATCATCACCATCAACACCACTACCACAGCCAACATCACCACCATCAACACCACTACCACAGCCAACATCACCACCATCAACACCACTACCACAGCCAACATCACCACCATCAACACCACTACCACAGCCAACATCACCACCATCAACACCACTACCACAGCCAACATCACCACCATCAACACCACTACCACAGCCAACATCACCACCAGCATCACTCAGTAATACTCATTTTTTACATTTTTTCTTCTTTTTTTCGGCAAGTTTTTTCTTTTTCTTTATGAATGTTCCACTCTCCTAGCATTCCTGCTCTCTCTCTCTCTCTCTCTCTCTCTCTCTCTCTCTCTCTCTCTCTCTCTCTCTCTCTCTCTTTCATTTTTATAGATAGATAGATTGTTAGGACACTGGTAACGAAGGCAAATAATACCGGTATGTTGATAGATAGATAAATAGATAGACAGATAGATAGATTGTTAGGACATTCGTAACAAAGGCAAGTAACAAAACATTTAAAGAGAGAAAAGCAAAACTCCAGCAATAAAAACAGAAAAATCAAACACCCAGACGAGTATAATCTCAGCTTTTAACCCCGCCTCATCAGGTCTTCAGTAGATGCAGATTATACAAGGTTATCCATTAGTGACACTTGTTGAATCGCGCATTTGCGTCCACGCGTTGCAATTATTTTATGATGAATGTTGAAAATGACACAGGGTTTGACACAAGACGCAACACAGATATTTATCATGTAAGGCGTTGGTTTGGAGGTCTTTGTGTGTGTGTGTGTGTGTGTGTGTGTGTGTGTGTGTGTGTGTGTGTGTGTGTGTGTGTGTGTGTGTGTGTGTGTGTGATCAGGAAATTTTTGCTGTGTTCTTTATTGGTACAAAATCCCTTGCAGTATTATTTGTTGCAGATGTGGGAGCGCAGTCATCTCTAGCTTAAAACTCAGACATGAATCTTTTGCAGTGTTACGTACCCTTCTATATCCCTTGCATTATTCATTCGTTGCAATTGAAAAAGTGCAATCACCTTCATTTTTCCCGCGTGTGTCATCAAAGACGTATGTTCTGATGTTTTCGTGCCAGGTAACGCGACGTCCGTGATTAAATGAGTTTACCTTTTACCTGCTACTCCTGGAAGACATTGTGGAAGTCAGGGAGTTTAATAAGGATCTCAAGTAACTCTTTAAGTATTATATTTACTATATTTACGATAATATCATTTTTTTTTTTTAATTGAAAGAAATCCTAGCAATCCCCAGGAGCCAGAGAGAGAGTGGGGGGGAGGTGGAGTTGGGTGCTAGGGCAGTTATGTTAATCAGGTGGAGGACTGATCATAGCAAGTGGATGGGGAGGAGGTGTGGAAGCAGAGGAGGAAGCAAGTGGATGGGGAAGAGGTGTGAAAGCAAGGGAGGAAGCAAGTGGAGGGGGGAGGTGTGGAAGTAGGGGAGGGGGCTTAGGATGGGGCAGTATAAAATCCTACACAGTATAAAAGAAATGGGGAGTAGGAGGAGTTGGGGAATGGGTTTGGGGTTTGGGTAGGGAATGATATAAAACTCGGCAGTGCAAAATAGGAATGTGGCCTGGGATAGATGAGGTTGGGGGTTGAGGGAAGGGAAGAATAAAGAGCTGGAAGGAACAGAGACAGGATAAAACCCACACAAAACAGTCAGTTGGGTGAGATTAGGAGGGGTTGGGGGATTGTAAGATAAGCGATATAAAAAAAACGAACTTTCTTAATAGCGGTGGCCCTTTGATGTGTGTGTGTGTGTGTGTGTGTGTGTGTGTGTGTGTGTGTGTGTGTGTGTGTGTGTTCCTGCCCTGAGCCTCTGTGTACCTAAGATTATCATATTATACTCTCTAGTCAGTACGACGTCCGCAAATTACCACAATTGTTATGTAAATAGCACACGAGAATATAACATTATAACACCTGAGACTCGAATTAGTTTTTTTGATCCTCAGGTATCGAAAGCCCAAAGTATCGTAAGAAATATATGAGGAATATTATCTTGCTATTTAATATCGTTATCTTGTAGCGTGGGATATATGTAAGGGCATTATCGTCTTATTTATTATCGTTATTTCTTAGTGAGGTGTGTTCTTAGGCAAACTTTCTTTTTATTTGGTCAAGGATGCTACTGGGATTCGGGGAGATTGATTGTGGGGAGGGGTAGGGAGGGGGTGTGGTAGGGTGTGGGGTGAGAGTGAGGGTTGGATGAGGAAGAGGAAGAAGGAGAGCATGAAGGAGAGAAGATCAGGGATAAACACACACACACACACACACACACACACACACACACACACACACACACACACACACACCATGAATACGCCAAACTGAACTTGCACCTCATCCCCCAAACACCAGTTAACCCTTTGACAGCCAGGCGCTAAACACAACCAGTCTGGAGCAGCCTGAATCAACTACGCAAGTGTGTGCAAGGCTGACACGAGGTTAATGAAGATAGTTTTTGTGCCTTTGCCTCTGGATGAACGCCTGGTGGTTCAGTGGGCCGAGGCATTCTGGATGTAGCAAAGAGGTTATACTCCGAGGGGTTGCTCAGGGATAAGCGACTGGTCACTCCTACGTTTAATATGTGCTAACCTAGCCTCAGTCCCTTACGCCCCTGATAGTGTTTAAAAGACTGGAAGACCTAGGCAGAGGGAAAGACAGACTGACACAAATAGAGCCAGAGTGGACCAGCTGTGTATATAAAGGACCACTTGCTTATATGGTCAGTCTGCAGTGTTTTTAGCCCTAGAGTAGCTAGTATTTCGGTCCGCTGAATAAAATCATTCTGGCGGCAACACGAATTAAATAAATAAATGAATAAATAAAAGGGATATGAGGCGTTGAGAGAGAGAGAGAGAGAGAGAGAGAGAGAGAGAGAGAGAGAGAGAGGCTAATTTTTCCGGAGTTTGAGCTTCCGACGTCCTAATTACCCGACGAAAAATGGTGGATGGAAATAAGAAGGCCGAAGCAAGCGATTTTCTTCTGTATATTTTAGCCCGAAAAAAGCTAATGAAGACTTAATTGTTTGCATACACGGGGGCAGAGATGTGTGTGTGTGTGTCTGTGTGTGTGTGTGTGACAGACAGACAGACAGAAGGAGACAGAGAACTGTATGTAGATGGGTAGGTAGGTAGGTAAAGAGAGAATATGTATGTATGCATGTGTGTATGTATGTATGTAAGTATGAGCTTGCATGCCTGTGTTAGTGTGTCGACAGGAAGGGCAAACAAAATAATCACCTGACGGAACAGGTTAATTTGTTGCGGAAACCAGCTACAGTGGTGACTAGCAAGAAAATTACCAGCTTTTGTCTGTTACCCTTTTCTTCTGTTTTTCCTAACATCTAAATCCAGGCTCTCTCTGTCTTGTTAACCCGTTCAGTACAAGGACGCCATTTCTGTATCACCATCCTTCGTCACCATCATCGCCACCAGACATCAGCATCACTTCCACCACCACCTACCGTCATGATCACCGGCATCACCACCTCTTTCACCACTGTCACCAGCAACATCATTACCCCCACCAGCCCCCAAAGCCATCACCACCACCTCCATCACAAATAAAATCATCACCATAACAACCACCACCACCTAGCAACAAAAAAACCATCACCACCACCACCACCACCACCACCATCACCACCACCACCATCACCATCACCGCCATCACTACCCTCACTACTACTGTAACATCACCAACAGCAGCACCACACTTGACTAACCCTAATGTATGACAAGGAAAATCAGCTCGATATAGCCATGAATGTCATTATATTTCACAAGACTAACCCTAATGTACGACAGGAAAACCAGAGTGATGCATCCGTAAATGGCTTTGTATCTTGTGATTTACCAAGAGAAGTGTTGGGAGGGAAGAGGGAGAGAGGCTTAGGAGAGCAGATAAGATGATCAAGATAATTCCTTCAAGTTCCACTAATTTCTGATGCTCGAAGGAAAGAGTTTGGGCCCAAGGAGGGAAAGAATATTTTAAGAATACTAATTTCGAAATGATTTCCTTCTCAGGCATCTACAAGGAAGAGAAATAGTGAAGAATATCACCAAAACTCTTCCTTAAACCAGTACAATGTCATCTTTTCCTATTTATATTTTTCCAGCGACAGAGTTTATACCCCAGGATGTTCAGAGGTACCAATTACACGCTGCTGATTACGTGATTACTGGATTGGCCTGTTCACTGAAGGGACGCTAACTGATAATTAACTCCGAGGTAAATGAGATCTGGGTTCACATTACTTTGCAGGATAAACGAGTCGCCATAACAGCTTACCCCTTCAGTCCGATGCCCTCGTTTTCATTATCTTGCTACCTTCAGACGATTTTATTCAGCTAAGGGGAGACATTTTTAGCTTAACCGTCAAATAAATAAATAAATAGATAAACAAAACACGTCGCCAAACGGAAGGGATTGAACTCTCATTACAGATCGACTTGTTTTTCCTCTCTCTCTCTCTCTCTCTCTCTCTCTCTCTCTCTCTCTCTCTCTCTCTCTCTCTCTCTCTCTCTCTCTCTCTCTCTCCAATATTCACTCTGATTTGACTGTGAGATTTTGGCAACTGTATGAGTGAGGACAAATGTATATACAAACAATCTTAGACACAACTGAAGCTTAGGAAGGTTTATAAGTATGGCACTTGGTTTTGCGAGCATATGGAAAATTTCAAACTTAGATTCCGCAATACATAGTTTAAATTATACACAATTACTGTACAAGAATATTGGATGCAAGAGTTTATAGAGGCTGGGGGAGTGGACTTTCTGACCACTACTTGGTGGTGGCCAGAGTTAAAGTTCAAGTAAGATGGAAGAATAGAAGAAGGGAAAGACGAGAGGAAGGAGTAGTTGCAAGGAGAGAGGAAAGGTTACAAGAGGATGAGAAAAAGGCAGAGTATAAGAGAGAAGTGGAGGAACGATTGGGCAAATATGAGTTGGAGCAGATGGGGGACGTGGAAGGTGTGTGTAGAATATTTACAGAAGAAATATGTGCAGCATGTGATGTGGTGTGTGGAAGGAAGAGAAGACGGAGGGGGGTGCAAGGAATAGCGTGGTGGACTGAAGAGGTGAAACGGGCTGTGGCACAAAAGAAGAAAGCATACAATGAATGGATGAGAAATAGGGACGTGGAAGAAGTTGAGAGGCGGAAGAGAGAGTTATATGTAGAAAGAAAGAGAGAGGTGAAAAGAATAGTAAGAGAGAGTAAGAAGAGAGTGGATGAGGAATTTGGAAGGAATTTGAGTGTAAAGTGGAGGGACTGTAAGAAAATGTTCTGGAAAGAGGTGAAAAGAGTAAGACAGGGTGGAAGTGAAGTTAGCAGGGGAGTGAAAGATAAAAATGGTAGATTACTAGTGGAGAAGGGAGAAAAAGTGAGCAGATGGAGAGAACACTTTAAGGAATTGTTGAACGTGGAGGATGGAAGTAATGCGAGTATAAGTGGCTGGGGAATGGCTGGGAGAAGGAGGGAGGTGAGAAGACAGGAAGAAATCAGTAGGATAGAAGTTGTGGAAGCAATGAAGAAAGTTAAATCAGGGAAAGCCCCAGGAATTGATGGAGTGTGTGGTGAAATGCTGAAGCATGGGGGAGAGATAGTAGTAGAATGGATGTGGAAGATGTGCAGATTGGCCTGGGAGGAAGGTAGAGTCCCGGAGGATTGGAAGTCAGGTATAATTATTCCCTTGTACAAAGGAAAAGGGGAAAAAGAAGTGTGTGGTAATCATAGGGGCATTTGTCTTCTTAGCATAATAGGAAAAGTGTATGGTAGGATACTTATTGACAGAGTTAGAGAAAGAACAGAGAAATTAGTTGGAGAAGAACAGGGAGGCTTTAGGAAGGGAAGAGGTTGTGTAGATCAGATATTCATTCTCAGATCTTTAGTGGAAAAGTTTCTAGAGAAGGGAAAGAAGTTGTATGCGGCTTTCATGGATTTGGAGAAAGCATATGACAGGGTGGATAGACTAGGATTGTGGAAAGTGTTAAGAATATATGGAATAGATGGGAAGTTGTTGAATGCTGTGAAGAGTATGTACGATGGTGCGAAGGCTGCAGTGCGTGTGGATGGCGAACTAAGTGAATTTTTCTCTTTGAAAGTTGGGTTGAAACAGGGATGTGTCATGTCTCCATGTTTGTTCAATCTGTACATGCATGGGGTAATAAAAGAGGTACAAGGTAGGGTAGTGGATGTTGGAGTGGCCCTGGTGAGAGAGGATAGTGTTTGGAAACTCCCTGTACTGTTGTTTGCAGATGATACCGTGTTGTTGAGTGAAGACGAAGGGGAGCTGCAAGGCTTGGTGGATGAGTTTGAGAGAGTGTGTAAGAAACGGAATCTAAAGGTGAATGTAGGGAAGAGTAAAGTGATGGTCTTTGAGAGAGGTGAAGTCAGTGAATGTACAGCAAGGTTGGATGGTGAGGAATTGGAAAATGTGAGTACGTTTAAGTACTTGGGTAGTGTGATGAGTAAGGATGGAGGTTTGGAGGGTGAAGTGCTTGAAAGGGTACAGCAGGGAAGGAAGGTTGCTGGTTCTTTGAAAGCAGTGATAAGAAACAGGGAAGTGAGCATGGAAGTGAAAAAGTTACTACATGACAGTATTGTGATACCAACTCTAACGTACGGAAGTGAAGCTTGGACGTTGTTGGAAGGACACAAGTCAAGAGTGAGAGCCGTGGAAATGAGTTATTTAAGAGGAGCCTGTGGAGTCACATGGAGAGACGGGCTGACGAATGAGGATATAAAGGAGCGTTGTGGTGTGGATGTGGATGTGATAGGAAGCGTTATGAGGAACACACTGAGGTGGTTTGGCCATGTGGAGAGGATGGAGGGTGAAAGACTGACGAAGAGAGTGTATGTGAGTGAGGTGGAGGGGGAAAGAGGGAGGGGGAGGCCGAGGATGAGATGGAGAGATGGGGTGGAGAGGTATATGAGAGAGGGGGGTGTGAGTTGGGAGCAGGGGAGTGAAATGGCGGGGGACAGGGCGACTTGGAGGCGATTTGTTTGTGGCCACCCCAAACGGGATTGAGGCGTCTGGCAATAGATAGATAGATAGATAGAATCCTTTATACCTCATCAAACTCTATTTTTATTGTTAACACTCTTCGTAAAATTATATATCTGTAGTTTTAACACCTTTAGCCTGAGTAGTTCTGTATCTTGTTCTTGCACTCCAGTCAGACACATAAACATAGTAACATTTCCCTGCTTTACTATCGTTGCCCTTTACCTGTACAGTAGTTAATGAGTTGTAACCTACCCTGTCACTGCCATCATCAAGAGGGCAAATAGGGTTGTAGATGTTTGTTTTCCTCTGTAGTCCTTTGTAACTAAGAGTGTGTTTGGCTGGAAGGACAAGAGAAAGAGAGTACAAGACCGTCTCATGTCGCTTATTCTTCCTACAAAACCTGATCTTAAGTTACAAGAGGAAATTTTTCAGGTCTTACAGGTACTTGACCACAAACCACCTTTCTAGCAATTCTCTGTCATTACTAAGATGAATTTAGAAGAAGAGGGAGGAAATGAGAGTCCAGGATCTTCCCATGTCTGTTTCCTCTTCCTGCGACACCAGATCTTACTTACGAGGGTGAAATTAGCGTAAGTTAGTTTGCGGATCCCAGGGCAGGTCTGGCTATGGGAGTTATGAGGTGGACTGGCAGGGTGAAGGGCGGGTTATTAGTTGTGGCAATAGGAGGTGTGACTTGCAGGAGTTATAATTATTGGAACTACTCTCTCTCTCTCTCTCTCTCTCTCTCCTTCGACAGACTTCTTTCCCGTCCCTATTCTCCGCTCCTCTATCCGTCCTACTGCCTCCTTCACCTCCCTCCTTGCTTCCTCTTCTCTGTCTCTTGCTTCCCTTTCTCTCCTCCGACTCACTTCCTCCCTATTAAGTCACTTTCCCATCACCTCTTTTCGCCTCCTTGTTCCTCATTACTCCTTCCTCTTCAATCTCCTCCCCCCCTTTTCCTCCCCCTCCCCCTTTTCTCCCTCCTCCCTTCCTCTCTCCTTCTCCCTCCTCCCTCCCCGGCCACCTTCTTTCCACTTCCTTTCTCACCCTTACTCTCCTATCTTTCCTCACTCTCTCCACAACCATTTCCTCCTCTCTAGCTCCCCCTCCTCACCCTATATTTCCCCTTCTTCCCTTCACAGTTCCCTCATCCTCTTCTCATCTCCTCCTTTAAATAATTAGCCTAAATTATAACCATGCCCGTCACCTCCATCAGCATTAACGTCAACATCTGCTCCATTTTTTTGCCATCTGTTTGGAGATTGGCAGGATAAGAAATAATCAGGCAATTACACATGAACCGATAATGCCCGCCGTAAATTGGGGTGATGAGATGCTGAAGAAGGCACGTCTAATGATGCGATGTTGAAGAAATTAATAGATGAACTCGGCATTATTCTCTGTATATTTTAACCCACAAATGTGTTCGCTGTTATTGGCTTTCCCTCGAAGCTATCTTGAATCTGGCTGTTAAATTTCTTGGGAGTGAGTGCTTCTGGTAAAACCTCTTTCCAGTTCAGACAGCCTTGTGATGCGACTTTGTGGAGTGATAGTGAGATGGGGACATATAAGAGAGTCCCTTTATATTGAGGTTAAATCTTGCAAAGTCTGTTTTCATGTCAGACAGACTTCAAAGGAGACTTAGCAGAATGACAACAAGACGGGGGTGCAGAATGAGTGAGTGCCTTTGAACAGAAAGTAACAAATTCCTCTTTCTAAATATCTTCCTACCTGAGATGTGCTGGCGATGAGGCTTGGTGAGGTGGGACTGCAGCAGGAGAGTGCCATTGAAGAGAGACAAAAAATATGGCCTTGGTTGGTGGGTTGGAAGGGCAAGAGACAGCTAGAGAAAAGCCCTGTTGAGAGAGAGAGAGAGAGAGAGAGAGAGAGAGAGAGAGAGAGAATGTAGGAATCTGTTTCATCTATCCGATTGAAGTAACTGTAGCCTGTGAGTAAAACAAGAGTTGAAAACAAAATTGAAACTGTAATGTTTTAAAGCATAAGACAGAATAATTGCAGAGGCAGAGTCGGTTGTATGATAACAGTAATTTATAAAGTGTAGTGAAATGTAATGCGGTAAATAATACACATTGCAGAGCAGAAATGAAATAAAAAGCTGCTACACCTGCTCTCACTGTTGGAATGTGTGTGTGTGTGTGTGTGTGTGTGTGTGTGAGAGAGAGAGAGAGAGAGAGAGAGAGAGAGAGAGAGAGAGAGAGAGAAAGAGAGAGAGGAAAAAGCTGTATGATCTCCTTTGCCGTTAAACATTGTAAGTGAAATACTCTGACATTTCCCAGAAGAATATGCCTAATAATATACCAAACTGTCGCTACTAACACTAACCTGATTGATGAAAATATGTGGCAAAACAACCTGTAAGCCAGAATTAGGTTCAACTTAAATGAAAACGTTTACATCTACAAAATATGGAAAAAAAAGAGAGAGCATTACTTAGAAGGGGATCAGCTCAGTCACGAACCACTCCTCCGAACCACAGAACCAGCGAAGCGAGACCCCGAATCACAGGTGCCGGGACAGCTTTATAGTGGTGCAGATAGTGAGGCGGGTTGATTATAGGTGTGAATAGGCTCGTGCCGTGCTAGGAACGTGACTGGGCCTGACGTGAGGGCTGCGGGGCTATCTGGATCAAGGGGGCTACTCTGGAGGGTGTAAGAAAGTGAGAGAAATGAGAACAGGGAAGGGGAGGGTAGAAATTTGTGAGATGAAGGGATTAGGAGTGGGGGTTGGAGAGGTGTGAGAGGAGAGTGTACGGTGGGGATGTGAGAGGGGTGATGTGGGGTTATGAGGGCAGGAAATGTGAAGGGTAAGGTGGGGTGATGATGTGAGAGATGAGGAGAGCGTGGGGTGAATGTGTGACAGGGTAAGGGAGGGATGGGGTTACGAATGCATGAGAGTAAAGAGTAGTTTGAAGATGTGAAAGGTGCGGGGGGGGGGGGAAGTGATGGGGAGGATGTGATGGGAAGGAGGAGATGGAGATATGGGAGGAGGTGCTGAAGAGGGGAAGAGGTAAATATAGAGGGAGGAAAAGGGATACTGGACAACACCTCAGATCTATAATCCTTTCAATACACGACCTCTCACCCAAGCTCGAGAAAATTGTCAGACAGTAGCAAGAAAGTACTTTAGAAGACTTCATCTTAAAGGACTAAACTGACATTACTTCTGACTCCTAAGTACGAGGAGATTGCCCAGGTTAATAAAGTCGACTAGTTGAAGCAAGAATAAAATATACAAAACATTTTAAATAGGAAATTGTATAATAGACATTACTTTTAGCTCCGTTGATAGACATGGGGTTTCTCTCTCTCTCTCTCTCTCTCTCTCTCTCTCTCTCTCTCTCTCTCTCTTGTCTAGCGGTATCATGAATAAAATATGCGTCATCGTAAGAAAGTGATGAAGGTCTAAGGTAGACACCAGTGAGTCAGCACAAGTCGGAGTTCGTTTTTTTCTTTCTTTTTGTTTTGCCTAATTCCGACCTTCCCATTTTTTTTTTCTTTCTTCCCTTGTTAATAATATCCTTTTCATCTTTCGAGATCATCTTCGTTATTTCCATTTTATTCTTTATCCCTCTTTCTTTCCTCTTTTTCGCACGTTTTGTCATCAGTGTGTGTGTGTGTGTGTGTGTGTGTGTGTGTGTGTGTGTGTGTGTGTGTGACGTCTAAGCAGATCAACTTTGCAAACAGCGTCGTAGCTCCTGTGCTGAGGTAGAGATGGGGCGGGGGGGGGGGGATTGTCTGAGACTTCTCTTCCCCTAATATTCTTGTCTTGGAAGAAAACGAAAGAGTTCTAATCCCCCCATCTGTTTTTTTTAGTGATGACTGCAGTGATTGATGATGATGATGATGATGGTTGTGACTTTGATTCTTGTCGATAATGGTTGTTTTGATGTTGTTGATGATGATGATGGTGGTGGTCGTGATAGTGATTCTTGTCGATGATGGTTATTTTGGTGATGATGATGATGAAAATAAATAATAAAGATAGCTGTGATGATAATAATGATAACGACAGTGACGATAACATCAACAGTAAACAAGATTATTATTAACGAAGATGATAACGATTGTGATAATTATTACAAAAACGATGACAGTGATAAAGATAACGATAGTGACGATGACGATGATGATTAACGATGATAATAATAATGATAATAATACCTGTAATTCTTTCTTTTTTTTCACTTTCTTTCCTTTCTTACTTTCTCCTTTCCTTTCATACTTTCTTCTTTCCTTTCATACTTTCTTCTTTCCTTTCATACTTTCTTCTTTCCTTTTCATACTTTCTTCTTTCCTTTCATACTTTCTTCTTTCCTTTCATACTTTCTTCTTTCCTTTCATACTTTCTTCTTTCCTTTCATACTTTCTTCTTTCCTTTCATACTTTCTTCTTTCCTTTCATACTTTCTTTTTCTTTCCTTTTCATACTTTCTTCTTTCCTTTCATACTTTCTTCTTCTTTCCTTTTCATACTTTTTTCTTTCCTTTCATACTTTCTCCTTTCCTTTCATACTTTTTTCTTTCCTTTCATACTTCCTTCTTTCCTTTCGTGCTCTCTTCTTTCCATTCATACTTTCTTCTTCTTTCCTTTCATACTTTCTTCACCTTTCCTTTCTTACTTTCTTCTTTCTTACTTTCTTCCATCCTTTCAAGATCTTCCTCACCGACTCCCTTTTCGTGCTCGTTATCTCTTATCATTAATGTCTCCCGGCTTCGTTTTTCTCATTACATTTCTTTGTCTTTTTCAATTTTTTTCTCACCTTGGAAAATGACATGGAGAGGGAGAAGAAGAGACTGGAAAGGAAGAGAGGTCGTAGGGGAGGCGCAAGTCACCGAGAGAGGGAGAGAGAGAGAGAGAGAGAGAGAGAGAGACAGGCAGACAGACAGACAGACAGACAGATAGAGAGCAGATGGATGATGAAAGGGAGGACATGAAGATAATACATGAGAGAGAGAGAGAGAGAGAGAGAGAGAGAGAGAGAGAGAGAGAGAGAGAGAGAGAGAGAGAGAGAGAGAGAGAGAGAAGATGGATGATGAAAGGGAGGCCATGAAGATAGAGACACGAAGTGAGAAATAAAGGGAGTAAAGGAAACAGGAAGAACAAAGGGAAAGGAGGAAGAAATATAGAGATAAAAGAAAGAGGGAATTTATAGGACAGAATAAAAAATTTGGGGGTAAAATATGGAAGAGAATGCATGAATAAAGAAGGAAAATGGGGAGAGGCAAAGGAGAGTCAAGAAAAATTAATTGGGAGGGAAAAATGGAGACAGAGGAGGAGGAGAAAGAGAGGAGGAAGAAAGAGAAGAGGTGGAGAAAAACAGAGGAAGAAGGAGATAAGGGATGGAAAGTGAGAAGGGAGGAAAGAAGAGAGGAGGAGGAAAGGGAGAGTCTGTGTCTTACTGTCTGTTTGTCTCTATGTATTTCTGCCTGTCTGTCTGTCTTATATCTGTTTGTCTGTATAAGTCATTTTCACTATATCTGTCTGTTTGTCTGTCTCTCATTCTCTGTCAGCCTATCTGTCGGTCTATCTGTCTGTACAGGAGAGAGAGAAAGGAGAGAGAGAGAGAGAGAGAGAGAGAGAGAGAGAGAGAGAGAGAGAGAGAGACAGACAGACAGACAGACAGACAGACAGACAGACAGACAGCAGACGAAGTATGAAGAAAAGAGGAAGAGGGAAGAAGATAAAGAGGAACGGAAGGAGAGTGAAGAATAGGAAGAGGAGGACGGGAATGGTCAAGAAGAGGAAGAGAAAGGAAGGAAGAATCGAGAAGAGGAAAGGCAAGGAAGAGTCAGGAGGAGGGAGGATGAAAAAAAAAAAAAGAATGAAGAAGAGAGGAAGAGTGAAAAGAGGAGGTTGAATAAGGGAAGAGTAAAGAGGAAGGAGGAGGAGGAGGAGGAGGAAAGAGAGTCAAGGAAAGAGAGAGAGGGGAAAGTCGAAGAAGAGCTGTTACCTCAGCTTAAACAAGGTGGATGTCAGACCAGGCCAGCTGCCTCCCACGCTACCTCTTCCGTCACTTCACCTCCTTCTCTCACCTTGTTTCCCTTCTCACTCTTCTCCCTTTCCCTCTCTCACGGATGCCTTTCTCCCCTCTCAACTTTCTCACTCAAGCTTTTCCCCTTTCTCATCCATGTTTCCTCCTTCCTCCTTCCTCTTCCCCCTACGGTTTCCTTTCTTCCCCACCCCCACCCATCCACAATTTTTCTTTCTCCTTCCCCTTCTGCCTTTTCCCCCATCGTCATCTTTTCCTTCATCTCTCCCCTTCCCCATCTTCCCCCCATTTTCGTACTTCCTTCTTCGCAGCCAACTTTCTCCCCTTCCTTCTCCATCTTCCCTCATCTTTTCCTCCCCCTCCTCTCATTCACTCTTCTCTGACCCTTCCCTTTCCTTCTTCGCTTATCATTTCCCTTCCCGTCTCTCTTTCCCTTCCCTCCTCATCTCTCCAATTCCCTTCACCTCTCTCCTTACATCGTTCCTTGCTTTCCCTCCTCCTTCGCTTCATTTCCTTCCAGTCCCCTCCTTCTTTTCTCCCATTCCTTCTCTTCCACTTCGTTCTTCTTCCCCTCTTACTTCATCTCTCACTCCCCCTTCTGACACTCCCTCCATCTCCTTTCCTTACAATCCTCCCTTCTCTCTTCCCATCCCTCCTTCTTCCACTTCATCTTAAACCGACACCTCTCCTTCCTTCCTCTCTTCTCCTTTCCTCTCTTCTTCCTCTCTCTTCATTTCCTACCTCCAATTCCCTCTCTCTTCCTCCTCCTCCTCCTCCTCCTCCTCCTCCTCCTCTCCGTCACGCGAGGAAAGAGGCAAGAGAGGGCGGGCAAGAAAGAGAGAGAGGGGGGGGGGAAGAAATATGGGAAGGGGGATGGAGGGGTCAAGGAATAATACGAGAAAAATATGGGTGAAAGAAATGACTTGTAAAAATGGAAGAGTTAAAAAAAAAAAAAAAAAAAAACTCTGAGGACGAAGAGACTGTGGGAAGATGGGGGTGAAATGAAGAGGGCATTGTGAAATAGGAAATCACAAAGACGAAAAAGAAATGAAAAAGATATATGGCAAAAAGTGGAGAGGAGTTTGGAAATTAAGTGGATGTGTCGAACATCATAAAGCGTGAGAGAGAGAGAGAGAGAGAGAGGGGGGGGGTAGGGGAAATGAAGAGGGCATTGTGAAATAGTAAAAACGAGGTTAAAAAGGGTTGTGAAAAACTGGGGTGGAAATGTGATAAAGGGTATTTGATCCTCTAAAAAGTGTGAAGGGTCGTGGGAAGGATGTTTATGTAAAAGGGAATAAATATAAATGTGAATAATTGATGAAAAGGGATATCAGATCGTTTTTAAAAAGTGTGAAGAGTAATGAAAAGGGAGTAGACGCATGGATAAAATTGTCAAGACCATAATTGGATTGGAAAAATTTTTCATAAGGATTAGAAAAGGTGTGAAAAAAAAAAAGAGCTTGGACTTACAAAGAATGAGCAAGAAATGGAAAAAAAGGTTGAAATGGATATAGAAAATTTAATGGGGTGTGTGATGAGGCGATAAGTGTTTTTGAAAATCATGTTTACATATAAGAAAAAGAGTAAAAAAGTTGAAAATATATTGAAATGACGTGGGAAAGGTACTCTGAATAAGTACCCTCCCCCCCTTTTTTAATTTTTTATTGTGAAAAGATACATGATAAAGAAAATAAAGAAGTTAATGAAAATGCATATAAATTGGCTAAAGAAATTTATCATGATCATCGTCATCGTCATCATCGTTGTCGTCGCCGTCGTCGTCGTCATCACTGCCAGCATCATTATCTTTCCCATTGTCACCACAGTCATCAGCATTTGCTACAACTTAAACCTCCATCATCACCATTCTCCTCCCCATCACCACCACAACCGTCACTCACCATAACTGTCATCGCCACAATCCTCACTCACCACCACTATCATCACCACAGCCCTTACTCACCACCACTATCACCACCACCATTCCCAGTAATACAACCATCAACCATCGTTCCATCTGGGCCCTCATCACCACGCCCAGTCATCACCGCCACCCTCATTACCACTAAAATACGATGCCACTTCCCGTTGCTTCTGGCATCATTTCTCTCGCTGGTCCTCCACTCATGATGTTCAATTGTGTTCATTTTAATTTACTTACTGTGCCATTATGGAGGAGGAAAATGTTCAGGCCACGGGTGTCAGGTGTTCGGGTTAATTTGGGACACTACCTGGTCTATATTTTCCAGCCATGTCACCTTTAATTTAGTTCGTGTGTGTGTGGGGGGGAGGGGATTTTTAAAGCCGTTCGTATTTATTCACCCTTTCAATTCCATGACCTATTTTCTGTTTTAGTCTCTCTCCTTCCACACTAATGTATTTAACTAAAGCTTTTTTGATCTGGAAAGGTAAAATTGGGAAAATCCGACCGCTCAAACTCCAGTCGGTTTGAAAAAAAGAAAAAAGTTAATAATTGTAAAAAAAAAAAAAAAAAAAGCCTTCGATTATCCCTCCACTTCAAGAACTTTTTCCAAACTGAAAAAAATCGTTTGGAAGCAGGGAGAGTCATTCAGTAAAACACGTCACCGGAATGAAAGGGTTAACTGACTTCATATATTACTGCGGCAATGAAGATTCCTACCTTGTTCGAATTTTTTTTGTTTTGATGTCACTTCGGAGTCAGGAGGAAAAATTTTAAAGCTACAGATGTCATGGATGTCATTTCTTTCACTTATTTATTTTTGTGCTTAGAGATTCACTTGTCTTCCTCATGATTTTAAGTTGAGTCTGCATATTTTGGCAAGGAATGAGTGAATGAAGTATGGAGAGGCGCATGACAAGGATTTCACACCTTTTTTTATAACTAGCAGTCGACGCAGTGACTTAGGTGTATGTGACGTGTATCTGTAAGGAAAGCAAAAAATTATAGATGCACTTGTAGCCTATATGATTTTACTGATGAGGTGGGGTCAGGACTGTGAAAGATTGAATGATGTGTGAATGACTGTGTGACTCTTTTCCGCTGGGCGTGGACTTTGATAGCTAGCTTTCATTTATACAACTTTTTTCTGTGTTCCTGCATCTCACCTCAATCCAGCTTTCAGGCGGGAGGTTGGGTTGGAATGATAATGATGATGATAATGATGATGATGATTGTGGTGGTTAAGAGGATGATGACAATGATGAGGATGAGTATTAACAGGATGGAGATGAAGGTGATAATTACGATGATGATGATAATGACAGCCACGGTGATGACGGCATTATCGTAGAAAACTATTAATATTTCTCCTATTTCATTTAACACAACGAATATTATGTGTCTTCATGTTTACTGCAGATTGCTCTACACATTGAGGTATCGTGGGAAAGGAGAGTGAAACCACAGATGTCAGAGTTCACTGGTTTGTTCTCTCCTTTTTGCTTCGTACATCATTACAAACTGAAACTCATTATTGTAGCAAATTGTTTTTTTCGTTCTGCTCTCTTTTAATTGATTGTTCTGACTTCATAGGGAAAATATTATAATCTCGTTCATTGTAAATTACAGAGTGGGGGTAAACTGAATGTAGTTGTTTCATTCAAATTTTTTCATCAATTTTTATATTTTAAGGTTGAGGGAAAAATAATGAAATTCCCAAGTCTTAAAGTTCTCAGTTTCTTTCAACATTTCACGATAATGATGCACTGTTTTAAGGTTAATTTTTTGCTACCTTCAGACGATTTTATTTAGTCTGGGGAAAGTGAAGGGGTTAGATGAAGCCTAGACATTCAACATTAATCCATTCAACACCAGAGGATGCCTTGAGAGAAACTGTCTGGCAGAAGCGAGATAAATATTAGAGTAAGTGACCTCCCGGGGCTTGAGGAGTTAATCATCACTTAGACTCTGACTTCCTTAATCTTTAATTTGGGGGATTATTTTAATACCACGAGTGTCAGAGTTTGTACATGTATTTTTTGCTCTACTCATATTATTCAGTCAAGTTTACTTGGTATGGTGTCACTAGAAATAAACTGAAACAACGTATGTTCAGAATTCTTTCCATAACAAACGAAAATTGATATGTTTTTTTCGTTTAATTTATGTACGTTGGCCTAATTAAAGCGATATTCAAACCTTGGATGTCAATTTTTGTTTCTTATGACTTTTACTTTCAGTTACCTACTGTGGCATTTTGTAAATTATGTTGGAACATCTGGAATAAGAGCTCTCATGTTTTGTGCACTTTGGCCACATAAGAAATAAACTGAAGTATTAGATATCAAAGTTATTCTTTTTTGTAGTTTATTCTTGATTTTTATTACAATTTTTTTCTTTAGCATCGTATATATAACTTAAAAATTCTTCGTTTTTGAGTTCCGTATTTATTTATTTATTTACTTTATTAAAGTAATGGAGACGATTTTTTCTCAAGATATTTCATGTAACTTCCTACATCTTGAATTAATTTTTGAAAGCTCGAATGTCAGAGTCCCCCATTTTGAAGTTGCACAGTAATTTAGCTTACACATAGACCTCTTGACAAAAGTTACCTGGTAGTAACAAAGACTCATTGCTTTTTGCTGTTCTTGATTTTCACCTTTATATTCTTTGACATCATTGAAATACGACTGTAAAAACACGGGTGACAGAGCTGTTGGGTTTCTTATTTTGAGGGGAGCAACGGGGAAAACTAGACACGGATTTGCTGACGTCAGGCGGTGAGGTGTGTTTAGTAGCTCAGCCTCGTCCTGTAACCACACCCATCCACCTATCCCTTGTCATCCACCCATCCCCTGCCATCCACCCATCAGCCAGGACCTCCCAAACCCCCGTCACCCACACCCACACAGTCTGTCATCCACTCATTCCCTTCCGCCCACCCATAAACCACATCCATCCATCCCTTGCTACCCATCCATCAACCACACTCATCCACCCATCGCCTCCCATCCATCCATCCATCCATCCCCATCCATCAACCACACTCACCCACCCATCCCCTGCCTTCGACCCATCCATCCATCCCCATCCAACAACCTCACTCACCCACCTATCCCCTCCACCCATCCCCTTCCACCCATCCTTCCCCTCCAATCGTCTGGTTTGGGCATTTTTTCCCCGGTTAGAACGCCCATAACTCCTGGCTAATGATGCTGGATTACTTCATGACGTGGTATCATGTCAGAATTATGAACACACCACACTTTCCTTGCCACAAACCCGAGAAATTAGTGATAACCCAACAACAAGAGGCTGGCTAGAGTGTGAAACGTGTTGACTCGTTGCTTTATAGCGACTGAACCACTTGTGTATTATTATTATTATTATTAATTTGCCACCGTCAGACGATTTGCTCAATTAAGAAAATCCTCTGAAGTTAGATTTTTTTCCTTGGACCACAGGAGGTTTCACAGAGCGGGGTAGCCTAAAATCGTCTACGGGTAGCTGCTGCAGGACTGAATAGACAGGTTACCCCCTGAGTTTTTGGGAATAAAGCTAGATCATTTTCTTATCCACAGAATTCAGTCAGTTTTCTAGTAGCGAATACAATCGTCTGGTTTTAGATAGATTAAAATAGACATCTCGCTCCCTTGAGTTAATGGTCTTGGGTCCCTCTGAAATTAATGAAAATCTCTTGGTGTTAATTAGATAGGAAAAATGTGCACGGAAGATGGAATTAAGAAAGGGAAGATAATCATTTGTTTTTTATGTACTCTCAAATACCAGTGGAGTAAACACAAGCTCGGTATTTTGGGCAGGCCAGGGCAGGAATGTCGCTGTGTAACGTATTTTATTATCCATTTTTACGTCTCATTTAAAGTCTGCCTATTTTTCCGGCATGTCTATAGAGTTAAGGCCAGACGGTGTATGAGGTAAGTGTGCATAGTCATGGTGTCACCCACAGCCTCCCTCTCTCTTTGCATGACATCCCCCCCCCCTTTCTCCCTCCCTCATGACCCCTCCCTTCCCTCCTCATAATCTCTTTCCCTCCAGTCCGACACTCCTTCTCAAGAACAACATCCCTTCTTCTCTTCTCATAACCCCCACCCCCTGTCGACGTCCCCTCCCTCCCTTCTCTCTCTCGACTCACCTCTCCGCCTCATGAGCCCCGTCTTCCCCTCTCCCCCCCCCTCCCTCGTCTTTGTTTTCCAGAAGGTGTTAGACTGCGACGAGGCGTGAAACTGAACACCGTAAAATGATGCAGCATAATAATAAAAGCAATCCATTACCCCAGCTTATATCTCAGTTAGTCAGGTATAAACCATCGCTTCGTCGACGTTGTCATCGTTATCGTCATCGTATGATGAGCATATAAACTACACATATAATATATATATATATATATATATATATATATATATATATATATATATATATATATATATATGGAATAGTCATCTCTTAATCACTTCAGTCAGATAGGTCTTTCTCAGGTGAGTAAAATAGTCTGGCCGTAGCAAAAACAAAATGGCAATAATTATCTCACCGGAATAGGAAGAAAATGAACATACCTAATGAAGTTGTAATGCCATGGCCTGGGGAAGCCCAGAGTCAAATAAAGCGACAGTACTTCCTGAATGGCTGCGGTGATGGAAGGTTGAAGGATGCCCCAGCCTCTTGACAGCTGTGGTAGTAGTGCGCTGGCTAACGAGTGGTGGTGGTGGCTGGCCTATTCCGGCTTCAGTTTCTAGGGCAAGTGAGTCGATTCACAAGGACAACAACAGTATAACTGAGACTAGGTCATAACCGGTCCCATGAAAACATTTTTAACATTTCCCACATGTCCAGTGAGCAGTGTAACACGATAAAAATATGTAATTGAAGGCTCAGTGTAACGTGGACTAAAAACCTCACTCTAGGTGGAGCGAAAAATAATGTTGCATCGAGGCTTTCATCTTCACAACGCGAGGCAGGTTTCATTAAGAACAATATTATTATCAAAGTGTAAAACTGCCCTCAAAATGAACCGCGATCACCATCATCCTAAACCCATTACTCAAAAATAAATGGCAGAAACTGTATATTAACCCTGCGTGAAACTACCCCAAAGATAAATGAACTACCATCATCATCATCATCATCATCATCATCATCATCATCATCAAGCTCATGCCAACCCTGTTACTCTCTCATCAATAGCAAGAACAATATATCAGTCGGCCGTAAAATCGCCATCACAAAAGCAGTTAAACATAATGATATAAACAATGCATTAACCGAGCGTAAAATTTTTCCTCGTATCAAAAATGTTACGCTTTCAAAATCAGTGTCACGTTTGTAATTTATCGCGTCTTTTGTTCCCAGGACAAAGGAGGCGCTACCAGGATGGACGAGAGAGAGAGAGAGAGAGGAGGGGGGGGAGGTTGACTGTGTCTGCCGAGTCCAGAATGAGGGAGAGAGGAGGGGAGGGAGGAGGGGGGAAGGAGAGGAGAAAAAGGGTAAGGGAGAGATGAAGTAGGGAGGAAGAAAGAAAAGAAAAAGGTGGGGTGGGGAGGGAAGGGGTCTGAAATATTTTGCTGGAAACACAGCGAGAGGAACAAGAGTGAAGGGGTGGAGGGAAGGGGAGGTAGGGAGAGAAAGAGAGGAGATTAGAGGAGGTATGGAGAGAAGGAGAGGAGAGGACAGGAGGTACAGAGAAAGAGCGTATTTGGTGGTGAGGAGGAGAGGCAGGGAAAGAGAGAGGGATAGAAAGTGGGAGAGGGAGAAGATAACTGGGTGAGGTGAGGAATGGAGAGGTAAGAACTCGTAACTCGTAATTATCTCCGTTGGGGATGGACGAGAGAGAGAGAGAGAGAGAGAGAGAGAGAGAGAGAGAGAGAGGGAGGGGTTGACTCAGACTATTTTTCTTGAGCCCACGGTGAGAAGGAAAATAGGGAGGGGGGGGGAAGAGAGCAAGCCATCGAGGGGGCAGAGGAGAGGAAAGAGGAAGAGAGGGAGGAAGGGAGGGGAGAAGGGAGAGGTAGGAGGTGCAAAAGAGAGGGCCGAATAAAATGAATTGCGAAGTGTGTGAGAGGGCTGGGGAAGAGGAAAAAGAAAGGTGATAGGAAAGAGGAAAGAAGAAAGAAGACAGGAAAGGGAGGGAGGGGAAAAGAAACGAGAAGGAGAGGTGTAAGAAAGTGGAAGAGGTCAAGTGAAGTGGAGTGAGAATCGTGACACTACTTCTGCTGCGCCCACGAGAGGAAAGGGAGGGGGATGAAAGGGGGGAGAGGGGAAGAGAGGAGGATAGGGGATGGGGAAAACTGGAATCTCGGAAAGGAGGGGACAGGGGAAGAGGGGAGGATAGGGGATGGGGAAAACTGGAATCTCGGAAAGGAGGGGACAGGGGAAGCTGAGGTGAGGGAGGGAGAGAGGGACGGGACAGGGGAAATGTGGGTCTTGAGGGAGAGAAGGGGAAATACGGATGGGAGAAGGAAGGGAAAGGAAAAAAGGAGAAGGTAAGAAAGAGAGGATGGGGGTAGGAACAGGGCTGGGCACGAGAGAGGAAGATGGGATGACGGAGGAGATGGGAGAGAGGATAAGATTGAGGGATAAGTACTCACATTCTTACTGATGTTATTGTCATTTCAGGTCAACTTGTTCCCTGTCAGGCGATTTTAACATTTGCAGAGAAGCTAAAAATAATTTCCTTTAACCCCATCACTATCTTGAAAAGTATGAATAAAACCGTCTGTCTGTTGCAAGAAAAAATAAAATAATACACTGAAAAAGTTAGCAGGTGTTGTTTCTCATTCCTTTACGACGAGACGATTTTATTAAGCTGTATAAAAATCGTCCAGAGAATACATACTGTAAATAATATAGAATGTCATTGTACCGAAAGAGTTCAGTTTCTTAGGTAAGGTAGTTTCTCATTTTACTTTCACTTTAATTATTGTGGGTAAAATAAAAGTGTGTCTGGCAGCGAAGTGGGTGACTTGCAAGGTGAATAAAACACACTGGTGACTTCAACACACACACACACACACACACACACACACACACACACACACACACAGTCAATAAATCAACGCCATCTATTAACCATCTCCCTCACTACAGACTAATCACAGGCGTCACCTCTTGACTGAAACCCCACGTAATAGATTCATGAACCAGATTTAATTACATCCTGTGATAATGGATGACGGGAGAAAAAAAAAAAAAGAAAGAAAGAAAGAAAGAAAGAAAAAAGAAATCCAGTATCGAGACAAGAAACACAGTCCAGTTTCTTGGAGGGGGGTTATGAGGAGGGGTAGGGGGGTTGGGGTTGAAAGGGGGATGGGGCGGGAGTTTTCTGGGGGTGGGGGTGACGGTGGAGGGTTTGGGGTTGATGATGGATGGGGTAAAAGAAAATAATAATAATAATAATAATAATAATAATGATAATAATAATAATAATAATAATAATAATAATAATATATAACAGTCGTAGTAGAGCAGTAGAAGTAGTAGTAGTAGTAGTAAAAATTAATGGGCTTGGCGGAGAAGGGTAGGCAGAATAGGCTAGGACGGTGAAGCGTGGTGAATCAGGACAGAACGAGTACACCCTGTTAATATGAACCGTCTAATCTGGCTTATCGTACGTCGGTCGGTATGGGCGTAGTAAACAGTTAAACCAAATCTCCCAGAACATCAAAAACGAGACTGAGAGGAGAGTAAGCACGCGTCACTCTCGTCTACCTGCTGTCTTACGATGCAGGTAATGCCCCAGCTGCAGTGCCGGCAGTGAAAATGATGCAGTTAGCCCTCCATAACCCCTGTTGCTTTGTGTGGCCTCCTAGCTTTGTGGTACGGCGCTCTATGGATCACACACCTCTTCTCTCCTCCTCCTCCTCCTCCTCCTCCTCACATCTTTCACTTACTACTTCTTTACATTCTTTCTCTGCTTCACCCTCTCCTCTTCATCCTTGCTCCTCATCGCCTCTTTCCTGCTCACCCATGCTCTTCACGCGTCTCCTCTTCATCTGTTCTCTTTATACCTTCTCTTGTTCTCTTTTCCACGCCTCCCTTTTGCACCTATCCCATTGGCCAGACCTCTTACCACCCCTTCACTCCTCTCTCCATCCCTTCTCTTCAACCCTTCTCTCCATCCTTTCTCTCCAGCCTTTGTCTACAACCTTTCTCTTTGACCTTTCTCTGCAGCCTTTTTGTCCAACTTTTCTTCTCTCCCTCCAGTGTCCCTAATCACTTCTCTCTCTCTCTCTCTCTCTCTCTCTCTCTCTCTCCCTTTACCTGTGTATCCGTCCACACTCCCTCACGCCGTCCTACCTGCCTTTCCTCGCAACACTCCCACAACAAATAAACAATACTCCTTTCACCTTAAGTTGACCCAGATTTTCATCCTTTGGTAGCTTATTTCACGTAGCTCAGTGGCAGGAAAAGACAATACTTCGGCTCTATATCCTTTGCACAGTACTTCTTCGTGAACAGCATCATATTGTAGACTTAATCTCTTGTTACAGCTCAGCATAGAAGATGGAGTGATGGCAGTTTTAGGCCAAGTTTGAGTAAAAATAGTATAGTTTGTAATTCGCTCCCTCAAGCTATTAGACGTCTCCCTCTTCAAATGTGGAGTTTACCTGGCATTAAATTGGGTCTCAGGTGTGGTTAGCAGTATCCATCTCTCACTTAATTACTGTACAGATACCGCCGGATGCAGGGACTATATTTAAAACTTTTCTTGCCTTTTAGTTGCCTATAGAGGTCGCTTATTAATACTTTCACGCAGACTTGTAAGGCCACCAAACACATAAAAATCGAACTAGAGCGAATGCGAACGTCAAAGGTTGGACCAAAAGAAAGGATTCATGATGGTGTTTAACTGCTAGGGGATTTGTTTATGGTTAAAATTGGTTAAGATCCTTTGTGAATGCCTCTCCTTAAAAATCTCGTAAAATCTAGTGACAGGACTTACCATACGTTACTCATGGGGGGTTAGAAGGTTTGAGTGATTAGTTTTTCTTGCTGCCAGTCTGTTCTTAGCTATAAAGTCGTCAGTAAAAAAATAATAATGATAATAATAATAATAATAATAATAATAATAATAATAAAAAGAAAAAGAATCATAATAGTTTCCCTTATTTTTTCCGTCTTTCCTAATATCTCATCAGCTTGAATGCCTCTCTTTTCTTGTTCTCTTCTGACTCACTTTTCTCCAATACATTTTTGCAATAGGCCATCAGTTTGAATAATAATAGTTCTTTGTTTATTTCCTTTGTCTTTTTTTTCTTGTTTTACACTACCGATTATGCGGTCAGTTAGCATAATAATATTCTTTTTTCCTTTTTTTTTTTTTTTTTAGCCAGCTATCCCTTTTTTTCCCTTCACTCTTTATTATCCAGGTTTTTGCTGTTTTGTTCATGTTTTTATTCTTGTTCATGTTCTAGTTGTTCTGGTACTTGATATCGTTCTCGCAGATCTAAAAGTACTGGAAGCTGTTATCTCACCATTGTCTGTTAATCTATCTGTAGCCAGACGCCTTAATTCCGTAAGGGGTGACCACAAACAAATCGCCTTCATGTCGCCCTGTCCCCTGCCATTACGCTGCCCATCCCTCAACTCACCCATTATTCTCGTTTTAATTATTACTCACTTGCTTTTCTCCTGTGATGCTTTGCAAATTTAGGATATGTTCTCTGCTCAGTGGTATGTTGTCCATTCTCTCGTCTAACACGTCAGTCTATCTATTTATCTATCTGTCTAACACGTGAAGGCATTTTATGAAGTGTTAAGTAGAAATTCAAAGGGAGAACATCAATTTTCTTTTCATTCCCTAAACTCAATGCTTGAGCGAAGAGACCGCTCTAATCAGTGTGTGTGTGTGTGTGTGTGTGTGTGTGTGTGTGTGTGTATGTGTGTGTGTGTGTGTGTGTGTGTGTGTGTGTGTGTGTTTGTAAGTGCGTGCGTGTATATGTGTGTTTGTGTGTGTGTATGTGTGTGTGTGTGTGTGTGTGTGCGTGCGTATGTGTGTGTGTGCGCGCGCGCAGAACTGTTATAGAACAGCTTCGTCATACAGACCATAATCCGAGCAACATCGTGCATGAAATTTACCAGCCCCTCATCCTTCCCCCCTCCCTCAAGCCCCCCACTAATACCCCTCTCCAAACCCCCACTTTTACCCCCTTGCAAGCCCCCTATCTTCCCCCCTCTCCCCTGTCCCTCCACTCATTTAGTCGCCTGCCCCCCCAGTAAGTATTTGAGGATTCTTACGGTTTATCGTTTTAGGTCCTTCTTCTGCCTACGTCCCTTTGGTTGTCTCTCTTTTGTCTTCTTATTGTATCCTTCTTACTGTTCCTGCCTTTCTTTGTTTCTCTTCCTCTCTTCACTGCCTTCTGTTTCCTTCGTTCTGTTTCCTTTCTGTTATGCCCTCATTGTTTTTGTCTTTGTAGCAGTGAAGGGTTATCTCGTATTTTTCATTCCAATTTTCACTATAGTTTGGATGTGACGAGTTTGGTAGCAGTATGAGTGAAAATCTAAAATCAAGCAATTTTTAACACAACTTAGACTCAAGAAAGTATATGATTATGAAGAAAAATGTATGATCAGACAATCTTCAACAAAACTAAGGCCTGAGAAACTGTATGAACGTGGCACCTGGTCATCTCAACATCCATGTTTGTGGGCGGGAGAGAGTAGTGTGGCCAACAAGCCGTGCAGGTGGATGGCTTTATTGGCCCCGCATCTGTGCCTCACACACAACACTCAGTAACATCACTCTCATTAACTGCACCTGCCTCTTGGTCCAGCCAGACACGCCTGCAGCTAGGCAGATTTTTCCATTCTTCGGCAATGGGAATAAAGTGTTTTCGCGTTTTTCTTTTTGCAAGTTTGTAACTTAAATCCAACTGTTACAACATGTACCTCTTACGATGATTAATACGGTCTTGCAGTGGCTAGAATGAATTTGAGACACAACGGCCATGCCACGTTGAGTACACCGCTGCCCGTCTGATCAGCGAAGTTAAGCAACGTTGGGTCTGGTTAGTACTTGGATGGGTGACCGCCTGGGAACACCAGATGCTGCTGGCATAACGTTCTCCCTACGTGTCAAGTGGGGTTGGTGGAGGATTAGTGCCCCTCCCTGTAAAACAGTTAACTCTAAGCCCTTGGCCACCCCGTTTGGGATGTCATAAAAGACTTTGTATTTACTTGTGGTTAGTTTTATATATATTAGACTTGTGGACGAGCGGTTTTTATATCTTGGAGTAGCTTGTAGTAGATAATCTTCTTTCCCATTTGTCATGTAGTGACAGGAGAGGTAAAGAATAGTATGGAACTATTTTTATTTGTCTTGGAAATATTAACAAGTCTCTCACACAGAGCGAAGTATAGAGTCCCGCTAGCTATCTCTCTGTCTCGCTCTCGCTCCCTCTCTCTCTCTCTCAAGTTGCTAAGCCTTTCTTGCCACTCCCTGCCTGTTCTATGGCATGTCTCCTTCTTCTCCTGCCTGTTCTGTGGCTAATCTCCTTCTGAGCTCTCTTTCCTAAATTCTGGTGTAGCAGGGGTTGTATCACGTGTGTTCCTTGTGGGTGGAAAGTTCTAGAAGCCTGTGTGTGAGTATGTGTGTATGTGTGTGTGTATGGTCACTAGGCGCTGTCGTGTGCCTATGAAGCATTCCTTGAGTTGAGAGTGTGTAAGCATGTTTAGCATTGCTCGATTCTCGCAGACACAATACCTTCTCATCATCTGACTCCCTGCTTCTATCTGTCTCTCTATCTATCTATTTATTATGATTTGTAATTATAATATGGAGTCCTAACACATTGCTCGGCCGCGCGAAAATGGCGTACCATCGACAGTTAATAGTCCTAACATATTAATACATATTATATACACATTATAATGAACTTATAAGCTAATTAAGTGAAATACATAATATTGTAAAAGTAACATAATTGTATGAACATTGTATACATATAATATTTATAGTAAAAAGTGATTATTCAGTAATATTACATTTTAAACAAGTTGTATACATATTTGAATAAATGCAATGGTTGTTGTATAACACTTTGTAAGACGTGCATGTACAACAGACGTACGCATATAATTGTGCAATGGTAATACTGCTAGGTTATACATTACATAGAGTTATCACTTTAGTAATGTCTAATATTTCACCTAACTTGTATGATGATACTGGTAATACAGAATTGTGCTATAATTGTATGACTTATAATATTGTACTAACATTGTGGTACTACATAATTGTAACATTTTATGAATTGTTACAAAATATTGTGTTAATGCATAATTGTGTTGGCCTTATAATTGTAGTTACATTTTGTTAATGCAACTGTTACATAAGTGTCTTGGCCTTATAATTGTAGTTAAAGTTACATAAAAGTTACATCTTGTTAATGCAACTGTTAATTGGCAAAGTGTAACATAATGCAATCGTTTGTCGTTACATAATTGTTACATATCGTTTGTAGTTACATAATTGTAGTTAAAGTTACATAAAAGTTACATCTTGTTAATGCAACTGTTACATAAATTGGTACATATTGTTTGTAGTTACATAACTGTAGCAAGTGTAACATAATGCAATCGTTTGTCGTTACATAATTGTTACATATCGTTTGTAGTTACATAATTGTAATAAGTGTAACATAATGCAATCGTTTGTCGTTACATAATTATAGTATGGAGTTACATAATTGTTACATATCGTTTGTAGTTACATAATTGTAGCAAGTGTAACATAATGCAATCGTTTGTCGTTACATAATTGTAATAATTGCAGTCCTAACATATGCTGCGGTCGATGATAGTGATGATGTGTCATGCCACTTGCTTGTGGAGACAACAATTTGCTTTTTTGTTTGTAGTTTATGTGGTATTTTGGCATATGTAGTAACACTTACACTTATTTTCATTTGTTTGTTATGTGATCTTACTCTATTTCTCTCGTTTTTCTTTCTTACTTTTTCTTTCTTTCTTTCTTTTTTTTTTTTTTTGTATGTATTGATTTTCTATAGTTTGTTTTTCTTCGCTTGTGTACGCTTTTTCCATGTTGTTCATGGTTGCATAATTACTGGCTAATTTCCTTGGGATACTTTTTTAAAGTTTAGTTTATATTGCACAGGTATTACTGAAAATGATATATTATAGTCCCATATTTTGTTATTTTATATAAAAAAATATATATATATACTATATACAGTATTAACTATATACACTGACTTGTTGTTCACTTGTACCTATCGTGGGTAATATGTGTGTCAGCACTGTGTGGAAATCATTGTCTTCATGATTGTGTTGAAGATGTTCGCTCTTGCTAACGTCATTTGTGTTGGCCATTTTTTTTTTTTCTCTAGTTTACCTTGTAACTTAATTTATATGTTTCCACTAGGTAGCTTTAATTAATAAATGTTTAATACAGTTCTCTTAATCGCTCACAGAGTAACTGTGATGGTATATTTTCTTTATCACTTTGTAGATGTAATAATGTATAGCTGTATGTATGAAACACGTATTTTATGTAGGTATAAATGGTAACACTCGTTGGTAGTAAATAAATGTTATAATAAATGAATGAATATATACAGTGTAGAATATTTATTGTTGGTGATTATTTAGTGTTTGAGTTATGCAGACAACTGAAGTAAGTATGTGTATTTAAGCTGTAACTATACAGCACGTTTTATATGTTTGTGCAGAAGCTTATTGTCTATCACTGTGTATTGCATAAATGAAGTAACTATGTAACTCACTAATTTTTACCGTGGTGGGAATGGTGTGAGTGGTGGTGCAAGTGGTGAGTTGACTGACGTGGCGTCTTTTCAGCAAGCACGCATGATGACCTCAACTTCCCACACTGGTAGCTTTGGTGAGTGAATGAGTAGCGATGAGTAACATGAGTGAAGATGAGTGAGTAAGATGAGTTATGAGTCGTGTCTCACTCTTCGTTTGTTTGTTCCGTTTTTCTATGTCGATGTTTTCTCGGTCCTTTTCTCTAGTGATTTACTCGTTGTGGGATGAAGACTGCCGCTACTTGTAGGTGCGTGTAGAAGATTATACAGACGACGTAGAGTTGTTAATTGTAGTTTATTGTAGATGGTTGTAGTTCGCTGATTCGTCGTAGAAATTGCAAGATCGTAGCAATATTTTGTTAAACTACTTGCAAGGCGTCGTGTGATCACTTCTAAATCAGCGTGATGATCGTGGAGACGGAGGGGGCTGGTTGGAGAGAATACTGTCAGGAGCTGGTTGTAAGTTGTTGGTTGTGAGAGGTATTTTTTTGCTTTCAATCTTGATATTTTGTAGGAATTCACTGTTGATTCGTAGACGAGGTTCGTATCCCACCGCTGCCACCAAATGTCATAAAAGACTTTGTATTTACTTGTGGTTAGTTTTATATATATTAGACTTGTGGACGAGCGGTTTTTATATCTTGGAGTAGCTTGTAGTAGATAATCTTCTTTCCCATTTGTCATGTAGTGACAGGAGAGGTAAAGAATAGTATGGAACTATTTTTATTTGTCTTGGAAATATTAACAAGTCTCTCACACAGAGCGAAGTATAGAGTCCCGCTAGCTATCTCTCTGTCTCGCTCTCGCTCCCTCTCTCTCCCTCTCAAGTTGCTAAGCCTTTCTTGCCACTCCCTGCCTGTTCTATGGCCTGTCTCCTTCTTCTCCTGCCTGTTCTGTGGCTAACCTCCTTCTGAGCTCTCTTTCCTAAATTCTGGTGTAGCAGGGGTTGTATCACGTGTGTTCCTTGTGGGTGGAAAGTTCTAGAAGCCTGTGTGTGAGTATGTGTGTATGTGTGTGTGTATGGTCACTAGGCGCTGTCGTGTGCCTATGAATCATTCCTTGAGTTAAGAGTGTGTAAGCATGTTTAGCATTGCTCGATTCTCGCAGACACAATACCTTCTCATCTTCTGACTCCCTGCTTCTATCTGTCTCTCTATCTATCTATTTATTATGATTTGTAATTATAATATGGAGTCCTAACACAGGGATACATGGCGTCTGGCAATGAATGAATGAAATATTGATGGGGTAAAATGAGTATGCTTCATACTCTCCACTATGGAAGTTATCTCATGAGATAATAAAATTTGTTTATTGCTGACAAGAAATTGTATGGGTCAAAAAATACAAGCAGACAGAAGATACAAAGAGAAAATCAAAGCAAGACGAGCGTAAGACGTACCTGTGCCGCTGCTGGATTTTGGCAGGTCATGCCTCAAAACACCATCATTAGTCACCATCACTCAGCCATGCTCTGTAATTCGCACGGAGAGAGTGATTTCTGTCTAGCCCTTACTTCCATCACCTATTTCACGTTTCCACGATGATGACTTCATTATTGAACTTCGTGCAACTCATTCTCACCTTCCACCAATGGTGGCTCTAAAACTGGTAGCAACAGCATCTAGCTTTGTTGTGCGAGGCTGTCTGAAGAAAATATACTCACCCTCAGTTTCCCTGATGTGGCAGAACGTCAGGTCTTCCGTGAGTGTGTAGTGGAACGATATGACCCTCCAGATGGCGGAAGCGCAAGCATAAAATAACAACACCTCGCATCCTGCTCATCGAGTTGCAGCAGCCTGTCAGAATATAATGATCCATCGGATCACTTAAACTCTCTGAGTGGTTTCAACCCACCTTGCTGCTGCAGTCAGCTTATGTGTTGTGATACACCAGATTGTAAAGATACCAGGAGACCAATATAGTCCCGTGAGTCTCGCCTGTCTTCAGTCATGAGTGTCATCTCCAACACCCTGGCCAAGTACTGGAACTTGATCGACTGTAAAGACTGATATCACCACAGAGGCAGTCCAGGCCAAACTCTTCCTCCAATGACCCCACAACGAGAACGAGGGGAACAAAATCACAAGAACATCACACTCGCACTTAGCCTACCCTTACACTGCCCTTCAGGTAATTTGCACCATGTTTGATGGCCACTTAGACAATACCTGCAGTTTCCATCACTCTTTTCCTATCTTCAACCCATCTCGCTCTTACCTCCTCATTCCAAATCCCGCCTACACCTCGTCGTTTCCATCATCATCACCACCACCACCACTACCACCACCAGCTCCCATGCTACACTGACAGTCTCCATTTATATAACATTTCTGTTCATCAGTTAACTTCAAGCCATCACCATATACAAAATCGGCCTGAACACGTAGCCTCAATGGAGACATGTACACCATATTCACCTGTTCATCTTGTTCATCTCGTTCACTAACTTGAGACGATCGGAGGTTTTTTGGTGGTCCGAGGAGTTGATACCCTGAGAGTTACTCGTCCCGGGTTATGGCTGGGTATGATAAAATTACGGGCAGTTATACGGAGTGGTTTAAAAGGAAATTTTTAGTTCGATATTACTTACGGTTTGTCGGACGCATTCCCTACGTTGTAAAGAGGAAAAAAAGAGAGGAAAGAAAGGGGGGGAAAATACAAATTGAATTAAAAGCCTGATGGTCTTATCTGATCTTCAACTAATTGCAAGTTTATCGTCGAGATCAATCTGGGAGGCACGCTAAGTAGCCTCGTAATTCTTGTTTTATGTGTTTCGTTCTCTGTCTGCCTGTCTATTGCTGTGTTTGTCCATTTATCTATCTGTTTATCACAGAAAGGTCCCTATAACTCTTTCTCAACCAGTGAAACTATAGATGTGTGTGTATATATATATATATATATATATATATATATATATATATATATATATATATATATATATAATCTATTTATCTATTTGAGAGAGAGAGAGAGAGAGAGAGAGAGAGAGAACGAGAATATTAAGATTAAACTATATTCCCTTTTCTCTCTCTCGTATCTCCTCTCTTGCCTAATACTAACCCAATACCCAGTCAGCAGTCATCCCTTCGCTGATACTATCTACCTATCTATCTATAGCCCGACGCCCTAATCCCGCAAAGGGTGGCCGCAGACAAAACGCCTCCAAGTCACTCTGTCACCCACCATTTGACTCCCCTCCCCCCAACTCACCCCCCCCTCCCTCATATACCTCTCAACTCCATCCCTCCACCTCATCCTCGGTCTACCCCTCCCTCTCCCTCCCTCCACCTCACCTACATACACCCTCTTAGTCAGTCTTTCATTCTCCATCCTCTCCACATGTCCAAACCACCTCAGTGTATTTCTCCTAATCTTTTCAACCACATCCACATCTACCCCACAACGTTCCTTCACTTCTTCATTCGTCAACCTGTCCCTCCACGTCACTCCACATGCTCCTCTCAAGTAACTCATTTCCACTGCTCTCACTCTTGACTTGTTCCCCTCTTGCAAGGTCCACGCCTCGCTTCCATACGTCAGGGTAGGGATCACAATACCATCATGCAGTGACTTCTTAACTTCCATACTCACCTCCCTATTTCTCATCACTGCTTTCAGTGTGCCAACAACCTTCCTTCCCTTCGCTGATACTCATGCTGATTATTAGGAAACCTCCCTTGCAAACCACGTCCAAGCAGCCCAGTTGTATCCCAGTAACAGCGTCTTGATCAGGGTCGAATGGTGAGTTGGGTGAATGGATGTGTGACCTATTACGAATCAGTGGATCTGTAATGAATAAATGTTTGAGCAAGCTGGAGTGAATGCATGTATGATCTTTTTTTAGTGATTGGATGTATGGTGTGAGTGGTCGGATGTAAGGACTACTGTAAAATGCATGATGAAAAATAGTCTTCGACCTGTTTTGAATGTGTGTGTGTGTGTCTTGCCTCTTGGTACTGTGATCTGCCACCGATATTCCAAGTTTTACATACATTCTTACCCAGAGAAAAATAATATAGTTCTTGAAATATAGTCTGCTCATGTTTTAGGTAGAACTGATAGCCATTCTGGGTGTTTTCGAGGCTGCCAAGTTGATTAGATTTCACTTGTTTTACCTCGCTTGATTGGTCCAGCATCCATCACGTCTGAGATATTCATGATGGATAAACAAGGTGAACCGTGGGGCATAATTGAGTTAATGAATGATGAAAAATGGGTGGCAGGTGACGGGGAGGGAAAGTGGGAGGGAGAGAGGTGGAGAGAGAGATTGAGACTGATGGAGGAATGATGACTGGGAGAGAGGGAAAGAGAGGAGGAAGGGGGAGAGGCAGGATGTGACGGGGAGGGAAAGTGGGAGGGAGAAGAGTGGAGGGTGAGTGAGAGTGATGAAGGAATGATGATTGGGAAAGAGAGGGGGAATGAGGTGAGAGAGTACGTAGGGACAGAAGGAGTACAAAAGAAAGCAAAGAGGTTACAAGATGGGAGAAATATGGAGGGAGAGAGAGGAATGTGACAGACAGGAAGAGTGAACATGGAGAGAGAGAGAGAGAGAGAGAGAGAGAGAGAGAGACAGACAGACAGACAGACTTAATCAAAAGTGCTCATCTGTGGCTAAACATACGAGTGTACCTTGATCCGTAACCTTAAACTCTCATCCATCTGCACCAAAGTCGAATCATTTCTTCTTGGAGTCATACAGTGACAGGTACAGTCGGCGTCAGAAATCATGGCCCTTCCCCTGCCTCTCTTTCTCCACGGACCTTGAAAATCAGTGTGGTGTTTCGGCAGCAAATGACGCTAAGGACACTGATCTGAGGCCAAAGGAAGCCATCAGTGTCGGTTGTTGGAGATCCACAACACTGATTTTTTTTAAGTACATGGAGGCAGGAGAGGTGACAGAATTTTTTATGCCGATTGCACACGACAAACTTTATCTAAATCGGTTCAGGCGTTCATGAAATTTTTTGCTCGCATACATATAAACATAGAAACTAACCTAATTACAGCAGTTACCCCGGCATCGCAAACAGACACAGAGAAATAAACAGTGAAGAAGAGGGTGAGAGATTAATGAGAAGAGGAGACTGATGAAGGTTGTTGATTGGAGGATCGAGTAAGTAGGTAGGTTGGTAGGAGGAGAAGGGGAGGTAAGTTCAGTCAGATGCTTGATAAATAGGCCTTAATAGCGGCGTAATGACCTTTATTCGACTGGGTAGCGGCCCTGATTAGGTAGAGGGGTGAGGGCGGAGGAGGGGGTGAGGGTGGGGGTTGAGGAGGGGGTGAGGGTGGGAGATGGGGAGGGGGTGGAGGTGGGGGGGAGCGGACAGAGATCGAATGCGTGTTGCTCGGAAAGGGAGAATGAGAGAGAGCGATGGATGGAAAAAGGACGTTCAGTGAGAGAGAGAGAGAGAGAGAGAGAGAGAGAGAGAGAGAGAGAGAGAGAGAGAGAGAGAGTACAATAGGGGAAAAAAAAAAAAAAAAGAGAGGGTGGGAGATGCACACAAACACAGTGGAACGCATATCAGTAGGTAATGAAGTCATAAGGCACAGCTGAACCTCCCGCAAGAATCCTACGGTGAACCCTGAGTATGAACCAATGAACCTCATAACAAACCCCTCATTTGTTGTTGTTGTTGTTGCGTTAAGGACATCTGGACATGAACCTGGTGGAATGCAGGCTAAAGTTGGCCCTTTTCTGCAGTCCACCATCCTCCTTTCTCGGAATAGGGAAGGAACTGAGGGACGTTTGTGTAATTAGACAGCAGAGCCGCCTAGTTCTGTCGGTGCCCGCGTGAAGGCGCCCCTCTCCACCACCAAAACCTGCAGTGTGAACCCGAGATGAGGAACATTAAAAGAACCCCCCTAAACTCTCCACACGAACCCAGGGAGATGCGTATCACCAAGAACCGCACCAGCAGGCAGGCTAATGAACCACCTTACATCATGGCTCACAACAACACAACAACCTAGTATGATGGATAATGAGGTGGGCTAATGAGGGTGCCGGCCCGGAGCACCATCACTAACGAGGTGTGAAGTTATTAGATTCGTATAATGATGGGGTTATTATCCTGGCCAATGTTATTATTTAATCATGCTTGCTGATTACATCTCTCAGCCCCGAGACTGAAGTGTATCTTGGGCTTGATCTCTTATCTCCTCCAACACCATGGTACAGTACCTTGCTGCATCAGGAATATGGTCGATAACTACCTGAGATTGTGAATGTAGCACTGTTAACGCCTGTTGCCCTCAGAAAGATTTTTACATAGATAGGTAGATAGATAGATAGATAGAAATAAAAATCACTTAGGAAATTTTCTTCAAATTATTGCTTTCCTTGAGTCGTACAGACTGACATACAGCATCACTTATATAAAATTTATGCATAGTTTTTCCTGGACATGGGGTGGGTAGGATCCAGAAGCAGGACACATGTAACACGCAAAATCAGGAACATAATACGCCACGCTTCCATACACTCATCATGCAAACCATCGAAGTTCCCGGCACAACCACGCAAGAGAAACCGTCTGCATTTTTGTTTCACGTGATCAGGTCCCTCACATGACGCCTGTAGGATAGAGCCATTGCACTGGAAACCAAGAAAAGAATAATAATTGGAGGAGGGGAGGTACTGGCAAAACTCCTATTATGTGATGGTCATACGTACTTCATCCATCCAATTCTGATATCATTATAATCATCATCATCATCATCATCACAGTCACCAGCAGCAGCATCCTAACCTTATTTTCCGCCTAAGATATGAGGTTACGATAAGGAAGCTGGATGAGGGTAAATGACTTCGCGGATAGGGTCGGTGTTCTCTTCGTATGTATGTACTCCCCCCCCCCTCTCTCTCTCTCACTTTCTCCTCCAACAGCTGGTTACCGAGGAATGCGCAGGGTGTGCTGGCGGTGAGTCGTGATGCGCAAGTCCTGCAATTTATTCGGCGGCCGCGTGTGTCCTGAGAGAGAGAGAGAGAGAGAGAGAGAACCAATCCCACGGCCGGTGTCATATGCACGGAGTGACTTTATGATGGAAGTTACCGTTCCTTTCTCTGTTACGCCTAAATTAACCAAACCTAACCAAACCTAACCTAACCTTAACCTAACCTTATCCTAGATCAACCTAACCTAAATAAACCTAAATTCAACTAATCTTAATTCGCGAAATGACTAATTTCATAATCTGCCTGTAACATACATATATATCTTTATTTATATATATCCATATATCAACCTATAGTTACCTACAGGTCGATAAGACATCCAACTATCTTCCTGGCACATGTATTTCATACAATGTTGTTGATAAATGGCATAAAATTTGGGATAACACGCAGATACTTTCAAAACAGCAGACAAACGGCCATTCGGCGCATGCGCAGTGAGCGGAACGGTGACTTCCAGCATAAGTCACTCCGTGCATACGACACCGGACCTAATCTCATTGTCAGTATTCGAGTTAAGACAGATTTTATCAGGCTGGGTGAGATGACCTTACCTAGCTCGCTTCATTTTCTCCATTTTCTTTATATCACTAAAGCATCCCTTCTGCATAAACTGGCTTGGCTGGTTTATATTTCTTTATTCACTTTCGTTTCCAGTATTGTCTTGGGCTTTGTCACGCGAAATACCTGTCGTGTTCTGTTGAATCATGCCGAAGCCCAAAATATTATATCCAGTGAGGCTGTGTTGAGGAATTTATGTGTAAAAGTGATGTTCTAGAGTGGCAGTGTTTGTGGGTGAGAGAGACTGTTTGTATACGTGATGGAGTGAATCTGGGAAGTAAACTAGTGTGGGAGAAATTTGTAAGGAGTTTAACCCAATCATATCATCGTTTTTCTTATCTTCAGTATATTATTCTTTCTATTTGTGTGCCTATCATTTTATCTTTGTTTTTCTACCTTTATACCTACCTACGGACCCCTATATATCTGTTTATCTATCAGTTTACCTCTGCCTGTTTTCCTACCTATATACCTACCTACCTATTAATTTATATACCTGTTTTTCTACCTATATTCCTGTCAACGTTCCCTTATCTCTAACTGTCTACCTATTAATTTTTCGTTATCAGGTTTTCTACCTATATTCCTACCTACGTACCCTTATCTCTGTCTACCTATACCTGTCTGTTTATCAATCTGTCTGTAACTGTTTATCTATCTCTCTGTCTGTTGTCCGAGGTTACATACTCTCAAGGGTGGCCTCGGCAGAAGAATTTCCATCCTTTACTGTCCCCATTATATTCTGTAACAGTCCTACTTCCCACGACACACTCCTCTCCCTCACATACCCTTACACCTTATCACTCGACATGGTTCTTAGTGTCTCTCTCTAACCATCCCACTCTCATACACTCCTAATCAGTCTCTCACTCTGTCATGACCTTGATGGGGTGAGGTAAAATACAAAAAACAGACAGAGGAAAGTAGTTGGAATATCAACACAGAAACGGGCCTCACAGTTATTCACACATCACTCAAACCTTCAAGATCTTACCTCCACCTCACAAGCAGAACAAATAAATCACTATATTCTGTGTATTGTTGCTTGACTTATCTAAGCAGAAAAAAAAAAAAAAAAAAAAAAAAAAAAAAAACCGTTTTCACCGTCAGTGTGGCAAATGCACCGTGACGAATACTTGGTGCATTTTGATACATCGAATTGTATTATATTTTAAGATCTGGCCGAGTGCATTCCAGATTCTAGTCACTTAAAATTCCTGTGTGTGTGTGTGTGTGTGTGTGTGTGTGTGCAGTGACGGCGGTGGTATAGTGAGTGACATGCGTGGACCTCTGCTTGACCGCCACAGATGCCTGATAATCAATTCGTGCCGTGTGGTGACCGCCCGTGGAGGAGGGGACCGGGAGCAAAAGGTGACTGCTTATGCATTTACCTTGGGTGGGTTAGGCTGGGGGGACGCTGTTGGTGATTGCTTGTACACAGGGACGGGAGGACGGAAGAGGTTTAGGGTAGATGTAAACTTCATTAATTCCTTACAGCTCGTGGACATACACTGCATCTTTGGCTTGGTAGCAGCAGATTATGTTATGCAACAGACTATCTCGGGGGGAAATAGTAAAACCCTTCAGTACGGTGACGTCTTTTTTTATTATTCTGTAATACCATTTTAATCGGAGCGTTCGCGCGCCTGGAGAAATGCCAGATGTCACCAATATTTTAATTTTTCAGATGGAAAAAAAATCGCATGTCGGGCAATAATTGAATGTCCTTTTTCATGCATCTTACTTGTTGTAAAAATACACAAATATTCTATTTCTTCTCTTTTAGACAGTATTGTGTCAATGCAGCATGAACAAAAGTAATGATAAAAAAATATTCCACAGCGGTTGCAGCCTGGTTTATGCATGCATAGAAATATATATGTATATCTTTATCCAATAACAGAAATTAGTTATAATTTATACTAACAAATTAAACTCCCTTTGAGTAAGAATAAAATTCAATTCACTTAAAAAAAACATGTCGATATTTATATGCTGCCTCCGGTAAAACAAGTTTTCCGAGGAAACCGAAACAGCCGTCTGTCTTCACTTGCTGATCTGCTCATCAGCTGTGCCTACTTCGTACGTCTGGCAGCGCTAAGCTTCGGTACGCCCTAATATTTTAGAGTCTAATAAATGTAAAACTATAGACAGACCATATGTGCCATTTTTTGTACAAGTCAGATTATATACAAATGTCAATATTCATACGCCTTTTTAACTTCTTACAGTCCAAAAACCGTCTTTTTGTTAAATATTGTGCTAATCTTATTAGGGAAGAATATACAAATATATTATTTTATAGGCGATATTTTGGGTCAAATAGCATAAGTAAGAGTGATTTAAATTTTTTAAAGCTATTTGCTTAACCAGTATCGTAATTATCGATCAGAAAAATAACACTGAAATTTAACTAAGACCCCCTTAGCCCGCTGAAACGAAAACGAGACATAGTTTATGGCGGTGTCTGGCAGATTTTCCTCTTCGCGCGAACGCTCCTATTCAAATTCGTTTTGGGGTGCGGCTCCCGATAGTGAAGAGATTCCTCGTAAGAATTTTGAACACCTTACATAGCTTTTTTCTGGGTCTACCACACCCAACCACACTGCCATATCAGTACATTAAGAGTGAAAGTGTGTGACTTGGGCGCCGTTTGTATGCCCGCTAACCTCCTTTCACAACCAGGACCCATATATGTATATGGATCCTGTGTGTATGGGTCCTGTTCACAACTACAGAGGCTGGCGGTAGAGAGGCGTTAGCGGTGGTGGCGCGCGGGACGATGAATGACGTTGACTTAGGCCTGGCGGTGCGATGCCAGGCGCTGATGGTGCAGTACCCAGGGCTGAGTTGGAAAGTCTGTCTAAGTAATGAATTGAGGCGGGCACAGAGGGATGACTGGCGGATTGGCTGCTGGGACCCTCCATATTCAAACTGGTAAATCTCATCATTTAGTTTTCATCTGCATTCTCACATCTCCAGAATACCTGAGTCTACCCCTACACATCACATTACTATTGCATTCAGTTTCTAGCCGACCTCTTAAGTTACTCCTCCACATTTCTTCCACTTGAAACTCTGTCAGTCAAGGAAGTACCACACATTCCTCAAGATTCTAGCCATCTTTATCTCTGTACCTTCAGACCTGCGGGTGTCATTCTCCTTTACTGTCCAAGCATCACTGTTATATACATTAATTCCTTCAGCCAGAGGACTTGCTTTTTATCTACTTGCAGATGATCCCATTCAGTTTAGGAAGGACCTCTTAGTAGATGTACTTATGAAGGCTGCATTTCATCCCATTCAGTTAGAAAAGTCCCTTCTTATCTGAATATAATGGTTTAAAGTTAGCAGGAATAAGTTTAATTGACGTCCCTTGGGTGAACGTGTTAATCTCTGTTAAACAACAGATTAAAATCTCTCATAGGCCAAAGGAAAGGAATATATAGAAAAATAAAACGCGGAGAGGAACACTTACGTAACCGGTACACAATTTTAAATAGAGAAGTAAAGAGGGAGATAAGAAAAGCAAAGAGAAGTTATGAAATTAAGGTTGCAAGTGAATCAAAAGAAAACTCCAAGGGTTTTTATCAAATGTACCGAACGAAAAATAAAGACAGGATAGGACCACTCAGAACAGAATCAGGTGACATTACCAGTGAAGATAAAGAAATGTGCTCCATCCTAAATAATTATTTCATATCAGTATTCACCAAGGAAAATCTAAGCCTGGTCCCTCAAGCAGCAAATATTTACCATGAGAATACGGAAAATATTCTTAGTAAAATAACCATTAGTAAGGAGGACGTATTGAAAGAAATTAATAAGTTAAAACCTCAAAAATCGCCAGATCCGGACGATATATATGCAAAAATTATAAAGGAAACCAAAGAAGAATTATGTCAGCCACTTTTAACGTTATTTAATGACTCTTTAAGTTCAGAAGTTCCAGAGGCGTGCAAAACCGCAAACGTAGTGCCCATCTTTAAAAAGGGTGATAAATCAGCTGCGTCGAATTATCGTCCGATAAGTCTAACGTCAATAGAAGGAAAAATGTTAGAGTCAATTTTGGCAAATAAGATTAGAGAACACTTAGAAAGATTTAATCTTATAAACGAAAGTCAGCACGGATTCAGGCAAGGACGATCCTGCCTCACAAATTTGTTGTCATTCTACTCGGAGGTCTATGAGGCAGTAGATAGCGATAAAGCTTACGATGTTATTTATCTGGACTTTAGTAAAGCTTTTGATAGAGTCCCACACGAAAGGTTAGTTAGAAAGGTTCGAGCACACGGTATAGACGGCGATATCTTAAAATGGATAGAATCCTGGCTGAAAGGACGAAAGCAGAGAGTATTAATAAATGGAACTAAGTCGGACTGGGGATTAGTAACTAGCGGTGTACCACAGGGTTCAGTACTCGGTCCCTTATTATTTATCATATATATAAATGATCTAGACTTAGGAGTCAATAGCAGCATCAGCAAATTTGCCGAAAATAGGGCGTATCATTAACTCTACTGACGATTGCCATAACTTACAAAAAGACCTCGATACATTGTCCAAATGGTCTAAAACTTGGCAAATGGAATTTAACGTTGAAAAATGTAAAGTACTTAACGTAGGCAAGACCATTGGAGATACTAAATACAGCTTAGATAACAAAGAAATTAGCAAATCGGAATGCGAGAGAGATCTAGGAGTTATGATTAGTAACGACCTTAAACCAAGGCAACAGTGCATTAATGCGAGAAATAAAGCAAATAGGGTCCTAGGATTTATTTCGAGAAGCGTGAGCAATAGATCATCTAAAGTAATACTAAAACTTTATCTAGCATTAGTAAGGCCTCATTTAGACTACGCAGTACAATTCTGGTGTCCCTACTATAGAATGGATATTAATTCGTTAGAAAATGTACAGAGAAGAATGACTAAAATGATACATGACGTCCGGAACCTGTTATATGAAGACAGACTGAAAAGACTAAGTCTGCATTCGCTAGAGAGGCGTAGAGTAAGGGGAGACTTAATTGAGGTGTTTAAGTGGATGAATGGTATAAATAAGGGAGATATTAGCAAGGTACTTAAAGTAAGCGTACAGGATAGAACTAGAAATAATGGTTTCAAACTAGAAAAATTCCGTTTCAGTAAGGAAATCGGTAGAAATTGGTTTGGTAATAGAGTAGTAGACGAATGGAATAAGCTACCTAGGAAAGTAGTTGCTGCCTCTTCCATTGAGAGTTTCAAGCATAGGCTAGATAAGCATATGACAAATAAGGGGTGGATATAGAATAAAGAAAATCTTATAACCAATACTAATTCAAAAAAATTTTCTTTTCAGGTTACACTATGATAGTCTCTATTCTCCTTTCACACTTTCCTGTAAAATGTCCACGCCAGTTTTTCTATACTGCGTGGTGTTCTTTCTGACTTTTTCCTGCCGGCTTCGGCTGGAGGGTTTGGAGGGCGAGGGAGAGCCTTCTTCTTTGCTATCCTTATCTCATTCTAGTAGTTCAATTACTCTTCTAGGAGCTGCCTAGCATGGGCCAACCGGCCTACTGCAGTTATCCTCTCTTCTTATGTTCTTTCCCTGGAGCTGCCCTCAAATTCCCCTCTCCCTCCCTGACCTCGCCTCATACTACCCTGATAATACTCCTCCACACATTCCAAAACATATATCGATAGAAACCTGATGTTCTTTTTCGTTTTCAAATAATCACTGATCAGGTAGTTTCTCGTATAATTCTCCTTGGCTGTGAAATGATTAATGCCGTTTAAGTCAAATGAGGCGAAGGTTAATTGGATGATAATATAGATAAGGTGACACCTAAAGTATTGCACAGTACAGCTTTCACAGAGTAAGGTCTCCCATACCAAGATATACCCTTGTTTAATTCAAGCAGTTGATTTTTGCTGTATCTGTCGATGGAGAATATCTGATGTTCATAAAAATGGTAAAAAATAGTTTTTTAGATATATAAATCCATTTAATTAAAAAAAAAAAAAGTATTTCTACGACGATAAAAAAAATATTCGTTTTTCGATCCTGCCTCGTAATCTGATCAAGGCCCATCACTTCAGAAGACCCTCGCTCAGATAGCAAAGCAATAATTATAATGAGCACTATTGTCACCCCAGACGCCGGGACATCACCAGGGACAGGCAGGCGTGTGAGGTGGCAGTGTGTCCTGTGCATAATGAATTCCTCCACCACACGCATCGAGGAACCAACGTGTGTAGGGAGGCAGGCAGGCAGACAGACAGGTATGAAGGGAAGAATGGAGAAAGGCAGGGGGGAAGGGAAGAATTAAGACAGGAAAACGGTCTGGCAGACAGGTAGCAAGTAATACAGGAAGGAATACAGGTAGGCAAGCAGACAGGAATGAAAGGAAAGTAAGAAGTAGGCAGGAAGGTAATAAGGGAAGCAGACAAGCAAGTAGCCCGGCAGGAAAACCGACAGGAATGTGGACGTAGATAAATTAACCGATACATTTGAACAGGCAGGCAGGCAGGAAGGAAGGAAAATAAAGAGGTAGGCAAGCAGGCAGACAAACAAAAACATTTAGAAACACGAAGGAGAGAAGGCAGACAGACAGGTAGGGAGGCAATAAGATAGAAGTCCAGGCAGATAGACAGACAGGAAGGTAAGCAGAGAGGAAGGCAGACAGGCATTCATGTATGTAGGAAGGCACGAAGGAAGAAAAGCGGGAAAGAGGGATGGAAAGAAAGAAGAAATACAGACAGTCATGCAGGAAGGCAGGTAGACATGAGAGGGTGGACAGGTAGGTAGGTAGGTAGGAAGGTAGAGAAGTAAATAAATAAATAAATAGCTGCACTCCAACAAGTCCAGACCGACAGGGGACGACAAAAACCCTTAACATTAAAGTGGCCTCCGCAGCCCCCCACGTAGCTGCACTTAGCCAATTCACGAGGACACATCACGTTTTATTCTGGCGACCAACAAAGTATTTTATTCACCTTAGGACTGGAGCAGATTGTATGTATATATATATATATATATATATATATATATATATATATATATATATATATATATATATATATATATATATATATATATATATATATATATATATATATATATATATATACGTATATATATATATATATATATATATATATATATATATATATATATATATATATATATATATATATATATATATATATATATATATATATATATATATATATACGTATATTGGATGGGGGTCATTGGAGTCACTTAACCCTTTCATATCGAGGACACCTTTTATCTGATCTTCATACCACGATCATCCACTTCTCTTCAGACAAACTAACTCCGATACGTCTCTCCTAAACAAGAATAATATACAGAATATGCCAAGGAGCTGAAGAGGTCAAGGGTTAAGAGATCTTCTGTATCCGTTTCAATTCCATGACGTATTTTATTATTGCTGTGACCAGACGATAAATATTTAGCTTTTAATAGAGTCTCCCTTAGAATCCAGCTTATAGTGAATCCCTCATAGAGTCCCATAGTTTACAATACAGCCCCGCAGCCCTCCCGTAGACTTCCTTACCTGCCCCCTCCTTCCGCCACGCACCGACACCACACCTTCTGGGAATTCTTTTGAGGCCTTGATTGCCTGTTTGTGATGGAGCGAGAGAGAGAGAGAGAGAGAGAGAGAGAGAGAGAGAGCAATTCTTTCTAGCTTAATTCTCTTTCTCTCATTCAAGCTCTCTCTTCCTTACCTGTATTTGCTAATGGTGTCTCTCCTATTAAGATCTTATTAACCCCCATTTAATCCTGTTACCCAAATACTCTCCAGCTAGGAAAAGAATCAAACCCTCTCCTTCCATTTACAAAAAGCATTAGATTCTGCTACTATTAAGAAAGCATTCAGACTCCCCCAGATTCTCTCCTTCACTTGTATTTACTAATTCTGTGTCTCCTATTATGCTCCTATTTATCCTTCATCCATTAATCCAACACTGGGACTATCCTATTAAGCTCCTATTACTCCCCTAATTTAATCCGACGCAGACCTCTCAAAGCTATAAGCAGTAAATTGGGCTAACTTGCCATGAAGCAGATATATGTAAGTATCTCCTTAACTTTCGGAGATGAAAATGGTTTGCTTTAAAATTTAGAGCGATTGGAGACCACTTTATGAGAGAGAGAGAGAGAGAGAGAGAGAGAGAGAGAGAGAGAGAGAGAGATGCATAAGATTTTTTTTTAATGGGTGCTCTTGCAGGATTTGAGTTTATTCTATGTGATTTGATTTATTCTCTCTCTCTCTCTCTCTCTCTCTCTCTCTCTCTCTCTCTCTCTCTCAGAATAAATTGTGCCCAAAAGTCTAACCTTATTGAATTACAGGGAACACATACACTAAATACCTTGGTTATATGACATGAAATAGTGTGTGTTATTTGGATTCTGTTTTCTTCTCTACAATAACGACAGTGATGTGCGATTCAGTATCTTCACTCTGTTCACTGTTCCTGTTAACTTTATTGATGTATGATGTAACAGTCCAAAAACTACAGACATTACAATCATACTGTATTGCTCAGTAGACAGGATAAAGTTACAACCAGATTAATGCAATATACTGTAGTGGCATTGCAACTGAAGGTCCAGTTAACGTAGAATCAGCCAAATTTTGCGTGTTTTTTTTTTTTCTGCAAGGAAGAAGGAACCAAAGGCCTATGGTAGTGGGATGCCCCAGGAGTCAGTTTTGGGGCCTCTTCTGTTCGTTGTTTAAGGTATTGACGTGTTTATATCTTCTCTATTTACTGTTCACGTTAACGATATCCATCTATAATTTAAATGTATCAAAATCAGGTGACAACACTAAAAAAGGGAAACTTCATATTAACTGATAATGAAAGGTTACATTTACAAAGATTTAAAAACCAAAGAAAAATTATGGTCATCCAACTGATAAACGTCAATTAACGTAAAAAAAACAGTCAGACGCTGCATGTGGAAAGTCGTAATTATAATTATGAATATGAAATGTCCGATCATAACGTCAGAGTCCCATAACACTAAAGACTCAGGTGTGACGGTTGCAAGGTACTTAAAATTCTCCTAACATAGCGGCTAAGATCGCTAATGTAATGCTAGGTTATACCGGCAGAAGTGAAGTATACTGAAATTAAGTACATTATTATTCAGTACAGAAGAATTTATGACCACCACACTTGGAATACGTAGTGCAAATATGGATTCTGCATAAGAGTCATTATGAGCATCTAAATGACTTTTTAATAACTAATGTCATAATAAAGATAGGTTAAAACAACGTGATCTTTATTTTCTGCTAATTCAGGTAAAATAGGGTCTTATACAGTTCTTAAAATATTCAGAGAGATTTATATTTTGAATGTTGATAATTTCTTCGCCTTTGCTCCCGACTTCCCTACAGAGACTTAGCCTAAAATAAACAGGTCATAGAGTTAATTTATCATCATCATCATCATCATCATCACATGGAGCAGCAGCATAAAACTTGAGCCACTGCAGGATGTATACGTCTCTGGTCTTTCTCAAATCATACTTATTAACTCTTACCTGTTCCACCCAGTCCCAGCACAACTACGAATTTCTCCTCATATTCTTTGCTTGCCACTTCCTCTCACTCCATCTCTAGATTGCTACTCGGATACCCTGATTTTATCTCTGCTGTCTTCTCTGTAAAAAAACCTTTATCCTTGTCCTTTTCTCCTTTTTAAATCTGTTACTCATCTTTAAGCTTATTTGTTAACTCTCCGTGTTCACTTCAGATATTCATTTCCTATAGGTTCTCTCCAGGTTCATAAAAAAATTGTTAGTAAAACGAATAATGTTCAACTTCTCACCGTTTATTGTAATCCCTTTATGTTTATTCTGAAAGCTCGTCCGGGCACACAGTTAATAAGTTTGGCCAGCTTGTGTTAACTAAGATGTCACTTAATAAATGGTACTTTTAATTAATAGAACAGGATCCAGGAAAACATTATAGAAAGCAAAGACGTAAACATATTAAAGGAGAGATCAGATCACGGTTTGTCGACTGTCGGCGTTGCTTCGCGTCTCGTAAAGCATGTAAAAGTTAATAGAAGTTTGTGATAAAGTGTTTGTTGAAGCCTTCCCCTAATTGTATGTAAACTTTGCTCGTTTAATAAGCGATGCATTTTCTGAAGTGGTTTTGCCCTGATCGAAGTAATTAGGTATGACTGATGTGGGTGGTTTTTAGACCTTACTCTCTGGCTGTGATATTGGCTGCATAAATTAATAAAGTGCTCTCGGCTACATAAGGTTAAATTCTGTCTATAAAGATGATGTGGTTATAATCCTTTATTTTATGTCCAAGGACAAAGAGGGGAATTATTATCCTTTTTTTTACAACTCGAGAGAATTACTTTTGTTACCTAATCATTAGTTACTTAAAATTCACTTATTTCTGTATTTATTTCTCTCATATACTGTAATTCTGCATCTTTTTTCTGTCTATATTCTTTAATGTTCTGCTCCCTGGGTTGGCTTCGTGTTTTGATGTCCTGTCTTGAGAAGTTTATGATTAGTGAATAAGTGTCTTTAATAGTGTACTGTAACTTATGTAATCTCTCTCTCTCTCTCTCTCTCTCTCTCTCTCTCTCACACACACACACACACACACACACACACACACACACACCAATCGTCCTTACCATACTGTGTGTGTGTGTGTGTGAGAGAGAGAGAGAGAGAAAGAGAGAGAGAGAGAGAGAGAGAGAGAGAGAGAGAGAGAGAGAGAGAGACGTCATGGTAATCTGGGAATGGATGGAGACATGCAAACACCTTCGGTAAACAGATCTCTCTTATTAATGATAAAAACACCATCCTCATGACAGGGTCACTCAGGATCTTTTGGTCAGTTGGAGTCTCTTCATTGTAAACATCAAACCTTCTATATATGTATTTGATTTCTTAGTACCAGAGAAACTTTTACGACTGCTTGACAAATGGGCTTGGGAATTTCACTTTTCATCGAACTTTTAAGAGTAAATTCACTTCATCCTGGGACACATTAAAGACATCATCACTCCTTTTTATCCTGAAATGGCCTGGTTCCTCTTTGATGATGTATTTTTCGTGTCAGATGCACTCGAAGTTGAACCATAAATTCAGGTATGATGGGAGCTGCTTTCTTTAATGAGGAAAGCTTTTAAAAAATTGAATAAAATCCATTCTTTTCTTTTTACCGACAGATCGCAAAATTTCAATTGAATAAAGAATGTTACAGAATCCACAAACGCTTTTATTATGAATGTATTTTTGTGTCAACAGGAAAAGTATTAAAATCTCTTCCCTTTCCAGACAGACCATGCAACATCTTTCCAGTTTTTACCGACATATCACAGAATTTCGCTTAATATCATGCACATGGATTCTCGTCATGAATTTTTTTTTTCTTTTCGTAAACAAGAAACCGCTTCAAACCCTTTCTTCACTAATTTTTAAAGAGAAAAGCAGAATTTAGCTTTAATTCGGCACTACAGAGAGCTTGCTTCTCACCACAAATATTCTTAATACAGGTGTAATTTTCTTGGAGCGGGAAAAAAATAATCTCTTTGCATTTCCTCTTACCGGGAGATCGCAGGATTAATCAGGAACTTGTATATGGCTAGACCACAGATGGATTTATTAACGGCGTAGCTTCTTGTAATCCAAATAAATTTCTCAACTCTGACATCTCAAAAATCTCTTCCCTGCCTTTTACAGACCTCTCGATTATTCTTTTTAATCCTGCACTTTGCTAGAGACTAATTCGTCTTCTGCAGGCCGAATCATCCATATCCATGTTATAGGTGTATTTTCCCATTTTTAGGTAGGAGAAAGAGTTAAAATTGATGACGATGGTGATGATTAAGATGACGATGATGATCATGAAAATGACAATGATGATGATTTGCCTATATTCAGGAAAACTTCAGAAACGTTTCTTTTTTCCCCTTTTTAACATTTGTATAGAACTTCATCTTCAAGTTTTCGGACACTTGGCAGAAGTTCTCATTAAGCGTGCACTTTGCAAGGGTCTGATATCATCCCCTGCAGGCCAGACCACACCGACGGATCTCACTGCAACATAAGTCTCCCCATAACAGCTCCACCCACTGATACGCTTTTTGCCTGATTTCTAAATGTCGGGAAAATGCCTAATCTGAATACAATTTCTCTCGCATGATAATGAGCCACCTGCCGCCTTCACCTTGAATTTGAATTCCGATTACGCTGCACGATAGTAAAACACCTGCTGAGTGGGGTATATGTAGGAGATCTTAATCCATTTACAAGATAGACGCTCCATATTTTTACCAATTTGCAGGAGAAATAAACCTCCCATTTACTCGTACAAGACAGACGTTTTCATCTTAACCAATTTATAGGATACATAAACTTCCATTACAGCTCACAATTATCATGGATCTTCTTGTTTTGTATTTTTTCCACTTTAATGTTGATCCTGATTTGGTTGTAAAGTGTGTGGTAGGTGTATGAGCGAAGGCAAACGTAAATAAAAGCACTCTTTCGTACAAAATCGTAATAATAAGACTTTTCATTTTTCCTACATCACTCGAGTATTTATTTTTAGTTTGGCTGGAAAACGTAGGGTGACTGTAAGAGTGAAGTCAATCGTATACGCAAGCAGTCTTATATACATCATAGGCTTGAGATAGTTAATAAATACGACCCTGGTTTCTTCACTACCTCCCCCGCCACTGAAAAAAAACGATGAAGGTTCAGAAGACTTTATTTGCCAGTTTGGGTAAGTGATGAGAAGAATATATAGTAGCAGAATAGACAATGTTTTTGATGTCTTTTCCTTGACTCCTTTTTTTTTTTAATTTATTTTTTTAATTACGCCACCACCAGTCGATTTTAGTCAACTACGGAAGAATTTTTGGTAGTAATGATGATGATGATGACTTTTTTTCTTTTTTTTTTCAGTGATTGCATTACTGTAACTCTTACCTGTCGAGCTGTTTCCTTGTGGCGAGTAAAATCATGTGGCATTACAAGAATAAAATACATAGCCTTCTTGTATGACGTCAGCCGTCGTTATTACTCAGAATTTAAGACACCAAAGCTTATAAAATATCAGTCATGGCCATTTTCATCGACCCTGCTGGAATGAATGATAATAATTGTTTTGTTGAGTTTACAGTATAAAAAAAAAAAAAAAAAAAAAACTTTATCTCTAAGGTCGATGATTCTGGTAATGAGTGCTTTTTCTCTCTTTAGTTCAATATGTCTTTCAGTTCTGAATAACCATTAGCAGGCGCCATTTTATCTTTCCCTTAATTATGGCATAGAAGAGAATAAATACACGTTCACTGAAAAAAACATAGGACACTGTACTTTAAACTGCAGTATTTCGTTTTCTTTCGGAATGCAAACTAGTCAGAAAGTAATTAAGAAATATTTATCTTACGTTTCTGAATGTAAACCACAGAGAATAACGTTACTCATTCCTTTCACAGTGTACATAACCACTTAAGAATTCTTCGTGTTGTCTGCAGAATATAAGATCACAGAGAGCTAATAATTACCTTCTTTTCGAGACTGTACATATATGCAGGTTGGGCTTGAGCCAGTGGAAGGGAGGGAGGCTTGGGGGGCGACATTGTGTGGTCTACCCTCCCGTGCACCGCCTCCCGTTTTTTGTTGGGGAATTAGTTGGGGAATTATGACGCATGTACAGTCGTCGGAGGCTTTGTTGAAGGTTCCTTGTTCCCTAACCATCCCTACCCCCCATTCCCGCCCATATTCATAGCAGAACTTAAGCATTTTTTTATAACTTCATTGCAGTCAGTTATGGTCTTATTTAATTTTGTTTTGTCTTCTTTTTTTTTCACGTTATTCACACTGGTTTGGTTGGGTGTGTTTATGCAGCTTTAATGAACTGAGATAGAAGCATAGAAGATCTTGTACGTAGCTGAAGTACAAGAAATTTTATGAACACGTCCCCTGGGGTTGTGTTGGGTCAGAGCACTCCCACAATATGCTGGGTCAATTTGATTCAGACAGGCAACATTGCAGCACTGCGTTCGTTATCTTGCATGAACCGCCAGGGGAGCCCAGTGGTGGTACAAGGTGTATTTTTACAGAAATTGTCTCTGATTTAATGTTCTAATTTTCTTCTTAATAGTGGGCTTAATTTATGGTTCCCTCTCGCCTAAATGCAGTCCTCAGTTGCATGGTAAAATAAAATAGCTAATTGATGTTCTGTACTATAAAGAGTAAATTTCCTGACTATTCTGCACTAGGATTTTACGCAGGTAAGATCTTCAGGTGTTTGCTCAGATAATTAAAACCTAGAGGTATTTGATCGAAGTAATTTTATTATATGCATCCGATTCTGGACATAGACCAGACCTAAGTGCATTCATAAAAGCAAAGGTGATGCTGTTACAAAGGTACTGGATCCTCCCTCTATCTACACCATTCTCCTTAACTCCAATTGCACTCCGTTGGTTGAAACGGAATGAACCGGTTGCAAAGGGGGAGCAGTTAATTTATCATGCCTATTCCTTATACACGTTCCGGTTTTCAAAACAATCGCCGCCAAATAAAATGTTGAGCTGCGAATTCCCTCTCTGTAACTGAAGACAGTTTTATCAATTGAAGTACAGTCGGGGTCAAAATTACGTCAACAATTCCACTGCGTCTGCTTTACACTAAGGTTATGTTCGCCCCTTTCCTCCCTGACGCATTATACTAAAGGGGATCATCTATGGGCAAAGAAACTAACCAGATCTCTCCCGGATTAGATATAGTCGCCAGCAGAGGAAAGTGATAAACAGAAGAGCTGAAGGTTTATTTTCTTCTTCTCATCCTGAACAGAGAAGTTTTTTAGCTTTACATATCACTGTTGTTTTGAATGACTGATCAAAGTAGATTTAAACTTTCACCGGCAGACGATTTTCCACATATGACTGCAATCGTATGGCGTTTTACTAGTGAGAAAAATGTATGAAAGACGCCATAGTATTGCATGAGTTAACAGAACCTGATTTTATCATTTATCAAGAGTCTCTCCACAGCCGAATTAGATCTTCTGACATTAGGAGGGAGAGAGAGAGAGAGAGAGAGAGAGAGAGAGCGATATGAAAAGACGTCCTTATACTGAAGGATTAACACATTTGTAACAGACCTCGTTCCTAACCCAATCGCTATAATTTATTTCCGCTACGCAAAATAATATCGTCCGGGGATAGCCAGAACAATCCAATACAGACATTATATACGGGAGTAAAATACGGGATGGCATGTCGGTTTTATTTGCTCGCAGTTCTCCTTTTGTTCTCCGTTCATTTCTTGCTCAACATTTACCGCTCTCGACAGATGACCGTGGCGGGATGAACAGGTGTGTAATTAGTGATGTTCAGTTACTGACCTGAACATCATTTGGGAGAGAAAAGGGAGGAACGAGGGAGGGAGGGAGGAAGGAAACAAAGGAGAGGGATGGAGAGAGGTAGGGAGTAAAGCGAGAGAGGGAGGGGTGAAGGGAGGTAGGAAGGGAGGGTTTTGAAAGAAAGGGGGGAGAGGGATGGGAAAGAGAGAGAGGGAGGTACAGAGAGATTGTTTAATTGTTGTGCTGGAGAGAGTATCATATGGAAATGTGTGTGTGTGTGTGTGTGTGTGTGTGTGTGTGTGTGTGTGTGTGTGTGTGTGTGTGTGTGTGTGTGTGTGAGAGAGAGAGAGAGAGAGAGAGAGAGAGAGAGAGAGAGAGAGAGAGATTATTTGTAAGTTTACACGTATAGTTGCCCCGAATTTACATGTGAAAGCCCACCTTTGAATATTCATGTTCGAATCTTTAGGTGGGAATATGGGTCGTGATGAGATGCTGCTGCTGCTTTTGTTGTTGTTGTTGTTGATGATGATGATGATGAAGATGATGATGATGATAATGAATATACAGCTGTAAACTCGTATATCCATCTATATTTGTATCTTTATCTGCCCTTATCAAACCCATTGCAGGACTCCTGATCTTCCCGTAGGAGAAGTAATAAACAGACTTTGACCCATCTCCATGTTGATCAAGCTTGAATGAAAATATGTGTTAGAGAGGTGGATGTGAAAGTCGGTGTTGTTATGGCTGTGTGTGTGTGTGTGTGTGTGTGTGTGTGTGTGTGTGTGTGTGTGTGTGTAAGTCATCTGCAGAACAGACAAGGTACAAATATAGTCTGCCACATGATAAAGTATACATAACTACCGGCACCCACCTCAGATATCCTCCACACCTGGGTTTCGAGCACTGAACACGAGGCTTGCGTATCGAGAGACAGCACACTAACTACCAAGCTGCCGGAGCTTCAGGACATAGTTAACATATGCACCTAATGAACTAAATAAACGTATCTGTCTCCTTGCTCTGTCACACGCATCTTCACCTTTCTCCCCACGACCAGCCACTTGCTTCTAGACACATTACAAAAACCAGCTCTCGACTCAGGGGGTTAGGGCTATATCGAGATAAGCTATTTTAAGGACAGGCATTTAGTACTTTGAATGCTGAGTGGCAAGGTGGTGTGAGGATGGGCGTGCCGGGGAAAGCTGAGAAGTGTAACAAGGTGGAGGTTTTATTCTTTTATATCTGACTCTGGACATAGGTTAGCAAACCCGTTGACGAGGTGTAAAGATACTAATTTAGTCCTTTAGAATGTTCAATGGTATGATGATGCGAGATAAGAGAAAAGAAGCGCCTTTTCATTCTTTAACTTGTGAATTAGGTTACATATTATAATGGATTATTCTTACCACTTGCCGACTGTTCTATTAGTCTTGGGGGACACGTGTAAATTTAAGAGGTCACCAAAAGCTGCATTTAACACCTCCAGTTCAAAAGGCCTCTCCAAAGCTTTATAAAAAAAATCGTCAGAGGCAGCAAGAGCATTCACTGACTCCTTGAGAATGTTGAATGGCAGGATGGTGTGGGATGTGTGTGGCGGGGAAAGGCGTGAGTTATTTATGTATCCGACTCTGGACATAAGATAGAAAGCCCGTTTTCGGGGTTGACTAGTCCACTTATGACGGACTAAGAGAACTAATCCTCAACTGCCTTCGATTTGAGTTTTTTTTTTGTCCTTTTTTTATGCATTGGACTCTGGACATTGATTGAAAGCCCGTTCCCGAGATATAGGACGACATATCACCTAGAACACGCCTGACAGATGGTTCATTCTCAACAGTCCTAAGATATCAACATTTTTTTTTTTTAGTTGATGATTCTTTATTTCCATCATCATCATCATCATCATCATCATAACTATCCGGATATATTTTCTTGCGTGAAGACAGTGGGGTATCTTAAAAACCACCGTTCTCAACCTCAAAATGATAAATTCTCCCCCCACAGACCTGCCAATCATCTTATAAACATCTCTGCCATAATCACAGAGGGATTCGAACCTAACCCAGGTGTGCATTGGAATCAGAAGCGTTGTATTAGTAGCCGGGGCCGACCGCAAATGTGCAAGAGAGTCCAATATGATGCCTGGGTGGTGTAGAGTCAATTAGTGTGTTCTTCGGCTGTGATGGGGCCCGCAAATTAGAGTCGTAGGTTTGGAGGAGTCAAGAGGGGGACGAGGGGAATAGGGAAGGGGGCGGTGGATGGGGAAAGGGTGCTGCAAGGAGAGAAGGAAGGGAGGCAAGGGGGCAGGAGGAATGGGGGAAGGGGAAGGGTGAAGTGAGGAGCGACAGAGGGAGGGGGAGCTGCAGCGAGAGGATAAAGGGTTATTTCGGGGTAAGAAGGGCAAGGGAGGTGGAAGGGGGAGGGGCAAGGGAGGAGCGACGGAGAGAGGGGGAGGGGGATGCTTCAAAGGTGCTATTCACACGGGTAATCATTTTCTTACAAGGCACCTGGAGTCCTATTTATAAACTCTCATAGCATAAGTTGTGGGCAAGATTCTTTGCATATACACTTGTCTTTCATCCAGCAACTACAGAACATTTCATAGTCAAATAGAGGTAAGTTCTGAGATATCTAATACAAAAAACGTAACGATCTTTGGTAATAGTTAACTTTTATGGAGACCCGTTTATCATAGGAATTGTTCGGGATCCTTCCTAAATACTGTCTGAGGAGTTGCGAGGTGAACTTTGCTCCCGGTTGGCCGTCATTGAATACTTAATATATGCCCGGGGTAAGTCGATTGCACGATATCTATTTGAGCTTTCATATGCTTAAAATCGCCTAATGATACACTTTGCGGTAGGTCATAAGAGGGATTATGAGTTGCTTGGTAGGTGGTTAGACTCCTCTTTGCCTTCCCTCCTCCCTTTTTTCCCCAGCGGTGATCCTCGGTGGTATAATCAGCGTCAGGGGATATAACATCAAAAGATCCCTGACTGCGTTTAAATAGCCAGCGAGACGAGGTAAAGAGGGGTGGCCACATACCTCTCTGAACCAGCAGTAGCTCTCAGACTCACCCATTCCCTGCCCTCGCCCCACCTCGCTCCACTTGGCCCCACTTCGCCTTACCCCACCCAATCTCACTTCACGTCCCCTTATCCCGGCTTACTTCGCTCCACCTCGCTCCACCTCTCCTTACCTCGCTCCACCTTGCCCCACATGATATCCTTCTCCCTCACCCTGTCCCTCCCTTTTAATACCCTTTTTTCCTTGTTCAGCTCCACCCCACCTAACTTCCATCATTGGCTTCCACATTCTACTACTCCCCTGTCTTGCAATTTCTTTTCCATCCTATTTTATCCCATCCTGCCCTCCTCTTTTAACACCTACTTTTTCCCTGCCCTCCCCACCCCACCTGTCTTCCGCCCCCCATCTTTTATAGTAACACAGTCCTCTCCCTCCAGCCACTCACCTACCTCCCTCCACCTCTCATTTCCCTGCCACTCCCCTCCCTTCCTCTCTTCACCCTGCCGCTATCCTCTCTCTCCTTACTCCACCTCTCCTTCCTACCCCTCACCTGCCTCCTTTACCACCTGCGTCATCTCACCTGCCCTAATTACCCCGCCTTTGTACCTTGCGACACCCATCACCCACTTTATGGCAGCGGGGGTGACCAGGCAGTAATGGGGGGGGGGGCTGGACAAGAATGGCCTAACACGCACCCATTAGAAGGCTCAACAGTAGCCCGCAATGGTTCTCTCGCACCTCAGTTAACGGGGCGAGGTGTCAAGGGAACGTGGCCTGGGTTTGGACTTGGAGAGAGAGAGAGAGAGAGAGAGAGAGAGAGAGAGAGAGAGAGAGAGAGAGAGAGAAGACATCGTGCCGGGATGAAAAGAGATGTGGGTTGAACTGGATTATGTTTGGTCAGATAAACTTATGGGTTCAGACACATGGGTTGACCTGAGTTAATGAGTTGGGTTTGAACGAGAGGGATGACAGACCTGGGTTGGGGAGAGAGAGAGAGAGAGAGAGAGAGAGAGAGAGAGGAGAGGTGGATCTGGTCTTTGGAAGGATGATAGAGCTGAGAGGAAAGGAAACATGGATCGAGTCTAGATCGTGAAAGGAGAGAGACGTGGGTTGGATTTAGACCGAGATTGAATACTACACTTGAGGTGGGAGAGAACATGGGTAGAGTCTGCACCTTGTTTTGAGAGAATGATGAGATCGTGGTAGATAACGTATGAGTTTACTTGAGAGAGAAGGGAAGGAAACGTGGGATGAATGTGGACCTTACCTTGTAGGAAGAGGAGAGCCAGTTGAGTTTGGACCAGGTTCGTGCGATAGGAGATTCAGAAGAGGAATCGTAGGTTGATTTAGAACGGAGTTTGAATATCACACTTGAGAGGAGAGGAGTAAAAAAACAAAGTGTTTGAGCCACATATCATGAATTTGCTAAGAGCGTGTGTTGAATTTAGACCAATTTGTGTAAGAGGTGCATGTGGGTTAGGACACTTAAATTGGGTTTAAGTGTACAGTTTAGAAAAGAGAAAAAATAAAGTTGAATTTAAACAGTATCTAAATTCTTTTTCTGCATTTGCTTGTAGAGGGAGTGGGTTGAATGAATTTAAATCTTGTCTGAAAGAGAGAGAGAGAGAGAGAGAGAGGGAGGGAGAGAGAGAGAGAGAGAGAGAGAGAGAGAGAGAGAGAGAGAGAGAGAGAATGTAGGTTGGCTGTACACTATGTTCTCTATCTACATTGGAGACCGAAATAGAAAAAAAAATAAGTTCTGACCACACCCGAATTTGTGGGCAGAGGAACATGGTGTGAATGTAGACCCGCCATGAATTCCTACACCTGTTACCTAATGAGTTTTACAAAGACCTTATTCAGGACCAGAGTCGGCCCGTTGCATTTTTGCCGCAGTGCCCCCCCCCCCTCTTTGCACCTCCTTACGTTTATTTAGTCGGCAGTTTGTGTCGGAAGTAGATTATTTATTTCTCTATCATATTTTTCCATTTCTTTTTTTTTCCTTTTTAGATTTGTACCATCCGTTTTGCATTATTTTTTTGTTTGATTTTTATCATTATTTCTTTTTTGTTAACTTTTTCGTGTTATGTTGGCCTGCCTCTCTCTCTCTCTCTCTCTCTCTCTCTCTCTCTCAACCTTTCTTTTTAGATGTAGAATTCTAGAAGCGGCCATGTCCGTGTGTCACTCTCTAATGTTTTTTTTCGGAAACGAGGTGCTTTACTACCGTAGACTTTAACCGAGCCTCGAAGATCCCAAAGCTCCTTCTTCACGCCTGTAGACTTTACCGACATCAACAACGCCGAAACTGAGGTTACTTGAGGCCAGGAAAACTCCCACATCTGCCTGGTACTTCTATTCTTGTATCTCTTCCCACTTCTCCCCCTCTCCCCCAATCCATCACATCAAAACCCCCTTTCCACCCATCCTCTGCCCCTCTTCTTTTCCATTGCCCTTCTCCATAAACCCCTCTCAACGTCCTTCTCTTTTTCTTACTTAACTTCCCCCCTTCTGTCTTCCCTCCAGTCACTTCCTAACACCCGTCCCTCTCCCCCCTCATCACCCCAGCTCTGACAGGACACTCCAGGGATGTCAACCCTAAATTAGGCCATGAAGTCACCCCATGCAGGGAGGTCACACACACACACACACACACACACACACACTCTCTCTCTCTCTCTCTCTTGATCGTTTAGTGTCGAGCGAGACTATAACATCGAAGGAGCGAAGGAAGTTCTTGATTCCACCTATTAACGAAGGTGTTGACCTGGCCTGGCTTACCGTACATACCTGCTTATATACTTTCTCACGTTCCTCTATATTAACTCCTTCTTACTAGCCTACTCCCAAATTAGCGGTCAGCTTAGAAGAGATTTTTCGAGCAATAGGGGTTGTATGTCCTTTATTTACTCCCTCAAGCCGAATAAATTATTTTTGGTAGAAGAAATAAAGTGTAATAATGTTTAACCATTTTATAAAAGGGTAAAGGGATCAGGTGACGTGCAGTGGCAAGCGGGTGTGAAGGTAATTTCCCCCAAACAAGGATTGTGTCGACACAGCCAGCCTACTTTACTTACTTTACTCGCTTACTTTCTCACTTTACTCTTTACTTTCTCACTGTCAACGGGGTTTTGTAATTTAGAATGAATGTGTGTAATCCATAATTTAATGGAAGTTTAATGATTAATAAATTTATGGCAAATAGATCGCCATTTTATTCCGGCTGACTGCCGATTCTCAAAAGATGAGAATTAACGCTGTCTCTCTCTACAGTACTCAGCGGAGATTAATTACTCACAAATGCTGTACAGTCGGTACTGCAGGCCCCTGAGAGTTTTTACCCCCTGACAATCAATATTTAATATTAATAACAAACAGGCTCTTGCTGAAGCTTAACCCCTAGCTAGCACAACGGATTTCAGAATTAATATGAAAGAACTGCTTTAAGTACAGTTATGAAAAATAAGTAAGTTGTGCGAGCTAAGATAAGCAGACTAAAGAAGCTCGTGGTGAAATAAAACACGAATAACAATTAAGCTTAAAGGAAAGAACTATAAATTTATTGATTATAATAAATAAATTTACGTTACATAGAGTAAAATGAATTCAAATGTTAAACGGAATGCACTCACTCACTCTTTCACAAAGCTAGCTAAAATAATTATCTTAAAACTAAGAAAAAAAAACTAAAGAAATACTGGTCAATGTAGCGTATCACCAAGGAAGGGTGGGAGCTTCGAGAACTGTAGATCTAGTGAAGTTTGGGTGCTAGAAGACCTCTCTCACTTTCACTACTGGAACACAGAACCACACTCCGTCGCGACATATTAAAGCCTGCCCCAAATTCGATGTGTGGGGTAGGATGCCCAGGCCAGCCGGAAAAAGGGCGTGGCCAATGGTTAAGGCAAGCAGGGGCGAATAATATAGAAACAATAATATCGCTCAGTAGAGCACTTAATGACGTGCATTAGAACGGTCACTTTTGAAACAGTGACGAATGTTTTGAAAAAAGTATACCATCGAAATGGAGAGAGAAACGGTTAACTGAACGATACACAGTGAGTTTTCCACTAAAGTTCGTGGTTTCTCACAAAAGGAAAATGTCGCGAATTTGATTCGTGACACTCACCCCCTCTTGAAATTTCCCGTGTAGGTACTTAAAAAACTATAAGTGGGCCGTCCTCATTCTTGTGGCCATAACCTCCTGAAGTAAATAAAATCGTCTGCCGGTACCCCAAATAGATTACTTTAGCGACAGCCTGCCCAGCGAAAGGATTAGCCGTTTCATAGACCGTGCCTTTCCTCAGCAGAATGAAATCATCTTGCCAGAATATAACACGTGTTTGCATACTTTCTGTCTGGAAAGTTAAGGAAATGTTTGTGAGTGTTTCTAATTTTATACTTTCTTTTCCCTTCTCTGGATCTCACCTACCTTTATTCCTGGGAAGGAAGGAAGATGATGATGATGATGTTTAGGAATAGGAGGAGGGGGGGGGGAAATAAGTATGGTAAATGCAATGATGATGGTGATGATAAGGAGGAGAGGGGAGGAACAAAAAACAGTTATGGTGAAAGCATAGATGATGATGATGATGATGATTATGATGATGATAATGATGAAGATGGGTATAATAAAAATAAAAATGTAATGGAATCTGAACCCGACTACCCCTCTGAATCTACACGAAGCTCGCTCACAGAATGGCACTTTCACCCAATCAGCCTTACCCCACCACTGCCTTAACAATACCTCTCTTTCACTCAAGTCCTTCAGTATCACACTTCCACCCCCACCACATCCAGATCCTTCACCACTTTCTCCCAATCAACCTCACCCCAACCACCACAGCAAAACAGTACTCTCTTTCACCTCAGTCCTTCACTACCACGCCACCGCTATCACTCCATTACTACCATCACCACCAGTACACTAGTCCTGTATGTGACAGCCCTAGCATGTATTCAATATGGACGGTGGGTGTTTGCGCCGAAGTGGTGACATGTAGAGGTGTGTGGAATGTAGGAGGACTGCTGGACCTTGGGAGCAGGCTGTAAAGCCTTTGTCCAGACGCGGACATATTAAAAAAAAAAAAAAAAAAAAAACACCGCCACCTCACTTCCACCACATCACCACCACCATCATTACACCTTAACTCTCCACTATAACCTCAGCATACGCTTCACACCTTCGATCATCACCACCACCACTACCTCACTTCCACCGCATCACCACCACCATCACTACACCTTAACTCTCCATTATAACCTCAGCATACGCTTCACACCTTCGATCATCACCACCACCACTACCTCACTTCCACCACATCACCACCACCATCACCATTATACCTTAACTCTCCACTATAACCTCAGCATACCCTTCACACCTTCGATCATCACCACCTTCACCAGCACTCCATAACCCACCACCATTCACCACACCACCTCACACAGAAAAAGTCCCTTTAAAATTCATTGGTTCCCTGACAGACCACATCCCATCTTCACGCCACACCACAGTACGATGCCTCACCAGCCAGTAAATTGGAATCTCTCCTGACACCACATTCCACCACACACCACAACCCCCCACCAGACTGTGTGATGGTAGTGATAATGATAATGATCGTTAGGCCGTGAGGTGGAGCAAAGATTTCGGGGCATGGATGAGGCTGTTCTTAGTTTTTTCCATTTTTGTAATACATTCTTCTTGTCCCTGAATATCACCTCACCCCATCGTTATAATTGGAAAAAGGTAATGATGATGATGAGGAGGAGGAGCAGGTGGAGGAGTATGTCTGTAAAACCAACCATCACTCACGATAAAACCCCTTCAGACGCACCACCTGCGCCTTAGGTTTTGCTTCGAACCTTTATCTCCTTAATTATCTCGCCTAATTTAAATCAACTTAACAATGCAAGCAACGTTGGTGTATGTGTTGGTGTGCGCGTTGGCGGTGATGGGGGTGGAGGGGAAGTGGAAGAAGGGGTAGAAGTTGGGGACGCGGCTGGGACAGATGGAGAGGGAGTTGCGGAACTAGGCAATGGAGAGGTGGGGGACGGAGGGGGTGGAGATCCCTGGTATGCTCCCCCTCTAGGCGTACTCCAGGCTGCGTGTGGCCGGCCGTGAACCTCGCTGGAGGGAAACGCGAGAGATTCGGGTTGTACGGAAGGCCCTCGGACCGGCTCGACATGAAGCAATAGCCGTATGCGGGGAGTCGCCCTTGCACCCCTTGGTTCCCCCGCACCAAAAGGCTCGCCACGCCCTGGAACAGCCGCCCCTGACCCCCGAAGCCCGAGCTCTGTGTCGTAGATGGGTTTCAGGGCTCGACATCCACTCTTACTCGGACCACGTCCTCGCCGACCTACTAGCGGCGCATTTCAACGTGGCTTGGAAGGGAGGCGAGGATGAATTGACTGAGGATGACTTAACTGAGGATGACTTAACTGAGGATGACTTAACTGAGGATGACTTGACTGAGGATGGCCTGACTAAGGATGACCTAACTGAGGATAACTTAACTGAGGATGACTTGACTGAGGACGAGTTGACTGACTATGAGGGAGAAATGGAAAAAATAGAAGATATGCAAAGAGTAGTGAAGAAGGAATAGACAGAACTGCTGAATACCATGGAAATTGAACAGAGAGATATTGACGAAGGCGAAGTAAAGACGATAAAAATACTGAATGAAAGTAAAGAAGAAAAAACACTGAATCAAGCGGAAAATGAAGGAAGAAACTTAGAGGAAACGATAGGAATACTGAATGAAATGGAAAACGAAGAAAGAGAATTAGAGAAAACAACACAAATTTTGAGAAAAATAGACAGTGAAGAAAGGGAAATAGATGAGGAAAGATCAGAAATGAAGAATAAAATAGAAAATGATGAGAAGGAAATAGAATTGCTTGAAAATGTAATAGAGCTGAGCAAGGAAGAGAAGGAGGAAGAGGAGGAGACAGGAAAGGAGGAGGAGGAGGAGGAGGAGACGAGGAAGGAGGAGGATTACACAGGATTACACAGGAAAGCAAACAGCAACAGACCTTATGGTCCTTTCGAGGCTGCTTGTTAGAGAAAACTATGACTACAAGATCTAACTCTACATGTTGAAGGATAAGGATAGGAAAGCAAGAAGGCTCCCCCCACCACCAAACCCTCCAGGAAAAAGTGAGAAAAACCACCATGCAGCATGGAAAAACTGACATGGAAATTTTATAGGAAACACTGGAAAGGAAAAGTCACATTCTATAATACTTTATCTATAAGCTACCCGATAGAGTAACCTGAAAGAGAAAGTAAACAAATAAAATAATAGATACGGCATGACATTATAAACCAGTTACATTGAGTTAATGGGAAGTCTGTGGACATAACGTGGAAGCTACACACTGCACAGTGTGGATGTTTAGGGGTGGTGCAGCAGCCTTGCCTGGCGCTTTTAAGGTAGGCAGCAGTCAGTCAGGCCCTAGCTCCGTTTGCTCCACTGAGACAAGGAACTCTCCCATGTGGGACAAGTACACAAGTTTCATCCTGAAGCAGTGACCCCTGGTACATTAAAAAAATCCCGATGGTGGTCACTTGACTAACAGGGACCCTCAGTGATCCACAGCCCATCACAGGTCGAAAGTAAGAGTAGTGACCGTTAACTCAGGGTAATCTGTGCAGCTCCTAATTTGTGCTTATATTGCTTTCTTTGCACTGGGGAGACTGAAAAGTATATAGGACGGGTGTCTTAGATAAAAGGGGACTGCACAGTGCACAGTGTGGATGTGCAATGCACAGAGTGGATGTTTAGGGGTGGTGCGGCAACCTTCCCTGGCGCTTTTTAGGTAGGCAGCAGTCAATCAGGCAATAGCTCCGTTCACTCCACTGAGACAAGGAACTCTCCCATGTGGGACAGTACACAAGTTTCATCCTGAATCAGTGACCCCTGGTACATTAAAAAAATCCCGATGGTGGTCACTTGACTAACAGGGACCCTCAGTGATCCACAGCCCATGACAGGTCGAAAGTAAGAGTAGTGACCGTTAACTCAGGGTTATCTGTGCAGATCCTAATCTGTGCTTATATTGCTTTGTTTGCACCGAATAAATTGAAAATGTATAATATCGTGACGCAACACTATGTACGGGTACATTGTTTACGGGGTGTCTTGTAGACTAAGGGGGCATGAACTTACATGTACCGTAGCTATAAAAGCAAGTTATTCGGACAGAAAAAGAGTCAGCTGAGGATTTTCGTGCAAATACTTGTCTAATTTGTTTTTGAATGTCTCAATTGAGATACTGTTCACGGTATCTGAGGGTAATCTGTTCCAGATATTTACAACTCTGTTAAAGAAGAAGTATTTTGTTTCGTGGGATTGGAATCGTTTTCCCATGATTTTGCAGCCATTACTTCTGGTTTGACTCGACCGGTCTATATCAAAATATTTATTCATGTCTAAGTTGTCATATCCCTTCATGATTTTGAAAACTTCAATAAGGTCCCCTCTTAACCTGCGCTTCGTTAGGCTAAATAATTTAAGTTCTTCAAGGCGTTCCTCATATGGTTTGTTTCTAAGTCGTGGTACCATTTTTGTGATTCTTCGCTGAATTTTCTCTAATTTTTCAATGTCCTTTCTGTAGTATGGAGACCAGAATTGCACACAATACTCAAGATGGGGGCGCACTAGCGAGTTGTACAAGGCAAGTATGACTTTTTCCGATTTAAACTCGAAAGTTCTTCCAATAAAACCCACTAGCTTGTTTGCAATTTTTACCGCATCGGTACACTGCTTGCTTGGTTTTAGGTCATTTGATATTATCACACCAAGATCCTTTTCACTGTCTGTACCTGATAACTGAATATTGTTCATTTTGTAATTTGCATGGACATTGTTACTTCCAATATGAAGTACTTTACATTTTTCTGTGTTGAATTTCATTTGCCATTTTCCTGCCCAGCTTGCTAAAGTATTAAGGTCATTTTGTAACTGCTGCCACTGTAATTTTGAAGTGACTTTACTGGTTATTTTAGTATCATCTGCAAATTTGGATACTTTACAATTTAGACCCTCATCAATGTCATTTATATAGATAATAAAAAGTATCGGTCCAAGTACTGAGCCTTGGGGAACGCCGCTGATCACATTACGCCATTTGGATTCCTTTCCGTTTATCACAACTCGCTGTTTTCGGTCTGACAGCCAGTCTTGTAACCATTTTAGCGTCTTTCCTTTTATTCCATGTGCTTCTATTTTTCTCATGAGACGCTTGTGAGGGACAGTGTCAAATGCTTTCTGAAAGTCGAGGTAAATTATATCTACTGCTCTTGAGTCATCGTATGATTTGTAAACATCATGGAAGAAGTCCAGTAAGTTAGTTAAGCATGAACGACGATGTCTGAATCCATGTTGCGAGTCTTTAATTATATTATTTTCTTCTAGATAATTAAATATTTTATCTCTTATGATTTTTTCCATTAACTTGCACACTACTGATGTTAAGCTGATTGGTCTGTAATTTCCTGGGTGCGACTCATTTCCTTTTTTGAAAATTGGTGTTACATTTGCTAGTTTCCATTCGCGTGGAACTTTCCCAGTACTTAATGATTTATTGAATAAGACAGAGAGTGGCAGCAGTAACTCATGTTTTGCTTCTTTGAGAATTCTCGGTGATATTTTATCGGGGCCAGGGGTTTTGTTTATGTCTGTACTATTTATGGCTGAAAGGATATCATTATTATGGATAGCATAGTTACTAAGGACTGTGCTATTTGCTTGGTTTGTGGGTAACAGTAGGTTTCTGGTGGTGTTTTCTACTGTAAAGACAGACGCAAAGTAATCGTTAAGAGTGTTTGCCATTTCGACCTCATTTTCAGTGTGTCTGCCATTGTTTGTTTCTAGAGGACCTATTGATGTAGTCATAACCTTTTTCTTTCTAATGTAACTGTAAAATTCTTTAGGATTTGATTTGCACGTATTAGCAATGTGGATCTCCAGTGCTCTTTTGCTTTGTTTAATAAGTCTTTTCGATGTGCGGCGTAGATTATCGTATTGTAATTTATCATCATTATTTTGTGTAGCTTTATATTTATGGTATGCCTGTTTTTTGGCTATTAAGTTACTTTTTATTTCACTGGACCACCACTTTGGTTTACTATTTCCAGCTGGACGTCTGTTACGTAGTGGCACACATGACTTTACCACTTCATTAAATTTTTCGGTGAATATTTCCCATGCTTGGTTAATGTCATCGGTTTCAGACATTTGATTCCAATCTGCAGTTGCAAGCAGCGCTCTGAGCCTGTTGAAATTAGCTCTACGATAATCTGGGACCTTTTCTTTGCTCTCCGTTTCTTTTACTTTTTCAGTAGTAATATTAAACTGTATAGTTCGATGATCACTGGAACTAAACTCAGGTCCTATTTCAACGTTGCTGACTAGGTTATCATTTGTAGTCAAGATGATGTCTAGGATATTGTTTCCTCTCATTGGGTATTCTACGTGTTGGGAAAGGGCGCTTTCCTGAAGATTCGTATAAAGCTCTTGTCCTGAGTGTGCCGTCAGTGGTTCACCCCACTTTGTTACCGGTAGATTAAAGTCTCCAAAAATTACGCTATCCTCTTGACAACAAATTTCCGCAATTTGATCATAAAGTTTTTCATCTGTCTCAGTTGACTGTGCTGGAGGACGATAGATGAGACATATATTTATTTTGTGTGAATTAATACTTAGCTGAACATAACTGGCATCTATGTTGGTAATACTGGGTTTGGATAGCACAAGGGGATGGAGACTAGTTTTCACATATAGTAAAACACCGCCACCAGCTCGATGTGGTCGCTCACAGCTGAAAATATTGTACCCTGTTAGTGAGTATTCCGCTAGAAAGTCACGATCAGATGTGTTAATCCAGGACTCTGTGATGCCAATGATGTCATAATTTTCTAGGTAAATTAGAGATTCTAAATCCTCAAACTTGTTACGTAGACTACGTGCGTTAGCATAGCAGACTCTAATTCCGTTCCGAACAGTTGGTGATCTGACTTTGTGGGTATTTACGTTAAGGTTACTGTTCCTGGACGTGCCGCGTTTTTTGATCTGAAGAGGGCAACTTTATCGTGTAGAAGTCTACCTAGCCGTGCCGCTCCTACTGAGTTCAAATGGAGACCATCTTTCTGGAATAGAGTATGTTGCTCATAAAACTGGTCCCACAGATTGACAAAGTCGACTCCCTCTTGCGTGCAGAGAGATTTGAGCCGGTTATTTGTGCTGAAGGCCTTATCATAGAAACTATTTTCTGCCTTGATCCTTGGGAGTATACCAGATATTATCACATTAGTGGACTTAGTTTTGAATCGTTTGATCATTTCATGATACTTTGCTAGCAATTCCTCTGATCTATTGCGCTTCAGATCATTTGTACCAACATGGATAACGTATAGAGTTTGATCATTTGCATCTTTTGTGACCTCATCGCAGGCTTCTGTGATATCACTTAGTCCACCTCCTGGAAAACAGTACCTCTTTCTGCTGATGGGGGCACGTCCACAAAATTCCTCCAGCTGACTGCGTACAATAGAGTCCCCAATAAGCCTTGTTTCTTCTGTCTCATTTACCGCTTCGGCAAGGATCTGGTAGCGATTATACGTAGTTATGGGAAGATGCTTCCTCGAATCTTTTCCGGGTTTTGCGCCATTTCTTACCATAGTAAAGGGGACTTTGCTTGGCGAGGAACGTACTGAATCGCTGGGTGAGGAAGATACTGATACACTATTATTTGTGACTGCCTGATGGGCGGGGGCTTGTACGAGCTCAGTTTGTACGCTTCTTCCTTCTCGAGTGCTGTTGCTGACTCCTACATTTGCCACTACAAACTCTTTCAGTGTCTCAAACTCTGCCTTCAGTTCCCTGTAATTTCTCTGCGATTCAGCTAAACCATTTTCTAGATCTTTTCTCAAGATGCATAGTTTGCACACAGGCGTCGAAAAGTAATCTGAAAAATACTGAGCCGCAAAGCGACCAGTACACTCCTGGCAGGCCTTTAGGGTAGATGGCATTTTGCAGCAATATTTCCACAATCCCACACAAATAAAAAATAGTATACAGCTGGTTAATGGATGTTGTTACAAATGGTCAATTTACTCTATATATGAGATATTGAATTTCTAGGGAGATTCACTTACTTTTTATATATTATCTTCCTTTACCAGTATAAAAAGAATAGAAAATCTACCTGCTATGGCACAATCCAACCTACATGGATTCTTTTACCAGTGTAAAAAGAACAGAAAATCTGCTTGCTATGGTACAACCTACCTTAACATGAACTGTGTAAAATGAAAAGGGAATCTACTTGCTAGGGTATGATCTAGCTTACCATGAATTGTGGAAATACACCATACACTGATTCACTGGAGAAAAAGGAAAAACAAAAACAAAAAAAATAACAATGGAATGTTGGGGAAAAAATCAAAATAAAAACCTAGCTTCTCTCAGAGGAGATGAAGGGGAAGGAGGAGGAGGAGGAGGAGGAGGAGTAAAAGGAGGAGGAAGAGGGAGATTTAGATACAGAAAGTGAGGAGACAAAAGACAGGAGTAAAGAACTGGCAGAACTGAAAGATAAGATAAAAAAAGAGGAAGAGAGAGCAAGCATAATAAGAGAACAATTTGCAATGGAGATAGCGAAATTTGAAGCAATACAGGATGAAATTACTGATCAGGAATTAACACTGAGAGAGTTAATAGACGTATCAGAAAAAGAGCTTAAAATACTGGATGGAAAAGATGGGCCAGAAGCTGAAGAGGCTCGAAAATTGCTTGAAACAATTCTGGTCGACGCCGTAGCTGAAGTGTTAGATATAGAGGCCCAGAGGAGTGTTCAGGGAGCAGTGAGGCAGATCTCGCATGTCTTTCGTACGGTAATGGGACTCGAACAAGAAACGGAGTGGGAAAAAGAGTCGACACAGGAAGTAGAAGATGATGTATTTAAAGATGATGACCATAGCGTTGTGGAAGAGACCGGGAAGATGGGGGAGGAGGAGCTGGAATCGGAAATGGGGGAGGAGAAAATAGAATCGGAGAGACAGGACGCCTCCATAGAATCAGAGTCCCAGTCTATGAGTACAGCTGGCTCAGGGCGGGGTCAGGGAAGGGTTCGCGAGAAGAGGGTTCGGATGAAAACCGTCTGGGAATGGGCAGCAGAGGACTGGAACTGGGCCAAAGTGTTCACGGTGTTCAATGTGGCCGTGGTGGCTCAGATTATTTACCTCAAACGCGCTACAGTAGATTGAAGTGACTACCACACGACACGCCTCTCCCAAACCACACCCCGGCTCCCATCCCACACCACACTCCTATTACCACCCGCACCCCGTTGCACAGTACCTCTTTACTAGGGGGTGAGTAGACCGTCTTTTTCACCTCTGTAATGAAGGAGTTGAGGTGAACAGACTGTTTGTCCAGGCCTTAAATAAGGAGTTGAGGCGAACAGACTGTTTGTCCACCCCTTAAATAAGGAGTTGAGGCGAACAGACTGTTTGTCCACCTTTTAAATAAGGAGTTGAGGCGAACAGACTGTTTGCCCACCTCTTAAATAAGGAGTTTAGGCGAACAAAATGTCTGCCCACTCCGTAAGTACAGGAGTAGAGGCGAATGGTTTGCCCCCCACCTCGTAAGTAAAGGAATGGAAGGGAACGGAATATCTCCCCATCCCGAAAATAAAGGAATGGTCTCACCTTCCGTAAATAAAGGAATGGTCTCCCCCCGTAAATAGAAGAATGGTCTCCCTCCACCCGTAAATAAAGGGATGGTCTCCCCCTAGCCGTAAATAAAGGAATGGTCTCCCCCACCCGTAAATAAAGGAATGGTTTCCCCCACTCATAAGTAAAGGAATGAGAGTAGAGCGAACCCGTCCCCCGCACACACACCTTCCTTGGTGTAGGGAGTTAGCAGTCCCCCTCCTTTAACGCAAGCAGTCCTACATCAATCTGCACCTTTCTTAATGCTCTCTAATTCACCTTTTCTCTTTTTTTTTTCTTTTAATAAATATTGCACCATATATTTCCCTTGCGCATATACCTTACTATATATTTTGATATGGACATAGTGAGCTAAAAAAGTAATGAAAAAATAATTTAAGAAGCTACTATACTGTATATACAGAAAAATAAATGATCAGGATTTGGTACTAGGGAGCCTCCAAAGACAACACCGCGTTCTTGTTGTAGTTGGTTGAGTCATAGCAGTGAGTAGGGAATGAGTCTCTTTGGTTACCAGTCAAATCAACCTTCCATTCTGACCACACATGGCCATCAACTGAGCTGAAACGGGTTACGGATCTTTGTCAGGTTATAGTAAACACGCATTTTTTTTTTCTATAGAATTGAAGGCTGTCAGACACCTCTTCCTTATTTATTTGTTAAAGTGTTCATTTACGATATTTATGCGAAGTGTGCTTGGGAGGTAGCAGGGGCAGGGGGCTACAGCAGGTGGGAGCTTTCTTTCAGCTGGTCGAGGGAGGGAGGCTCTTTCAGCAGGTCGGGGGAGGGGGGTTCTTTCAGCTGGTCGGGGAATTTTTTTTTTTTTTTTTTCACCAGGTCGGCTACCCCACCCTACCCTCCTGCGATCTCCACTCTCAGGGTTTTTATCAGCTTCTTCGTGAGGGCACCATTACCTCACACCTGTACTTGCCCCACTCCCAGGCCGTACCGAGAAGTCTTTAATCCTCTTCAGTAGGGTTTATTTATTTATTAACTTATTTCCCGCTGCAGCTTAACTACGGTATACTTCTTCGCCGTAACGCTGACTTTTCGAACTGGGGAGGGTGGATCGAGACCGTGTTAAAAAATAAGAAATGGGAGCACAAAAGTATACATAAGCCCCCCAGAATTTGACGATAAGTTCTGAAACACGTGTTGATACTGTAACATACTTCTGAACTTTGTATCGCTCCTAACTGCACTTTGAAATGTGGGATGCAGGCTGAACACACCTAACAATTACAGGTGTTCCATAAATAACCGTGAAAAATTTGGGCTTGGCTTAAAGTTTCGCTCACTCGGTTTTCATAATCCAGTCGTTACATATAGTCTTCATTCATCCCATCAGGGTGCTAGAGAGAGAGATGCCTTCATGTGGTGGCACTGATGTAACTTGCGGCTCAACTGCCTGGTTATACATACACCCACCAACTACTATCCTGTTCCCCCAAAAAGAGGATGGTGGACTACAGGGGAAGGGGAACTTAAGCCTGCTGTCCAATGGGTTCACATTTCAGAGTAACTTGGAGATACAGTTACTACTACTACTACTACTACTACTACTAACCTTTGCAGTATGAGAAGGCTAAAGGAAGTGGTCTAAAGGTAGTAAGAATATGATTTTAAAAGGTTGTCATTGTGAACAGATTACCCCGATCAGTACATCAGAGGTCTAGGTATGTTCCCCTACGTAAAACCCTCCATTTCTTTCTTTTCTTTTCTTTTTTTGAGGGGGGGATGGCTGTCTGACTTAAAGAGCTACTGGTAATCGTTGCAACCCCTCGCTTATCTGAACAGTTTCCCTTCTGTAGTCCATTTAGGGGATAAGGATGTAACTGAGGGACGTTTTAATAATCAAGCAATCGAGCTGCCCGGTTTAAATCAAAGCCAACACACGAAGAGATAAAAACTGCTGTGCCGTATACAACACCCCGGCTGGTACGAAAATAGAAAGAGAGAGTGAGAGGTTCATGTGTTATGAGTCCATATTATAATTACAAATCATAATAGATAGATAGATAAATAGATAGATAGACAGCTCCATGCGAGCCTGGGAAAGGGAAATGATCTTCCAAGTTAACTGAGGAAATGCTGACGACAGATTAGGAAGTAGCAATGTCAGGAGATGATGTAGGTAGTGTGTCAGCGAGATAGCAGGGGAACAAAGCCTAGTGACATACACACATACTCACACACAGGTTTCTGGAACTTTTCAACCACAGTGTAACACACGTGACACGACCCCTGTTTCACCAGAATTTAGGAAAGAGAGCTCAGAAGGAGGCTAGCGATTGAACCGACAGGTAATGGAGAGAGTGAACAAGAAAAGAGGGGTTCAACTAGACTTACTTATTATATTGTCTCTGTAAGACATACCCTGCTCAACTTAGATTTCTCTGAAGATAATAAATGAAGATCAACTCCTTGTATTCATCTTTAATTCCTACTACAAGAAATCGAGAGTGAGAACTAAACCACAAAACTTCTCTACAAGTAACTACAAAGTCCTTTGTGACACATGCTCCAAAAGGAAAAAAACTCATAACTTTAAACAGAGGGAGAAAAAATAACCGAAGCAATTGAGATAGGAAGTTTAAATGAGGGAAAGGAGAAACCTGAAGTGAAAGCGAGAGAGAGAGAGAGGGGGGGGGGAGTAGAAACGAGAAGAAAATGGGAGAGGGGAAAAGAAATCAAAAGAAGGTAGAGAGGGAAAGGAAAGGGCTGGACAAGAGGGAGAAGTGAAGTGATGAGATTAGAGAAAAGAGAAGAGAAGGAGAAGAAAGAAGAGGAAAGAAAAGGAAATGAGTGCCAGAGAGCAGAAGTGTTGAAGATAGAAGCATTGGGAGAGGAGAAGAAGGGAATAGAGCGAAAGAGAAGTGCGAGAGAAAGAGACTGATAGAGAGGGGGGAAAAACGTGAGAGGCCAGAACAGCGAGGAGATAAGGTCAGTGGCTGGAGGTGTTCAGTGGCACAGTGTAATAGAAATGTCGGGAATCAGTGATAACCAGGACTCACACACACACACACACACACACACACACACACACACACACACACACACACACACACACACACACACACACACACACACACACACACACACACCAAACATGTGTGTGTGTGTGTGTGTGTGTGTGTGTGTGTGTGTGTGTGTTGTATTAGGAATACTGCATTTTGAATCACTGAGTAGCGCTGTGGTATTTACCACCCACTGTATTTATCCACATGTTAGCCTGATTGGAAAAAATATATATATATTTACTGGAGGGGCTTACAGCACCCAGCATCGCTCACCTCCCACGCCCCCACCCACGTGAAGAGCAGCACTGTAGAAGGTGGTGACCCCCCCCCCAAATACAGTGGCCTATTTCGAACTCTTACTTCCTCACCCTTCTCCCTCACTCCCCCCTCTTCACATTACCACCACGCCCAAATTGAGGGAGAAAGAGGGTAGGGTGAAAGTGGAAGAGAATGAGGAAAGCAATTAGATAAGAATAATGGAATACACACACAGACCCATTCACCCACCCAGTCCCACCCCACCCTCATTTGCTGTTACTGTACCACGATAGAGGGAGGAAGAGGAGAATTTTAAGTACTCTGTTCCCTATTCAGCGACACCTAAACAGAATTATCAAAATAGCAATTACAGTACTGTATAGACGTAACAAGATTTCTGCTCTCCATCTTCACACACACACACACACACACACACACACACACACACACACACACACACACACACACACACACACACACACACCGCTCGCTGGTGCAGTGGTAACGTTCTCTCCTGCCACCTGGTAGACGGGAGTTCGCGCCTCGCTCAGGTTGCGAAAAGTTTCACTGACGAAGTGGGTGGTTACTGTCCCCCTTGAGCAAGGGGACGGGTGTGTGCGTGTGTGAAGGTCACAGCCTTGCCCTTCGATCGGACTATATGAGCTCTCAGCTCCCTTCCGGGAGGGTAAAAGCTGACGATCACGACCATCAAGTGATCCTGACCGACCCGGTGAATTACACACAAAACCAACCCCTTTTAGTGTATATGTGTGTCTGCCACTGACCACAGTCCATATGTTTGCATGTTACTGTACTTAAGAAACACGATGGTATCCCATTTTATCTCGCTTATCTACAGCACCTTATCAGTCGTCTTGCAAATGACCTATACTTGTGCCACTAAACCCACCTCTTATATCAGGGTTAGGGAGATTTTTACCCACCTGTCGAACCTTTGATATCAAATATACTTTTTTTTTTTTTTTTCCTGAGAGTTTATGCTTCTCTAGGAGATTGTTATCTGTTCTCTGTCTAGCTAACCATCTCCGTTTGTTCCAACCAATCCACCTCTTATACTGACCCACCTATCTTGTTCCTGATATAATTTTCCACTATCCTTCCTTTCGTTGGCTTATCTCGACACATCCTAAATTTGCTTCCTCTTACCAGTTATTACCCTAATGGTCAATACCTGTACCAGCCATTGCACTCATTTATCAGGATTAGGGAGATAATGACCCACCAGTCTTGTCCCAGATATCATTTTACCTCATCCTTATCCCACTTTTTCATAGGCTTATCCTGACTCAGTATTACTGTATCTGCTTCCTATCAGTCGTCTTCATTTTAGCTTACATGTGTGCTCACCAACCCAACTTTTTATCAGTTTTCGGGATATATTCATCAGCCTGTCAGTTTTCTCTATTCTTACCCCTCTATCTCGCCGATATATGTGGATACTATCTACCTATATCTCTTATCAGTCGTTTTTCTAATGATCTAAGCATGTACTAGCCAACTCACTTTTTTTTTTTTTTTTTTTTTTTTTTATGTGTCCGACTCTGGGCAAAGGCTCAGGGCCTATTTCTTGGGGGCAGTGGCCTATCCCAAGGCCCAGTAGTCCTCCTACACCTCCACACGTCACCACTTCGGCGTTAACACCCACCGTCCATATTGAATACATGCTAGGGCGGGGTATTTTTATGACATGTCGGCGGGTCATCTGGTAGATCAGGAAAGTCTGCCTTTTAGGAAATTCAGATCCTTAAACTGTTCCCTGCCTCAAATGGGATTCGATCCTGGGTCCATTGGGACTGCAGGCCGCCTCTCTACCGATTCAGCCACCGCCTGCCCCAGGGTTAGGACGATAATAACCTAACTTGATACTGATATCAGTCTTCTTTGTCTCTTAATCAATCTTTTCACTGAGTTTACCTGAATGTTATCTTTTATCTGCCTCTTCTTATCTCTCGTGTTGTGTATGTCCTACACGTGTACTAGTCAACCCATATCTTTTATCGGGATCCGGGAGTTACTGACCTAGCTTTCTTGCTGCTAATACTAAATCCCCATTTTTACCTCGCCCGGGACGGAGTTCGGCGAGGTATTGTTTTTGGTCGAGTTTGTTTGTTTGTTAGCAACATTACGGAAAAACGGCTGAATGAAATTACATGACACTTTAAGGATTTGTGGGCACTGGTCTCAAAAGTAAGTGATTAAATTTTGGAGGTAATCGAGTGACCTTGAAAGGTCAAAATCAAGGTCACGGATTTTCAGAGGGTTGTAACTTGAAACCGGTTGAAGATACAGATGTTTACTAGTATCATAATACTGGAACTCCCACATGGACTTTCATCAGGCACTAAGACCTATGGCCTTGAGTGACCTTGAAAGGTCAAACTCATGGTCACGGATATTCATGGGGCTGTAACTCGAAACTGGTTGCAGGTAGATACTATTATCAATATATAGGAAGTCCCATATGGGCTTTTAATTGGTACCATGACTTCTGACCTTAAGTGACCTTGAAAGGTCAAACTCAAGGTCGCGGATATTCGGGGGTTACAACTCGAAACTGGTTGAAGATAGAGATAATTACTATTTTTTCTCCAACCATGTTGTGCCTGGCACCACTTATTCTGCGAGTAGTCTTTCGTCGGCTTTCTCTCAATTCATTGTTATCTGCCTCATCTTATCAGACGTATTGCTAATGGCCTACACGTGTACCAGGTTAGGGAGTTAATTACCCACCTATCATGTTGCTGATATCAATTTACTTTGTTCTTATGCCCTTCTTTTCGCTGGGTTTATTTTACTCTGACTCCTATCAATCGCCTCGTTAATAGGCTACACGTGTACCCGCTGACCCACCTCTTTCATCAGGGTTAGGGTGGTAATAATCCATCTTGCACGTAAAATCAGTATTTTTTGTCTCTCTGTCATCCTTTCATGGGATTAATATGATTTGTTTTGCTACTTTTACTTGCCATCTCTTATTAGTTATTTTGCTAATGCCCTCCACGTGTACCAGACAACTCACCTTTTTTTTTTTTTTTTAAATCAGGGCTAGGGAGATACTGATCCACCTATCTTGTTCCATATCAGTTTACCTGGACTCTATTTAACAAATCTAAGTGCTTTCTTCCGTTATTTACCTCGTGTTTAATCATTGTTGAGAAAAGAGTAACCTTTAAATAATTGACTCATCTGTCTTGTTTTTTATATCATTTGACTTCATTCCTATGCTCACTCTTATGTTGGATTTATTTTTTTTTGTCTTCAGTCAGTTGTTTCTCTGATGACTTACACCTTGACAGTCAAATCACCTCTTTTATCAAGATTAGAAAGATAATGATCCTTCTGTCGTGTCTCTAATATTAATTCTCTTCTCTTTCTACCTGTCTCTTTCGTCGTCTTTACCTCAAGGCGACCCATCTTTATCTTCCTCCTCTTTTTATCAGTCGCATTGCAAATGATCACTACATGTACTAGTCAGCCGACCTATTTTTATCAGTACTGAGGTGGAACGATAATTAACCTAGCACTCCTGTTTTTGATATCAGTTTCCTTATTCTTTTTTCCTTATCAATAACATACCATGCATCATCATCATCATCATCATCATCATCATCATCATCATCATCATCATCATCGCCATCAGTACTAGTCATCATCATTATCATCATTATCATCATCAGTGTTTTCATCTCCATCGTCATAGCCATCTTCGTCACCACCATTCAGTCCACTAGAAGAAAAAGGCCTCTCCCATCATTCTCTCCTCTAACGTATCTAATATAGTTATCTGATTTAACCCAGCCCTGAATGTTTGCGAATTTCATCTGCCCATCCATATCTCAGCCTGCCTCTTCCTCCCACTCTATCTCTGGGTCACCACTCCGTTACTCTGACTGCCCATCCATTATCCACCCTCCCAACCACATCATCTAGCAGCAGCGTCCCTAAAATTATTTCCCCTTGTCCGTGTGCCCATTCCGTCTCTGTGTTTATCCCCATCGACGCTCATGCCTTCCCTTGCAACAGCGTTCGTAAAATCAGCTTCCTTTGTCCCCCAGCTCCCTCCTTCGGCTCTCTCCTTGCAAATATTCAGGTGTTGTAGATCGGTCACTTACACAGACTCGAAACCGTATCCAAACCTAATGAGATCTTGCTAAACGGTTTGGAGACTCCTTTCATCGGCTTGGAACCTCTAAAATATAAGGAAATGGTGAAGCACTTTACACTTTCTTAAACTTTTCACCCCTTCTGCGTCTCGCGTTTTTCTGAGAGCTACTTACACTTTACACTTTCTTAAACTTTTCACCCCTCTGCGTCTCGCGTTTTTCTGAGAGCTACTTATACTTATCTGAGAGAGGTCTGGCATGTTTCTTGACCAAAGATAATTTTCTGGCCATAGAGTATGATGCCTTTGGGGGGAAGTGACGGACGTGCCCCCCCAAAAGTAGAGGCATTGAAAAAACAGGAGAATTTTTTGGCCTTGCTGTATATGCCCTAGTTAACCATCGTACTTGACTTCCTGTTTGTGAGTCATGCCAGGAAACCGACTTGGCACAGTTCGAGAGAGGCAATGTAGCTTTTGACCGCAACTGTACACGCCTTACCGCAGGATCTATACAGGTCTTGCCGTACCCGGTCATTACTTGTTTTGTGGTTCCGACACGATCACTTGATATCCTGTGTGTGTGTGTGTGTGTGTGTGTGTGTGTGTGTGTGTGTGTGTGTGTGATAGAGAGAGAGAGAGAGAGAGAGAGAGAGAGAGAGAGAGACCAATCCTCTAACACAGCTTGGAGAGACAAAGAACTTAATGACAACCAAGGCCTAATTACTGTCAATAGTCCTTTTACACAATTTATAACTTGAATACAACGAAAAAAACGAACTAAATATTGCTACACGATCAAAAATCCAAGCAGTGAGGAATTGTTGGCAACTTTTTCCACTGTTTATGTGCCTCGGACGTTTGAAAGGATTACTGACCTCATCACCTTTACAGACACAACACGATCCAACTATCCTAACCCTGGGCCCTGTTTTCCTCGTTTCTAAATCCATTCCTGCCTTGGGTTCACCTTCTTGATGTACGTGCATTGCCCAGTTCTCACCTGCTTCTACGGCTGTTGACACTCGCAGTTCCAAGGGGGGTACAACGGAATTACTGACAACGACTTCCCATACCTTAACACAGGTTCAGCGTAGGTCTGCCATGGTTACAGACACAAGTCACTTAGTCTTTGTTTGGGTGTCAGCACAGGAAACCAACCCAATAACACTTTTTTTTTTTTCCCTCCCTGACAACTCCACCGCTGACAGAAGCACCGTGTCTGCCGCTAGAATCCATTTTGATCCCCCTGCGAGTGTCCGTGTTTTGGTTAGCGTGGGTTAAGGTTCCTCGCACGGCGTGGACTGATTACATTTCCATTCTGTAAGAATCATGAAGGTCCATTTAGCTCTGTATTAGAGTTTAAGGGGATTAGGGCAAAATCTAACGGAAGCTTACAACGCAGGCTCCCTAGCATATTTCCGATAGAGATTTGTTTTGTATATTACACACTATTGATTGTAACTTTGTGTGTGTGTGTGTGTGTGTGTGTGTGTGTGTGTGTGTGTGTGTGTGTGTAAAGACATATATACGGTACATATTAAAGAATCAATAACTTACGTTTTTTCTGTGAGTGTACCATTTATCTCAACACACTCAGCTCCCTGACATATATGAACAGCCATATCTCCCAGCCCTAATATTCTCTGCCATCCGACCTTTCTCCCTCATAGGTGTTTGTCTAACCACATTCAAGGAGGCTCATTCATAAATTCAAAAGTGGAGATAAACTTAATACTTACCACAAATTCCACTGTTCTGACATCATCTTCTACACTGATCTGAATCTCCATGCTTAAACTGTGAATCGAATCCCACATAAGGCGGTAAACTGTCCTCCATTACAAGTGGATACAATGAAGGTTAATATTAATGCTCTATTCTTAAGTCCAAATTCTAGATAAACTTCGTACCTACAGCAAATCCCTTCATCTGGCCCCTCATGTATGTAACGATTTCAATACCACATAAGTTTGGCAAATCCCCCTTGTTAGAACTGGATACAGTGAATGTTAAAAGCCATACTCTTTTCATAAATTCCAAACTATAGATAAGCCTCATACTTACAGCAGATCCCTTTAGTTGGGCCATCATCTATACAAGGATTGGAATCCCAAATATGACAGTAAGTTGTCCTATATTAGAATTGGCTGCATTGAGTTAACAGCGATGCTCCATTCATAAGTTCAGAACTGCAGATAAATTTTATACTTACAGCAAGTATCTTTAGTCAGTATACCATCTCTACAAGAATTCCAATCCAACAAAGTCGACAAATCGTCCTCTATTAGAACTAGTTGCACAGAGTCAACATTGATACTGTTCATAAATTTAGAACTGAAGTTAATATATACTGATATAAACTTGAAATTTACAACAAATCCCCCTCAGAAGGAGCATCATCTACACAACACTTCGAAGCCTCACATAAAGGCGGTAACTCTTGCACCATTAAAAGTGGCTGCAATGGAAGCTAACATAATCCCAGTCTAGCGCCGTACTTACCCTGCTGTACCTGTTCCACCACCCTCACCCTACCCCAAACACCTTCCGCCCTAACCCCAACCCCCTGATATCCCCCACCCCTCCGTCACCAATCAGAGGGGTACTGCGTAAATCAGGTATACATTTCTTCTGTCACAGACCAGTCTTAAGAATAGTCGCTCCTGCAGCTCTACTTCCACATCTCTCTTCTCCTCCGTTAAATCTCTACCCCTATATTCTCGATTTTAATCTTTCAGATGGACGAATTTCCCTCACCTGAATAAAAATGTTTCGCTGTAGCCAGGATAAGATAGGTAGCTACCTGTACTTTAAAGAATTTCTCATCTCCCTCTCTCCCTTCTACATCTCACCCTCCTCTTCGTCACTCCCCCCCTCCCTCTCTGCCACCCTCCTCCCTGCACACAATTTTCTTCATGCACTCCCCAAACTTCCACATTCTGCTACCCACATTGACACTCTATACCCCCATAATTCAAGCATTGCCTTTGACTACTTAGGTTACTCACCCTTCTCCCCCATCCTCCCACACACACTCACTCCATCCCTCTTCCTCCTTTCACAAAACCACATACATTACTCTCTAGTTACCTGGGCACTACATCCCTCTTCCCTAACCCATTGCCCAACACACATCACCGTCCCTCTCCTCTCTCCCTCTCCTCCCCACACCCTCTCCTTCTCCCTCTCCTCCCCACTCCCTCTCCTTCGCCCCACTCTCTTCCCTTTTCTTACATCCCCCATCCTTCTTGCCACCACATCCCTCTTTCTCCAGCTCCCTGTCCCTCATCCTCTCTCTCCATCACCTCTTGCTCTTCCCACTCCCTCTCCTTCTCCATCCATCTTCATCTTCTCAAGGCTCCAAGCCATGATATCCCCCCCCCCTCTCTCTCTCTCCAGCTCCATACCCAACTCCATCCTCCTTTATCCATCGCCCTCAGTGTTCCTCCCCCATCCTTTTCTCTCCCTCCTTACCCATCACTTTCCCTCCTTTTCTACCCCTCAACTCCTCCTCCTCCACTCTTCTCATCCACTCCTGTAATCCACTCTCATTCAAGCACATACCACACCATCGAGCCCAATTTTTTACATTTAATTTCTCTTGGTCTTTTTTTTTTTTTTTTTTACATATTTTGGCAACGTCTGTAATTTTTTGTTTGTTTGTTTGTTTATGCATTGATCTCATCTGGATAAAATCGTCTGGCTTTAGCTGTAACAAAATAGTAGAGTTGTCAATACCATGAGAAAGTAAGACAGTTGTAAATACGCTCCTTGATTTCAACTTGGCTTTCCCAAATATAAATAAAACTGCGCACTCACTCCGCGTACTGTGAATTTACAAAAGTGGCAAGATGCGAGGATAAGCAAATTGGCTTGAACGAATGGACATCACGAAGGAGCAGCTTGTGTTCTTGAGAGGAGAGAAAATGAGAGAACAGTGAAATCTTGAAAGCTGTTGTAGATAAATGTGTGTGTGTGTGTGTGTGTGTGTGTGTGTGTGTGTGTGTGTGTGTGTGTGTGTGTGTGTGTGTGTGTGTGTGTGTGTGTGTGTGTGTGTGTGTGTGTGTGTGTGTGTGTGTGTGTGTGTGTGTGGTGATAAACGTTAATTAATAGTGGTGTCTGTCTCGGAATTTCCTTAACAAGATAAATTAGTGATGAGAGCCTGTTTTACACACACACACACACACACACACACACACACACACACACACACACATACTTATTACACAGCTTTCAATATTTCACTGTTTTCATATTTTCTCCTACCAAGTTTCTTATGTACAGTTAATAATATGTTAAAGAAGAGACGCAACGAAAATTTCTTGTACGTACCAATGAGAACACGAATGATTATGCGTATGTCAGATTTAATTTTCTTCTCCAGTTCGGAAAGTCTCTCCATACCTGAGTTTTGTCGTCTTGGGTAGCAAAAGTCAAGTGAAAATAAATAACGGGAAGGATGAGGAAAATGCCAAGAGATCTTCCCACGCCTACATGTGTTAAATTCCAAGATAAATCATTAAGAAGGAAGAGAAGAACACGAAATATTATGCTCCTCTCGACCTTCTTTTCTTTCTTGTTTTGTTTTTGTTTTTGTTTTTTTTTTACCCCCTGACATGAGGTTGGCGCAGGTATCAGGAAAAACGGTCGTAAAAGCTGCCTAATTGCCGGGTGATCAGTGACCCCCTCCTGAATGCCGATCATGGAGTTTGGACCACCTCCATCCAGGTAAATACAGGTGATTCACTGTTAACTACTTAAGGCAGAGGACGTCTTTTTATCCTGTTTCATTATATTTAAGTATTCACTTTCTGATTATTTACGTGTTTATTTATATATTTATCTACCTTATTGCTGTTTCCAAGCGATTATGGCGCTGACGAGGGGCCTACAAGTGGTGGCACTGTTTGTTCTGGGAGAAACGATGTATCTGTGGCGTCCGTCCTAGAGCCAAACCTCCTCATATTTCCATGCACCTCACTTTGGGGAAGGACCCTAGCCCGACCCTGGCGAGGCGCTGTATGCCACAAAGGGACACCGATTCCCTGCACGATTATATACTGGACTGTACCTGTAGGACTACCCCACACAAATAGTTGCTTACTTGTGATCGACGGGTTTCCTCCTCCAGACAGATCGGGGTTGAGCAATTGCAACAACAACCAGTTATATTCAGCCTAACCCCTTCAACACGAGGGCTTATTTTACACCTTATTGCTATCTCTGGGTGATTTTATTTAGCTCAGGGGGTCTTTTCGAACTAGAAGAGTTAGATGTACCCTCACTTAATCGCCTCATTACAGAAATAAAATCGGTAAATAAAGTTTTTGTGGGACTGTTACTAATATGAAAAGTGAGCCATAGAGCTGAAGTGGTTAAGGGCGACGACTCAAACAGCAGGGATTAGATATAGCCTCATTAACCCCTCATTAGAAGGGTAATTTCCTGATCTGAATATAATCACATGGAAGAAGCAAAATTCAAGTAAGCATATCGCCAAGGAGTTTAGAAGCTCCGTAGCACCTCTTCCTTACCCCCTAATTTTTTTTATTTTTGTATGTGACGTGTTAATATTTACTCTGATAATTATACATTCTTGGTCGACATTAGAGGAAACTTCATAGCATTTCTTCCTTAGCGAGCTGTTTTACATACCGTACGACACAGAAATATTCCTTTGTATGGTTTTGATTGTTTGATATCGACATAATTTGTTTTGGTACCACACAAGAGGATATTAAATATGTAAATTGCAGACTAAATCGCTGAGGAAGTGTTTCTACAAAATTCCTAATGCCAAAAAAGAAAATATTTAGTTGTAATATGCAAATTAAATCGCTTAGGAGAAGGTGTTGACACTGGTAACCCAGTGAATAAATTAGCTCACGAGAGATGAAGAAAATTATTACCCACGTATTCTCTGCGTGTCGTAATGCGCTGTGAATGCTTATCGATTTATTACTTGGAATGTAGTTCTGCGTTCTAACTTTCCCAACAAATTTCCTTTAAGCATTGCACCCATCAATGGTTCTCTGATGTGTGTGTGTGTGTGTGTGTGTGTGTGTGTGTGTGTGTGTGTGTGTGTGTGTGTGTGTGTGTGTTTTCATGCATGGGCTACAGCCAGAAGGCTTGGAGTGAGAGAGCCTTCTGTTGTATTATTCTTCTAGCATAAGGGCAGGATCATTTATTTCTGTATACTGTATGGTGTATGATCTCTCTCTCTCTCTCTCTCTTTCTCACACACACACACACACACACACACACACACACACACACACACACACACACACACACTGCACAGATAAATCACCATTGATAGTATCACCATTTGTCTTGCCAGCCGCCCACCGCCCTTGCTCCTGTTCTTGATCCTCTTCTGCCTACTTTTACCTGTGTGGGAACTTCTTTTACCTTGTTCTTGTTACCTGTTGACCATTTTATGCGGATTTTGATGGACCTCTGGTACTGATGAGGTTTATGAAGGCTATATCTAACTCTCCAGCTTGGTACATCTCTCCTATCATGAAGAAAAGCATCTAGATATGGGAAAAAATTAAGCTGGAAAATCATCAGCTTAATCTATAAATTTATCTCACACACCCCGTCACGTATCGTTTATAATGTTCCTCCTCCTCCTCCTCCTCCTCCTCCTTCTCTGGTTACTCGTCTTTATATCCTCATTCTTCCCTGCCAGCCAGCCAATTGTTATGCATATATTTTTTTCCCCTCTGCTTATCATCCTTCCTCCGTCTCACTTCCTCTTCTTATTTTTCCCTTCTCTTTCGTCTCCTTCTTCTCCTGCTTCTGATAATTTTCCTTACTAACTACTTCATTTCCATTCATTATTTTTGCCTTCCTTCTTTGTCTTCTTTCTTCATCATCTCCTCCTCCTCCTCCTTCGTACAGCAACCCTACTACTGTATCAGTATTCTTTTCGTCCTCCACTCTCACTTCTTTCTCTTCCCCTTCTTTTCCTTGGTGCTTCTGCTTATCACGTTCCAGCCATCGTTATCGTTCTTCCCCTTCGTCTCCTTTTCCTCCTCCTTCTCCTCTTTCTCCTTCTCCTCCTCCCTCTCCTAACCCCTGCTCCCGTCCCCCGCCTGGCCCTTTGCTTCATTGTGTTGGCCACTGATCCTGTCCATTACTTCTTCCTTAACACTTGGATTACACTCCTGAATGACTTGTATGGAATGATTTAACTCGAGTCTCTCTCTCTCTCTCTCTCTCTCTCTCTCTCTCTCTCTCTCTCTCTCTCTCTCTCTCTCTCTCTCTCTCAACGTGAATTACAAAGACGAGAATGCGCAAAAACATTTAGAATATATCACGTTCCCTTCTTTCTAGTGCATCATGTATATATAAATCTTTATTATGATTTTGTACAGATTAATGAGAGAAAATGATATTGCTAATTTTGCCCATCAGATATAGCGAAACACGGAAGAAAGTGTTTATGAGTATTGAGTAGTGTGGAAAATTGATACTGGCCTTTTATGTATGTTGGTCTGGCTTGCTTCAATTGTTGCGTGGGTTACTGTGCTACTTTCATGTTACAGGGAGGGAATGTTACTGCTCCCTGGCACGAAACTCTATATCGTCATCTTCATCGTCTTCGTTCATCGCCTTGATCAGCGTAGGCATCATTATTGTCATTATTTGTATCAACAACACCGTCATCAATAGTGCCATCAATATCATCATCATCAGTACCATCAATATCATCGTTATTATCATCACTGTCATCACACCATCAGTATCATCGCCATCTTGACATCATCACTATCATCACAGCATCACTATCACCATTGTTGTCGTCATCTTATGTCAGCATTCTACCATATCAGTGCGGTAGATAACATGATCAAGATAGAAAATAGAAAGCACAAAAGTAGGAGAAGCTATCAACAGAAAGCCCAGTGAAAAAAATCGCTAAAAGTATTCTGTAGCGTTTATTAAAGTTACATATTATACTAAAATATTAATATGGCAGTTTGTTGAATTATGTAGTTAAATTAAAGTTATATATCGGAAGCTTTACGGGAAAACACAGACAAAGCTTCGACTCTGTATACCCGACGTTGAAAGGTTAATGTATCCGGTATCGGCAACACCAGGATATTCTAAAACCCGGCCGAGACACGCAAGCGAAAATATCCGTGACTGGTGCCTTTACCCAAGCTGTTTACAACCCTGCTATATTTGGGCGAGTGTATTTGTTTATGCTTTCACGAAAACACTAAGGCTGGCCTGCTAATCGTGAGCACACCTTGTCATTTCAACTCACTTCACTTCATCTCTTGTTCGAGGCCTTGAAATCTTTGACACGCTTTCCGATAGAGTGGTCCATCGTTATCTCTTGTGTGACGCATTATAGAGCAGATCTGAACCCTGATGGTGATGATACTGCTTCAAAATCTTTCGCGATCTGCTAAATCCTTATTAAATGACCCCTTTCTTCCCCTCTCCCTTTTTTCCCTGTGTCAGTGACCGTTTTTCCCTATATTCGTGGTAATGTTCCTTGATAACGTCTTCCGACAGAGTGATCTTGGGATGTGCTTAGTCTCACGCATCATTTCTGGACCCTGAGAGCAGATATTAGGAGGAGTATTTTTAACTTTTTTTCTTTTTTCTTTTTTTACGATAAAGAGGATTCAATAGATTTTTAGAAATGGCGTCAAAAAGGTAAACTAAAATGGTCATCGCTTGGATTCAAGATGTTATATAAAGTGACCTTTTTTTTTTTTTTTTTTTTCAGATGAACATAGGAAGGAAAAAGAAACTGAATATAGGAAAACAAGCCAAATGCCAGAGTACAAGTGTACTCCATTCACGGAAAAAAATATCTCTAACAGTTTGATTTGAACTGTTTTGGGTCAAAGTCTCGGGAGGAAGGGTACTAAACTGGTGAAGCGATTTCCAAAGAGAAGCCGTTCGATAATAAGGGAATTTTGATAGAAGACAGTTCAAAAATATTCCTTCGTCTCTACCAGATTTTCTCATCCTTTTCATGTCCTGTTTTGGTTCTGTTGTTTATATTTCTTTTTCATGTTTTCAGGCAGAGTGGTTCCTTCTTGTCCCCGGCGCTGGCATCACCTTGAGAGCCGAAGAGCAGGTTAGTGAAGAGCATGTTTATTATTATTATTATTATTATTATTATTTCGTAAGTAGCATTGCCTCTCAGTATTTACAACTTCACTACGAAGACGTATTTCTACATTTCCTCGCCCCTTTCCATCTCTTTCCACCTCCCTCACCTCCCTTCCACCTCCCTCACCCCTTTCCACCTCCCTCACTTCTTCCGCCTTCACCTCCTTTCACCTCCGCCACCTTCTTCCATTACCCTCTCCTCCTTCCACCTCCCTCACCTTCTACCTTCACCTCCTTCCACCCCCCTCACCTTCTTCCGCCTCCCTCACCTTTCACCTCACTCATCTTTTTTCACTTCTCTCACCTTTCATCTCCTTCACCTTCTTCCACCTTCGCCTCTTTCCACCTTCACCTCTTTCCACCACCCTCACCTTCTTTCACCTCCTTCACCTCTTTCCACCTCCCTCTCCTCACCACCACCTCTCACTTCTGCTTAACTCTCTCTTCATTTCCCATCCTTAACCCCCCCGTATCTCACCACTAATTTCTCAACCCCCCAAGCCATCCCTCACTCCCTGTCACCCCGAGTCACCTTCCAAGCATTCAGGGGGTGCCAGGTCGTCTCAAGCCACCCCTGCCACGACCCCCACCCCTGCCGCGCCCCTGAAGACAATGGCCAATAAAGCAAGATTACCTGGAGTCACCACGGAGGAATTCAAACGTCACGCATTATCGATGAGGAGGGGCGTCTTCCAGGGGCGTCACACACACACACACACACACACACACACACACACACACACACACACACACACACACACACACACACACACACACACACACACACACACACACACACACACCGTACTTCCGACACTCATAGAACAGGTTTTCTTGCTCTCCAGGTCCAGGGTTTTGCTTTTCTCTCCTTATGGGTGACTGGTGGACGCATCCGGGGGTCGTGTGGTTGATTAGTGGATGAGGCAGCTGGCATTCTCTAAGTATCACGTGATGCATTCTACCTGGGAGTGTTTATTATCAGAACTTTATTAATTATAGTGAATGATTTTACTGATAATGATACCATATAACTTTACTAACCCACTTTAGTTATTTTTTTTTCTTGGCAGCCGGTTTTCCACAGCTGAAACACCCTCTTCCTTCAGGGTTTCATCTTATTTAATTTAGCCTTTCAGATGACAGGTGTTTCCCTTACTTGAATAAAATCGTTTGGAGATAACCAGAATATGGTCTAATTGTGTACCTACCGTCTGGAGAGTTTACGTTAGGCAAAAGTGGTAGATTGTGTGCGAGTTGCGGAAATGCTTGACTGAAATCCTGTTTATCTTGGTTTGCCTGTCTTCTCTCTTTGGCTGTCTGCATATTAACAATTTTATCTGCGGGACTGTCTGCTCACCTGCCTGTGCATCGCCTGTCTGTCCATCCCTCTACCTGTCTGTCTTTATCTGTCTACATGCATAAACTAGTAAGAGTATCAGCATAACTACCTACCTACTTACTTTCTTACCGTCCTACCTATCTACCTGCCTACTTTCCTGTCTGTCTGTCTGTCTCTCTGTCTATCCATTTGTCTGTCTTATCAGTCCATCGATATGTTTATATCTTTATATGCATAACTCTTTACGTATCCGTGTGTCTACAGCCTGTTTGTTTATCGGTAACACTGTCTATCTGTCTATCTTTTTATCCAGGTGTCCATCAATATATATATCTATGTCTCCCTTTCTGCCTGTCTAGGAACCATAAGAGCTAAATACTTAACTATACTCATCCTGCCTCCCCTTCTGTGTATAAATCTATCAGTCTATACTTTTCTGAATATTTGTCTGTCTATCGATCCACCAGTTCGTCTGTCTGTCTGCCAGTTGATCTCTCTGCATATCCGTTTTTTTTTTTGTCTGTTTCTGTCTATCGTTATATATCTCGACTCATCAGTAATGTATCTAAGTCAGTCCTATCTATCTAGCTATCTATTATTATTCTGTGTAGCTGTATCTGTCTATCTGTATCTATCTACCTTTCTCCTATACCAGATGCTATATCCTAACATCACGTCCAACATATTTATTTGCCTTTATCTGTCCTTCTATTTCTTCATCCATCTCTTACTAAATTCCCGAATCTCGTTCAACATGACATCAGTCATAGGATTCTACCTCTCCCTCCCCTCCACTCCACATCCTGTCTCCCTCCCGTCCCCTCCACTCCACATCCTGTCTCCCTCTCCTCCCCTCCACTCCACCCCCCGTCTTCCTCCCCCCCTTTCTACCTGTCACAACAAGCCTTCAAAAGACCCCCAAATTTAGATGTGTCACGTCCATCCTGGCATTCAGAACCTACTCCCCCTTTTTTCTCCCCTCTTCTTTTTCACCTCAGCTTCTCTCCCCTATCTCCTTTTCCTCTCCTTCTCTCCCCTCCCCCTCACATCCCCTTCCTTTCCCCCCTCCTCTCCCTCTCACAGCAATCCGTCAAAAGGTTCCTAGATTTATAGAGACGTTTGTAAATGCCTCGTCCATCCTAGCATCCATAACCCTCCACCCTCATAAGCCCCGGCCATAAAGTAGAAGTCAGTGAAGGCAGTTAGTATAAATTAAGGCCTAATGCTGTCCTCGCTAAGGGGTGATGGACAGGCGGTAACCCTGGGAAAAATAAGTGACGGCTGAGATTTTTATTCCCAGCTTGGACTGCCACTGCTGGGCCCAGGGATTCATAAAAGCTCTTTGAGTCTCTGGTCCGTATTCTCATCGCGTTTGGAGACTCCCTAGCACCTCTTCCTAAGCGATTTATTTTTGGACAGGGTTAGTTAAAATCCTTTTGTACGTTATTTGTGCAGAGTATTGTAATAAGCTAAATAAATCGCTCAGGAGAAGATGTTAGAGAGCTTCCGCAACCCAGGAGAATACGGGCCGTTGTCTTGAAGGATTTCTCACGACTGAACAAAAATTGTCTGGTCTCTACCTGAACAAAATACTCAATTGCACCAGGCGACGTGAAAGGGTTGTCCGATTTGTGCTTAGCCTCTTCAAACTGAGGACCTCTCTCTCTCTCTCTCTCCATACTGTTTTATTCAGGTTTGGAGGCATCTTTCTTAACAGTGGGGTTTGAGGGCGGGTGTTCTTATCCCCTTCTCAGTGAAAGGATTCCCCTACCATAACTAAAATACAGTAACATGAATAAGATATGAATGAAGACCTGGGGATGAAGGCGTTAAAATGTATAATCTTTACTCCCACAATTGCCAGATTAATAACGAGTAGACAAGAGTGAATAATAATGTGAGAAATACGACGAAACAAAAAAGATTCAATGTAATATTTAACGCATTGAAAACGGGGGTATTTTTCAATTTATTTTTCTAGTTTCACACAATTTTTTGGACTTCAGGAGAGGCCAATTGTGAAAGGAGTGAATAGAGTCTTTGTCTATTCCATCCAGATCGAAAATTCTTCACTAAGCTGAACAAAACCGTCTATAGGTAGCAAGATTTAAAAAAAAAAAAAAAAAAGCATCAGAGCGAAAGGTTTAAATGCGATGTAGACTTGTTCACCGTGAAAGTTGATCGAGAACCTTTATAAATACGGACGCAGGGCCAGGATGTACTAGACAAACTTATGATTCGTTGCCGTGTCGTAACTCAGATTTATTTTTATCCAGGAAGGGACAAGGGGAAAATTTCTGATGCACCTGTCTTTCCCTGTTACTTCTACAAAAACGTGCCTCTGTAGCATCTCTTCCTTGCCACGTTATATCTGCATATGGCACGTTATTTTTTATAGTATGTCGGTATTAAAGGGATATTAAAAGCATGTAGCAGAATACTGAGATTAAACAACTAAAATAATTAGTTAAAAAAGAAGACGCAAAATTTCCCAAGTCGATGAAATGACCGTTCTTCCCAGCCCCGCTTCCTATTCCGTGCCAGGTAATTTTTTGGCCATAGAGGCCAATTTACTCCTGTTTGATGATAATACACTAAGCGTCGGTATAACGTTAGCACCTTAGAAACAGAATACTGAAGTGTAATAGCCAATGCAAATAGTCCAGGGAGTGGTACAAGAAATACTACTAAGCATAATCAACCGTGGGTTATGGCAGGCGATAGATCTTATGCTGGTGTGAACTCCGGCTCCCCCCCTGACGTGAAGGTGTGGTGTGGCAGAGTTGAGGCTGTCCAGTATCTCACTTTCTAATTAGTGGTATGGGGGGAATTGGTCAGGACTTCATATGATTGGTGGAGAGATTGATTGGCTGTCTGGGGTCTCCTTAGACCTGAGGGTTGAAGAGGTGTTCAGTCATACCGTACATAGGCTATACATAAGCTCCCGCGTACGTAGGCAGACAGGCAGGCAAGGAGGCACGCACGCACGCACGCACGCATTTCTTGACCACACAGCAGCCTACTCAGACCTCTAATGCATCCACCCTGCTAGTGCATAATGTATACACATCCATCCTTACTGTACAAGGGACTCTTTAACATGCTGCAGCTTCTTTGAAAAAACAATCAACCTTCATAGCTAAGAAAACATATATACACACCGAAGAATCCTGCTCCCCACCACCACACACAGTTGCCTCTCTCTCTACACACATATAAACCATCCCTCTCCCCCACACACAGAGACAGCTCCACCCCACACTCACATCCCCTCCCCTAACACACAACCCATATACAACCCCTCACACACACCAAACACAGAACACTCCCTCTCCCCCCTCCCCCAAAAAAACACAACACGGAAGAAGTAAAAACAGCCAATAAAATATCCTGCCTCACCCCTGGGCCCCATGAAGGATTTACGGGTCAGGCCTTCCATCTCGTCCAGCATGCAGCCCCTCCGGATTATGACACAACACTAAATCTCCAGCGGATATAACCCTTGCTTATATACGAGACGCGTGCCACATCACCATCATAGTTGCCGTTATAGCCTCTCCCTCCCCGTCCTATGTGGAGCCTCTGGTGGTCGGGTGGGTAACGTTTTTGCTCATCAGTCATCTACGCCTGAGTTAGATCCCGCTAGGGGCTGGATATCAAATATGGTAGAGTAGTATGCTCTGACGTGGGTTCTCACAGGTGCACAAGTTGTCGAATTCTTGCAGTGACTTACACACACACACACACACACACACACACACACACACACACACACACACACAAAGATAACAGCACTCCAACAAAGCAAGTTTCTAAATGCATTCCTCGCTCTATATTTCAAAATCCTCTCACTCGTTTACCCGTATATGTACCAGTGAGTGGAGGCGGGTCGCTTTTCCAGTGACAGAAAGTGTGCTCCTTGGCTCTACAGATCAGTGCTCACTCATGACAGGTCGAACACTCCTATAACAGGCAGTAGGGCAGCCGAACCTTGTCAGACGCGTGCAAACCAGTCACCACAAGCCATTGTTTCTCTCATTCATTCATACATTCATTCATTTATTCAGGATCGTAAAAGCCCTATTCTCATAAGCTTAGCAGACACTTATTTTATATATACCGTTTTTTATATCTACCGTACATACCTTGCAAATAATACAAGAATTTACCGTGCAAAATAAACTTACAAGAATTTTTTAATCAACATTCTTTGCATAAGTAACGTAAACGAAGATCTTAACCTGCCACGCGGGGAATTAAGCTTGAAAGGAAGAGGTGGGGAAGCATCCAAAGCTGAGAGGAGGATGGTCTGGTGGGTGGAGGAAAGCAAGTAGTCTGACTATTAAGGCACACACACACACACACACACACACACACACACACACACACACACACACACACACACACACACACACACACACACACACACACACAGCGGGAGGGCGTTGGCTTGAGATGGTGTGTAAATCCAGTGTTTGCGATGTGTCAGTGAGGTGAGGTGAGTGGAGATGATAGCTGCGTCTTTGTGGTGGTGACATAGAGGTAGGATTAGGGTAGAGGCGGCGTGAGAAGGCTTCGGTGAAGCCAGAGAACTGTCAAACGGCCATATTGGTCAAGTCAAGAGGCCACGGCAACACCTACTTGACTTGAAGAAGATTGCTGTGCACTCCTACCTCTGTGGCTGTGCCCATAGAGGTAACAGTCCTAATCCTACCTCCGTGGGTGTGGCCATGAGATTATTAAGCCTTTAATACCTCCAGCTGTGTGTCCACCTGGTATTCTTCAGGGAGAATGCCAGAAACAAAGTAGACTTCATTCTACCTCTGGTTTTAGTTGTAGTTCAGCTGTGGGTGTGAGACGTTCTGTCCTAAGTTGTATCTCACCATCAAATAACCTAAGTCTCCAAAAATGCCTACCACCTGTGCCGCATTTGGGTGTAAAGAAAGAGATAAGAAATCTGACCCATCCATTACATTTCACCGGTATCTTTAGAGTGAATTATAATTTGTAAGTGTACATTATGTATATGACTGGAGTCAGTAAAGTCAAGCTGAATATTATATAGAATAATAGATATAAACTTTTTTCATAATGTGCTGATGTATATTATTTTAAATCATCTATCTGTCTTCCATCCTTCATTTTACCATATGTTCTTAAATGCTTCCTTTTTTTCCATTCATTAACTACTTTCTTTTCTCCTTCCTTTCATAACCTACTTTCTTCCTCATTTTTTATGTTTGCAACTAAGAAAACACTCGCGCCTGGTCAGCGGAACCAAGTCAGATAGCTGTCAAAGGGGTCGCCGCCATGTTGGTCGAGTCAGGTCTGTCGGCCTCACTCTGACCTACCCGTGGTTAATCCCTTATGCCGCCTCTACCTACTCCTACCTCTATGGGTGGTGATGACAGCGATGGCTTGAGTTGTTTAATACGGATATAGTTGTAATTTAGGACTGATTTTATCTCTACTGTTTCTTTATTATATCACTGTATCCAGTTTGTTTTAGGGAGGTTCTGCGTGTGTGTGTGTGTGTGTGTGTGTGTGTGTGTGTAAGGCAAGCAGGCAGGCTGGAGGAGGAGGAGGTAGATGAGGAGAGAAAGAGGGGAGGAAGGGGTGAAAGTGGGAGGAAAAAGTGACAGACGGAGGAGAGGTAGTGGAAGAGAAAAGAAGAGGAGGGAGGACAGGGAAGGGGGTTAGAAGAAAGGGAGGATGGAAGGGATAAAGGGAGAGGGGAGGGAGAGAGAGGGAGGGGAGAAAGGTGAGAGAAAGAGGGAAGGGGAGAGGAGAGTCGTGCAGGGAGGAGGGGGAGGGAGGGAGACTGGGAGAGAAGGAGAGGGGTCGGCAAGAGGTCAAGCTGGGTGGGAACTCTACATGGGGAGGAAATAGTCACCTTCCTCCTCTCTCTCGCTCACCTTTACCTCCTGTCTTCCTCCCTCTCTCCTCTTGTTTCCTCCTCCACCTCCTCCCTCTCTCCTCTTGTTTCCTCCTCTACTTCCTCTCTCTCTCCTCTTGTTTCCTCCTCCACTTCCTCCCTCTCTCCTCTTGTTTCCTCCTCCACTTCCTCCCTCTCTCCTCTTGTTTCCTCCTCTACTTCCTCTCTCTCTCCTCTTGTTTCCTCCTCCACTTCCTCCCTCTCTCCTCTTGTTTCCTCCTCTACTTCCTCCCTCACCTTTATCTCCATTTCTTTTCCTGCTCCCTTTTCTTCTTCCTTTTCTTCCTCTCTCACTCCTCTCTTTCTCTTCTTATTTCTTCATCCTCATCTTTTCTTCTTCTTTTTCCTCCCTTCTCAACTTCAATTCCATCCTCTTTTCCCCGTATTCTTCGTCTCTCCTCTTCTTCCTTCCTTCTTTCCTTCATCTTTCTCAGTCCCATTTCCTGTTTCTCTCAGGTCTACCTCTTTATCCTTTCATTTTTCTTCCACACTCTTCTTCCCTTATATTTTCATCTTTTATCTCCCCCTCTTCTCTTATTTTTCGTCCTTCTTTTTAAACTTTTCTTCCTCTTCTCCTTCTTTTTGATTCTTACTATATCTTATCCTCCTCCTCCTCCCACTTCAACCCCCTCCTCCTTCTCCTTCCACGTCAACCTCCTCTCTCTCTCTCTCTCTCTCTCTTTCTTTTCCTTCCTTCCTTCCTTCTCTTCTATTTCATTCCATTCCTGTCTGCTCTTTATCCCTATCCCATCTCTTCCATACTCCCCCGCACCCCATCACCTCCCCCTTTCCCCTTCCCTTCCCCATCTCCTGTACCCTGAACCATGTCCCCCTCCCCTTTCCCCCTCCCCCTCTCCCCCCGGTCCCGTCTGTTTATGCATATCCAGGAGTTTTGCATCAGTATCTCTGCAACGTCTCTCTCTCTCTCTCTCTCTCTCTCTCTCTCTCTCTCTCTCTCTCTCTCTCTCTCTCTCTCTCTCTCTCTCTCTCTCTCTCTCTCTCTCTCTCTCTCTCTCTCTCTTTCACACACGCACACACACACACACACACACACACACATACACAATCAATCAATCATTTCCTGTGGCACCCCACGGGATGCACAGGGACTCAGTGAACTCTCTCCACCAATATTTGTCTCTTGCCATCTCCTTCAGGTCCCACCAACACTCCTCTCCTGCTTCTTTTTTCATTGTCCTCAACCAGGTTTCCCTCGGCCTACCTCTATCTCTTCTTCCTCTAGCAGTCCACTCTGGCACATCCTGTATTAAACTACCTTCTTTCTGTATATGTGCCCCAGCCACTTCCAGCAAGACAGTCTCACATATTCATTAACTCGTTCCACTCTCGTAATATCCCTTACTCTTCCATTTGTAAGTCTGTCTTGCCACTTTACCCCAAGAATCCTTCTCAGTATTTTATTCTCAAATCCTAATACTTTCTGATCTGTTGCAGTTGTACTGTACCATGACTCATGCCCGTAAATTAAAATTAGTCTAACCATGGACTTGTAAATTTTCACTTTAGTATGTACCGAAAGCATATTATTATTCCAAACAGATTTCAACATTGCAACAGCTCGCCAAGCCTGTTTAATCCTCTCCTCAATTTCATTGTTTAATGATCCATTAGATGATACAATCGTTCCCAGATATTTAAAGTTTTCTACATTCTTCACCACATTATTCCCAATTACACAATTGATTTGATTCTCCACGTTCATATTAATAATTTCAGTCTTTCCACAATTTATTACCAATCCCACTTTTTCTCCTTCCTCCACCAAACAATCAAGCACCCTCTGCATTTCGTAAATACTTCCGCAAATCAGTACAGTATCATCAGCATAGTCCAAATCCATCAACTTCTCATTTTCTTTCCAGTTAATTCCTGCACCTGTTCTCCTTACAACCTTTTTCATAACATAATCCATAACCAAAACAAACAACAATGGCGAAAGAACTCCACCTTGAATCACTCCTGACCTAACTTGAAATGGATCACTCAAAGAACCACCCACCATTACCTTACAAAAAGCACCTTCATGCAAGCTTTTAATAATATTTACAAATTTTTCTGGTATACCATAGAATCTCATAATTTTCAACATAGCTCCACGTGAAACACTATCAAACGCCTTTTCAAAATCCACACACACACACACACACACAAAATGCCTTTCCTCTGATCTTCCCACCAAATGTTAAGCTCTCCCCCCTCCTCCTTCTTTGCCTCACCCCTCTGCCTAACCCAGCCCTGCCTCACCCTCCACCTTGCTCTCTGCCTATCCTCTCCCTCACCCACTGACCTTCCTTGCTTACCCTCCAAAAATTACTTCTGCCTTCCTTTTCCCTCCTGCCTTACCTCTCTGCCCTCCACTGCCTCCCTTTCCTGCCTCACCCCTTACACTCCTCCTGCCTCACACTGGGCCTCTCTCTCTGCCTCACCTTGCCCTTCCTTCCTCACCCCTTGCCCTTCCTCCTGCCTCACACCTTGCCCACACCCGAGTCACACCCCAGACCCAGCCAAGGAGACCAGTTTTATATTATTGAGACCCAGGGAAAGAAAACCCGACAGACCGCCTACAGATTAAGAGATTTACCAGAATACTAGGCACTGGTAGGAGAGAGAGAGAGAGAGAGAGAGAGAGAGAGAGAGAGAGAGAGAGAGAGAGAGAGAGAGAGAGAGGCGATTATATTCACCTGAAAAAAAAAAACATACCTGCTAAATTGTTAATGATAATCTCTGTTTAAGCAGTGATAAAGTAGCAATGTTTGGTTTTCTGAATACTGCCAGAAGCTGTATGTGTGTGTGTGTGTGTGTTCTTACCTAATTGTTCTTACCTAATTGTATCTTTACAGGAATGAGTCAAGCTCGTACTGTCCAGTGTCTTAAACCATATTTATCGTACATATCCTTAAACTTGTGAATTGTTTTGGCACACACTATTTCATTCGGTAGTGCATTCCACTGATCAGTTGCTTTGTTTGGGAAACTGAATTTCCTTACGTCTTTATCACCTCTCTTCTTATGCAGTTTTTTGCAGTGTCCTCTTGCTGATGCTTCTCCATATGTTAAGTAATCATTTATGTCTATTTTCTCCTTTCCTGATATGCACTTATATAGCATTATCATGTCACCTCTTTTCCTTCTCTCCTGTAGTGTTGGTAGATTCAGTTTATTTAGTCTTTCTTCATAGCTTAGGTCCCTTAAGCTTGGTATCCATCTTGTAGCGGCCCTTTGAACTTTTTCAATCTTATCTATATGCTTTTTAAGATGAGGACTCCAGACTACTGATGCATATTCCAGGGTTGGTCTAATGAATGATGTTATTATCCTTCTTAGCATGTCTTCATTTATGTATATGAATGCTATTCTCATATTTGCAAGCAGTGTATACATGTTCCGTACCTTCTCGCTGATGTGGTCAGCCGGAGATAGTCTGTTATTGATAATCACACCTAGGTCTTTCTCTCTTTCTGATGTGTATAGGGTTTTATTTCCTAACTTATAATCCCAATCAGGTCTTTTTCCACTTTTACCAAACTTGATTACGTGACACTTGTCCACATTGAATTCCATTTGCCATGTACTACTCCATTCATGAAGTTTATTTAATTCTTCTTGTAGCTCTTTACATGAGTCTGTGTTAGTAATTCTCCTTTGTATTTTTGCATCATCTGCAAACATATTCAGATAACTCTCATTTCCAGTGTTACTGTTTATATCATTTATATACACTAAAAATATGATTGGTGCCAGCACTGAACCCTGTGGTACTCCACTAGTCACTTCTTTCCATGATGAGTAGTTTCCTCTTATAGTAGGACTCACGCACGTTTGTGGCTGTGGTGTGCCCGCACCTGTGTACAATGGTGCCACGTTTCCCCAACTTGTGATATGAAACGGAAGCTATTTATGTACAAGGCATCACAAATTCGATAAATTCAGATGAATAAAACTTACACTTGTGTATTTTGATGGATGAATCAACAGTAATCTTATTATGCATAAAATATTTATACAGTAACACAGAAACATGGCATACATATTGTACAGTGTTGCTAAAAGAAATTGTAGTCACTTTTAATGGTTTTTAGCGTAGTTTTAGGGTGGGTAATAATATCACAGTTATGGATATAAGATAATGAGCCTGAAAAAAGAAGAAATATGCCAATATCCAAAGTAAAAGAAATAATTCATGTAATTCTTGTGAGTGGCAACACTTACACACCACAGTCTGGCCTAAGGTAAAGTACGTACCTCCGTAGACCCAACCATAGCTTGTACAGGTGTTGCTAGGGAAAAATGCTCACATTTACCGGCTTTTACCATAATTTTAAGGACGAGGAATAATCACATTTATAATCATAAGCTAATATGTAGGACAAAATAGTAGGCATATGCCAATACCGAAGTAAAAAAAAAAATTATTCACTCGCGAGCGGCAACACTTCCACACCCAGTCGGTGAGAGAGAGAGAGAGAGAGAGAGAGAGAGAGAGGCAGGAGAGGGGCATGCATTGAATGCCATGTCGGCATCACTAAATATAACAAAACCAAATTAACAAATGAAAGCACAGTTATAAATAACTTATAAAAGAATCAAAAGTACTCAGGGTGGCTCACATTTCCCGCCAGGAGAGAGAGAGAGAGAGAGAGAGAGAGAGAAAGAGAGAGAGAGAGAGATAACGGTATAGAAAACGTGGCAACACTGTACAGAGGTGCGGATCACACCACAGCCGCAAACGTGGGCGAGTCCTATTATAGTACTGTCCTCATTTCTCTTTTTATGAGAAAGTCTTGCATCCAACAAAACAGTTTGCCTCGAATTCCTCCCTGATGGTACAGTTTCCATAAAAGTCTTTGGTGTGGTACTGTGTCAAAAGCTTTCTTGAAATCTAAATAGATACTGTCCACCCATCCTTCCCTTTCCTGTATTGTGTTTGTTACTCTGTCATAGTAGCTCAACAGATTAGTAACACATGATTTTCCTTTTCTGAAACCAAACTGTCTTTCTGTTTTCATACTGTGTTCTTCTAGATGATTTACCCAAGCTTTTCTTATAAGTTTTTCTAATACCTTGCATACAACACTGGTCAGTGATACTGGTCGGTAGTTGAGTGGATATCTATTTCCTTTCTTGAATAAGGGGACAATATTTACTTTTTTCCAAATATCAGGTAGTTTACCTTGACTCAAGGATTTCTTGAAAATTAAAAATAATGGTTTACTTAACTCCTTTGCACATTCTCGTAATACCCAACATGAAATTTCATCAGGACCACTTGCTTTTCCTCTGTCTAATCTACTTAACTCCTCCTATATTATTTTTTCTGCTATTTGTATAATTATCTAGTAGTATGTGTGGACATGCGTGTTCCACATAGTCCCTCTCAAAATTTGTTTCTTCTGTAAAAACTAATTGGAAATTCTTATTTAGTGCTTCACAAATATCTTTCTTTTGTGTATAAGTGATTCCCTCGTCTGTAATGGATTGCATTATATCTTTTACTTTAGTTTTGCTTCTGATATAGCTGTAAAACAGCTTTGGTTGATCACTACTTTAATTTATTATATCCTCCTCAAACTGTTTTTGGGCTTCCCTCCTTATTCTTGTATAGTCGTTTCTTGCCTGTTTGTAATTATTATACGCCCTTTCACTATTGTGTCTTCTGTATCTATTCCACAACAAATCTCTTCTTTCTTTTGATTTTTTACATTCTGTATTGAACCATTTCTGTATTTTCTTATCTGCTTCTTTGTGCTGTGGGATTTACTTCTGGACTCCTATTTCATAAAATTCACAATTTTTTTTATATACAGCATTTAAATCTTGTCCTCTAAGCTCATTTTCCCAATCAACTTCTAGGAAATACTTCTTTAGGTCTTGATAATTTCCCTTTTTATAGTTTAGGCTCTTTTTGTAACTATCATTGCTGTTTACTATGTCATATGCTATCCTGAAGTTATAATTTAGTACTGCATGATCGCTTTTGCAGAGTGGAGGGTGATATATTAAACTGTCAATATCATTTTCTTGCCTTGTAAATATTAGATCTAGCACTGAAGGTACATCAAGTCCTCTTTTTCTGGTGGTTTCCCTCATATGTTGCGTTAAGAAAAACTCTTGTACGAGATCCAGGAGCTTTTGGTCCCAACAGCTTTCTTGGCTATTTATATCTAGAGCATTCCAATTTATATTTGTATTGAAGTCCCCAGTTAGTATAATTCTTTCCGATTTCTCTTCCATTTTATGTAGCAATGATCTTACACTCTGAATTGTACTCTCTGCCAGGTCCTCATATTCGTCTCTTTCCCATGTGTTTGATCTGGGTGGCATGTACAAATTGGCTACAATTACTTTACCTTCAGATGTGTCGATCTCTACTGCAATCAGCTCTTGTGATGGTATATCTAGTTTTATTTCCTTGACTTTTAGATTTTTCTTAGTTAATATTATAATTCCTCCTTTTTTTTTTAAATATCTGTCTCTTCTCCATATATTGTATTCCTCTAAGTTTAGTATGTCATTTGATATCCTTGGTATTAATTTTGTTTCAGTTAGGCATATTATTTGTGGTTCATTTTCTCTGATATAATCATTCATTTCTAGTAATTTAGATACCATTCCATCCACATTTGAGTACATCAACTTTATCATCTTGTTTATATACTGGTCATGACATGGTTCTACTACCTTCCTCCTTTTTCTTCCATCCTGTTTGTGTACCACTTTCTTACTTGCAATCCTATGTGTGTGTGCTTGTTTGTTCGTTTTTGGTTCTACGTCCGTTTACAGGTAAGACTATGTGCAAGAATGTAAGCAGTTATGATACAGACAGGTCCACAAATAGATTCATAATACGCACAAACACACAGGCCCACAAACAGAATTTTAATACACACACACACACACACACACACACACACACACACACACACACACACACACACACACGGGAGGAGGAGATTATCACAGTTGTAAATTTTATTATTTATATCAGTCATGCATGTCAATAACCAGTCACATTATTTTTATATTGCTGGTCTAAAATTACAGGATATGAGGAAATCTCATAATTTTATAAGTGTAGGACATAATAAGGTTTTTAATTATTTTATTCGTGTTTCTGCCAGACGGTCTTGTTCATCTAAAGAGTAGTGCCTCCTTTTCCAAGGAATATAAATAGTCTTCAGTAATTCTTTCAGGACGTTGGAAGTCGTCCCTGTTTTTTGCTTGCCATTACCAGACAATTTGATTTAGTTAAGAAGTGGCTCGTCATCCTCGAGGGGTTAATCTCCATAGATAAATCGTATATCATGACCCATATGGTTGTGGCTGATGGAGTTGTTATTTTCTTCTTTTTCTTCTTCTTCTTCTAAGAATCTTACATTGTCAGAGTTAATTATTCTCATTTTAACCCTGTTACTAGAAGGACGTCACCTTATTCTGTTGCTGCTGTCTCAGGATTATTGCATTTAATACAGAGTACACATTGAGAACTGTTGTTACTGAACACAGACTTCGTTTGCTATGTCATGCCCTTTCTAAGTTCAACAACATTGTTACGGCGTAGAAAGAAGTTTATAAAAGTACAAAAGTATATATATATACAAACGCAATTTTGCCTATGAATACCTCCAAACAATCTTTGGCAATGACGAAACGCATCCGCTTCTTTTATTATCGCCTTTATGAACTTGGTCGCCTCCAGTAATGCTTTGTGGCCGGACTCTGTGGTTCTTTGTCATTCTGTCCGGGAAAACTGGTGTCGTTTAAACAGATGCTAAGAATGCTAACATCGGTGCATGATGAATTCCCCGTGAGAACCATCTGTTCTTTCACCGTACTCGAATCTATAGTTAATGAAGAAGTATCATGTTTTAGTTCTATAAGTTGTTTCTTTTTTTCGTAAATTTGTTAACTGAGGCCAGTGTTATATATTATTTCAGTGAGTGACAGTAGCACATGCTGTAAAGCTACAGCATGCAATGCGGAATTTCATTTATTTTCGACCTATGTTTTATAATATAAATTATAAAATACTACAGAGAGATACTACTACGATTTCGGTGATTATATGAGATGGTGACTTACCTTAGAGATTGAAGTGATTCCAACACACCAGTAACAACTTCTTCCATGCCACGAGTAGTTGCCATTGCTATCGAAATTTTAGTGTTTTCAACGGGTTAGTAAGCACCAATCCCACGATAAGAGCTCGTCATTGAGATTTTAGGGATTTAATAAGTTGCGATGTTCAGATTTCATGCTATTAGATAATGAATTGCCGTACAGATCTAAGCGATTTCAACAGGTTAGTAAATATGAACCCTCTGGGATTCTGGTGATTTTAATGTTTAGCGTTTTTAACGGGGCACTTTACAGACATAAGGCTGGTTTCTTTTGTGAGTTTAAGGTGAGAAAGGGGCTAGAGGCATGCTGGGTGGGGGTTGGGGTAGAGGGGAAGGGTAGGGAAGGGGAGGGGTGGATGGGAAGGAGGGATAAGGTAGGTAGAGGTGGGAGAAGGAAAGAAAAGCAGAAGACTGAGACGAGGTGAGGGAGAAAGGAAGGACTGGGGAGACAGGGTAGAGTTGGGTAAGTTAGGTTTGGGAAAGAGAGGCAGGGCAGTGTAGGGATGAGAGGTAGAAAGGAAAGGACAACCAGAAGGAAGGCTGGATAGTATGAACGAGAGACAAAGGTAGGTAGGAGAGGAAAGGTAGAATAAATAGAGCAAGGCAGAGGAGAGATGAAGAGAAATACTGGTAGGTACTGTACAGACGGGGAGGGGAGGGAGAAGAGAGGGAGCAGTGGGACGCCTTAAGATGTCAAAAGGGATCTCCAGGTGTTCCACTGTGAAGCCTACACACCTGAACGTGGGAATCTTGTCTCTGCCTAACATCCTCATATACTCGGCCGTTTCTCTTCCCTAGCGGCCACCTTTCACCTCTGCGGCCGGCAGATCTTTTTTTGTTTTACTCGATCAACCTCCTGACAAATTTATTTAGCCCTGGGGAGGCATCACAGTGCAGGAGCTTAATGGAGATCGTTCCTAACCTCTCCACTGCAAGATGCTTTTCTAAGGCTATATATTATCGACTCCAGGTTAATACAATGAAAAATATACGTCATCAGGCTGTAAGAGTTCGTTCAGTATTTCGCTAAGATTACGTGTTTTTTAGTCGTCTTTCAGGCTACCTCCAGACGATTTTCGTTCAACATAGAAGGCTCTCTAGCAGTAAAAGGGTTAGTGAAATCTATATCTAATCCTTTAAAGTCTCCCTTAATCTTAGAAAAATAATATTAATAAAACCGTATTCGTGATCGTAGTGAAGAAATTTGGGACATGTTTCTTCTCATCCATAACATCGCATTTTATTCTTGCAGTTTCCAACCCATTAATTATATTTCTTCTTACATATTTTTTTTACGTTCCTTTGATGTTCCTTTTATCATAAACTCATTGCCTTTACCTCAAGTGACAAATTTACGAAGGCATGAGTCGTATGTGAACAAGGTGTGGTTTGTTTTCACTGTGCTTTCTGATGATAGTTTTACCACATTCTTGTGTTCGATCTTACCTGCCTCATACTTGTAATGGTGATGGTGATAATGATTATGATGATGATGATGATGATGATGACAATCGAAATGGAGATAAAACGATGATTATGTTACAGACTTTTTACTTTTTCGATTCAGTGATACTTCTGTCGTACGATTCGAAAGATTCCATGCCCACACCTGCACTATTTTACTTATACTTCCTCCATTTCAGTTAAACTCCTCTCTCTCTCTCTCTCTCTCTCTCTCTCTCTCTCTCTCTCTCCCGGCCCAGACAATTTCTACCCTAAAATACTAAAAAATGTGATGGATGAAATATGCAGTCCTCTAACAACTATCTTTAACAAGTCCCTACAACAAGGAAAGGTTCCAGCAGACTGGAGACTGGCTAACGTGACCCCTATACATAAAAAGGGCAGTAGAGATCAACCAGGTAATTATAGACCAATTAGCCTAACTTCTGTTTTGGGAAAGATCCTCGAAGCATTAATTAGAGATAGGATAGTTGAGTTCCTAGAAACTAATAACGTAATTAGGAACAGCCAGCATGGCTTTAGAACGCGGAGATCATGCGTGATAAATTTAATTGAGTTTTACGATTCACTTTTTAAAATGAATGATTGTACCAGGTCACTTGATATAATCTACTTAGACTTTCAGAAAGCCTTTGACAAAGTGCCGCATGATAAACTAATGACAAAAGTAAGATCACTTGGAATTGACGGAAATATTCATAGGTGGATACGTTGCTGGTTAAGTGAGAGAAAGCAACGAGTCGTTATAAATGGAGTAGAGTCAGACTGGGCTCCAGTGACCAGTGGTGTTCCTCAGGGATCGGTGTTGGGACCAGTCCTATTTATTATGTATATTAACGATATCGATGTTGGCCTAAACAATTTCATTTCTAAATTTGCAGACGACACAAAAATCGGCAACACTATATTAACTGAAGAAGACAGAATTAGCCTTCAAAATGACCTTAATAAAATTATCAGCTGGTCAGAAAAATGGCAAATGCCCTTCAATGTAAGCAAATGTCAGGTACTGCAATGTGGGAAGAAAAACAAAAGGTATGATTACGAAATGAAGGGCCAAATCATTAGCAAGTCCTCACTAGTTAAAGATCTAGGCGTACTAATTTCAGGCGATCTGAAATGTTCAAATCAATGTATCTCTGCCGCCAATAAAGCCAACAGGGCCCTAGGCTTCATCAAAAGACATTTTACATATAAAAGCAAAGATATTGTAATCCCCCTATACAAAAGCATAGTCAGGCCACACTTAGAGTTTGCAGTGCAATTTTGGGCGCCTCACCTAATTAAAGATATAGAAATACTGGAAGCGGTCCAGCGGAGGGCTACCAAGTTAATCCCGTCCCTGAGGAACAAACCATACCTCGAGAGACTCAGAGAATTAAACCTATTCTCTCTTAGAAAACGGAGACTCAGGGGACAACTAATTGAATGTTTTAAGATTCTAAAAGGCTTTAGTAATACTGATTCAAGCAAGCTATTCACAGTAATTACCGAGACTGTAACTCGAGGAAATGGTATGAAGTTGCAAGCAAGAAGGGCTAATCTTGATACAACCAAAAACTTCTTCACTTACTCTGTTGTAAGCGAATGGAATAAACTCCCTGGGAATGTGATTGAGAGTGGTACCATAAATATGTTTAAAAAGAGACTGGACATGTATCTCGACGCAATTGGTATCGTTTAGTTAGGATGGAGCAATTTGCATATTCGCGTCTGCATTCATGTGTCTATTAGACACAGACAATATTTTAGAATATATATAATAGATAAACATTCTGTTCATCTTCTGATAAAAAAAAAAAAAAAATGCATATATAGAGTAAGTATGTGGCTGTATGCCCAAATTTTCCTTTTCCACATTATTCTACTTTCTGCCGATCCTATAAAATTCCTTCAGGTTTTTCATTCCTGCAAGGTATTACTTCCTCTCTTGTTTCCTGTACGGTAATGCCGGAGGGTCTGGAGGGTGGGGGAGAGAGCCTTCTGCTGTGCTACCCTTTTCTCCTGCTCCTATGCACTATATTAGGATTAAGGCCGGACCACCTCTTAGGGACCGTAAGGTCTGTGTGGTCTATGTATCTATGTAACTCTATGTAACTCTCTCTCTTTTTCTCTCTCTCTCTTTCTCTGTCTGTCTGTCTGTCTGTCTGTCTGTCTCTCTCTCTCTCTCTCTCTCTCTCTCTCTCTTTGTGTCTCTGTCTCTCTGTCTCTGTCTCTGTCTGTCTGTCTGTCTGTCTGTCTGTCTGTCTCTCTCTCTCTCTCTCTCTCTCTCTCTCTCTCTCTCTCTCTCTCTCTCTCTCTCTCTCCATTCCCAGCTTCTTTCCCTTCCTCTCTCTCCCAGTCTCTCCAACATCTTCCCGCCTTTCCATCCCTCCCCCATTTTCTCCTCCCCGCCCCTTTTCCGTTTCTTACCTAAATGAGCATCTTTCTCCCCTAGCCCTCTCTCCCTCCCCCTTTTCCTTCTCCTTTCCTTATTCAGCTTCCTTCTCCTTCTTTACCTCTCTCCTACTTTACCTCTCTCCTTCTCTCCTCTTTCTCCTCCGTCTTACTCATCCCCTTTACCTCCCTCTTTCCAGCTTCCTTCTCTCCCTCACTCCCTTTTTTCTTCTCTCCTTCCCTCCCCAGCTTTTTCTTCTTCCTTTCCTTCCCTCTTTCCTCCCCCTCCTCTTCTATCCCCCAGCCTCTCCTCGACCTTTTATTTTTCGCACCCCTGACTTTATACTTCAGCTCTCGTCGCCATCCCCTTCGCTAATCACAACCAGTTTCTCTCTAAACATTACCTCAAAATTTTTCGTTTCTACCTTCCGGCTATTGGCCCTTCTTCTTCATATTTTCATCTTCTTCCCCTTGCACTGTACGTCTCCATCATCATTTTTTCCTATAGCCTACTCATCCCTTTCTGTTTATCCTTTCTCCAAGCCACGTTTTATCTTTCTTTCCTTTTATGTACTTGTATTTCTATCTTGACTTGTATATCACTTCCAAATGTTCATTCTTTTCTTTATAATCTTTCATCAGACCACTCCGTTTCTTCTTTCCTCTTGTCTTCGTCTTCCATTACTTTTCTCCATAAATTTATCTATCACTTTTTTCTATTCTTTTAACCATCGTATTTTTTTTTATCTCCTTATACGAATGTATCTTTGCAGTCTTTGCTACTTCTTTCACCTTCCCACCCCTCTCTTTCCGTGTTTGTACCAAGTCACCCTTTTCTTCACATCCGTGAACTATCTCATTTCTCTTCCATCTCACCGTCCTTCTACCTTTTCCTCTCGCACCATTCCACCTCATTCTTCACCTCCAGAATCATCTCATTTGTTTCCACCTTAATCCCCTTCTCCTCTTCCTCTCGCATCATCCCACCTCTTATTTTTTCCCATCTCAGCACTCTCTTTCTTCTTCCTTTCACACAAATCCATCCCTTTCTTCCCCTCCCTAATCATTCAATGTCTGCTGTAAACCACGCATTTGCATTCTTGTCCCTTTTTATTTCCCTGACCTCACAACGCTATTCCTTGTTTACCTCCGCCTTAGAAGCTATGTGGAGTTTATATTTTTTGTGACTGCCTATTCGTCTGTCTATTCACCAGGTTACAGAAACAATGGAAGATCATGATGAAATTTATGAAGGCGTCCCTGCCCAATGACAAATGATCAAAAATATGTTAGTGAAAGGACACAGTGATATTTTGGCTTTACTGAAGACACACACAGTTTCTATTCTTTTCCATTCAGTTACCAATCCACCCCTGTTCCATCTATAACCATTCATCTGCAACAAATCTCCCTTTTTTTACACTAGTATCCAAATCTACCTGTTACCTACGCATCCTCACTACAGCCTCCACTTTCTCCTTGTCAGTCATCTTTTCGTCCAGCCATTTACTGATACATTCTCTCATTGCCCTGTCGGACCACCTCATTTCCCTGTCCCCATTCCAGATAACATTTTCCTCATTTTCCCAGTTCATCCCAACCCATTTTCCCCCCCGCTTAACCATTCTGATTCTCCCTTTTCTCCCATTCTTTTATGAACCTCCACTCTCTTCTCTCCCTGCTTAAAAAGCCAATTCTCCTGTTCCCTCCCATTCCCCCACTCCCCTTCGTGCTCACACCAGCGGGACGACTCATTCCAATTATCGAAGATGCATTGCCGCTCCCCCCAGCCCCTCGACACCCACACTTAACCTAATCTAACTTAGCCTAATCTAGCCTAACCAAACCTAACTTATGGTAAATGAAACCAAAACCTAACCTAAATATAGCCTACCTTAATCTAACCTAGCATAAACCTTAAACCCACTCCAAAAGCTATAAATAAACCTTAACCTAACCTCACACCAACTGGGCGAGTATTGACAGCTGATGAAGACTTATCACCACTCTCCCCAGCCCCGCAACACACATCCAAGCCGTGGGGTTGAGGCCGGGGGAGGTGAACTTTGACCCCGGACTGGTGAGGGGTCGCGGCTGGGGCCTTCCCTCACTCAGCACCGGTGTGACGGGTTTGGGTGTGTGGGGTGAGAGGCTGAGGGGGAGGGGGGGTGAAGTTGTGTGTGGTTGGTTGGTGTGTGAACAAAGGTTTGGAGGTGTTGGTGTTTATTGCTTGGTGTGCTGGTGTAACGGGTTTGGGTGTGTTGGCGTGACGTGTTTGGGTGTGTCGCATGACAAACTTTAGGTTAATGGTTGAAGAGGCGTTTGGTTGATGTGGTGTGTACAAACAGATTTCGGGATATTGGTGGGTTCTGGCAGGAGTGTTGATGTGACAGGTTCGGGTGTGTGGGAAGACAGACTTAGGGAGTGATGGGTGAAGGGGTGTGTGGTTGGGTTGTGCCTACAAGTTTGGAGATGTTTGTGTGTGTGTAGGTGGGATTGGTGTGTGCCCGGTGTGGTAAATGCAGGTTTGGTGTGGGTTGATGTATGGTTGTTGTGCGAGGTGACAGGTGCTGGGGGCGATCGCTGAATCCGTGTATGGATAAATTGTGAATACACGTCTGTAGATAGTGTGTTGATGCTGCATGTAGGTTTGACAGTGCTGGTCTATGTGTGTGTGTGTGTGTGTGTGTGTGTGTGTGTGTGTGTGTGTGTGTGTGTGTGTATGAGTGCGCGAGCGTGCGTACGTACGCACAGATGTGAAGGTGCTGGTACATGGTGTATGCAGGTTGAGGGGGGGGTGTTGGAATGTAATGTATGCAGGTGTAGGGATTAGTAAAAACTGAATGTAAGTCAGATTTCTGACTGCATTCTCCATATGTATTTTTTTTTTTCCAGTGCTTCGATTCTGGTCCAGTTCCCGAGGTGCAGTAGTGTAGTCAACTAACAACACAAAAGTACAAAGCTGACCCTTACATCCCTCACGCGTCACCTGGCATCAGGCACTAACGCCTGCCCACAGTTTTATACAGTTGCCCTTAATCCCATGTATGTGTTGTGAAATCTATGGATATCTCATTCAGATTTGGTGCTACTGTATCTGCGAGGGTGTTTTTATGACGTGCGGTTAGGCCACAGGGAGGAGCAGTGAACATGGTGATACGGAATCCAAATTTACAACTTGTTCACTGCAAATGTTAGGACTGAAACTCATACTACATAGTCCTCAGCCCAGCATTTTAATCTCTACATCACCACCTTCTCTTTGCCACAGACAAATCTTAGTCACGACAGGAAAATTATCGTATGTTTGTCTGTGAAACTTGGAAATGACTTAGGAAATTATTCTGCGAGTAGTCGTTCGTGTGTGGGAGAGGGAAATGGTCGTAAGTTCGTGGATTTCAGAAAGAACGAAAGAACTTGCTGGGTAGTCGGTTCTTTAAACATTGTAGGATGGGAAAAGTATATTATACTTTTTTGCGGATTTTATCACGGAAAGATTCATAGTAAGTTTGTGGATCCGATCATGGGAAGACTTTGCATTGTCCTTTCTTTCGCAATGGTGTACAAATACAAACTTTAGTTACAACAGGAAGATTTTCGTAAGTGTGTACAATAATGGGAAAATTCTATACATTTCTTCGAATGTCCTTCCCGCAAAAGCAAATCTTACGAATGTAAAAGACTGTAAGTTTATTTGTGTACTTAGGAAAGGTCTTGCTGTGTAGTCGGTCACATAAACCTTGTGGAAATCGATGCGGACAGAAGTATGCGGCAAGATTTAGTGTCAGTCAGTCATTCCTTCCATGTCGTTTATCGAGCTATACGAACACAAGTAACCCCAGGGAATGAATAATGGGGTGATCTGCATACGTGGCATATAAAACGACCACCTTCATGTGTAGGAAGCTTCCTTATACTGATGGAATAGTGACTGATGAATTGTACACAAACACTCTCTCTCTCTCTCTCTCTCTCTCTCTCACACACACACACACACACACACACACACACACACACACACACACACACACACACACACACACACACACACACACACACACACACACACACACACAGCCAAGTCTCTCGCCACACTAATGACCGTAATCTCGTTTGCTAAGGAACCTCCCTCACACCTTTTCCCTAATATATTATCGCATATTGTACGTTGGTCCTCTCTTGGTCGTTCCTCATGCAAGCTGTTAATATCAAAACTTCACAGAAACCTGGGTACTTTATCCTGTTTACCGGGAGACGATTTATTTGCGCGAGTTCGACCCCTGTCCTCTATTGCGATTTCAAGAGTTCCTTGGAAAATAAATCGCAAAGGAGAAGGTGCTTGGAAGAGACATTTGTTGTAGAGACTATGGCTATAAAACACGCCAGGCACCATAACCTTTTTCTTTTCTTTTTTTTTTTCTTTTTTTTTCTGCAAGTTGTGTATATAAGACTGTGTATCACCCATAGTCACAATGCAGTACCTTCCTGGGGCACTCGCGCTCTGAAGGGTTTGAGTGAAAAACATATCCAGACAGAGCTCCTTCTGGCACACATTTACTGCAATGGGAATCTTTCTATGGTAAACTTTGGCTAATATCCTTTTACGAATTCTGTATGAATACCTCCTTCCAACACTTTATGGACACTTCCCTCCCTCAGCACATTAATAGACACTTCCATCAGCAAGGTTCGCCTCGTGCCTACACCTGGACGGGCAAGAACATGTCGCAAATACTTTCTCTTGCTCTCACCACACTACTCTCACTCACTCACTCACTCACTCACCCTCTTCCACTCACCACACATCACCACACGACACTCGCACTCACTTATCCACAGCATCTCACCAGCCTTCGCCTAAGTATTCACCAAAAACTTCACAACACACACACACACACACACACACACACACACACACACACACACACACACACACACACACACACACACTTCCTCCCTCCCTCCCTCAATTTACATTTTGCTTTACGAGCCGTACGGTGGTTCCTTCACAATGACAATTTGACAAAACTATGTTCAGTATTAGGCGATTTGGGAGAAAATTTTACCCCAAAAATGTCTATTTCTCTTCTCTTCCAAGTCAACCAACTTTGGTGGACCCTGAGTCTTTCACTACAACGACATCTTTTGCTGGAAAGTTCTTTCTACCTTCACATAATTCTTTTAAGCCTGGGAGAGACTTATCTCTCTAAAAATGCCTTGGTTTGTACGCTGCTACCCCAGCATTTCAGTCAACCTTTTCTAAGATTAAGAAAAGTTTTCAGAATGCAACAAGAGGAGTAAGAATACGCCATGGTAGTGAAGTGTCTATTTTTAGCCCCTTTGCTACGTCTTTCACAAACTGGAAGAAAAAAAAATCTTGAAGGCAACAGGCATTAAAAAGCATTTTCATCATCGGAAATAATGGCTTAACTACTCTGCTATTACTGTGTTTTCTGCACTTGTTGCATGTAGATTTTTTTTTTCCTAATTTTAGCTTGGGGTATATACCTCTCGTACTGATGGGGTCAGAACTAATATGTGAAAAGTCTCCATTCATTCTTTCAATAGAATATCGTCTATTTCTGTTTCCTCTCACTCCATCAGCAGAATTCCGTCTACTTTGTGTTATTCCTTCTAATCCTTCGACAGAACACAGTCTATTTCTGCTTTATTGTTTTCACTCCTTCAATAGAACACCGTTTGTGTTTTCGTTTTCGTTTTTAAAGGCTCCAACATGCTTGCATGCGTCGGCCTTGGTCACTTAATGGCGGCTCTCCATGCTGCACGATCCACTGCAACCTCCCTGTTCAGTCCCTTAACCCTGAGGTCACACTTAATGACCTCGTCCCATGTCTTTCTCGGTCTACCCCTCGTAACCCCACCCCCAGTATTAACACTTCTCACCTTCCTCACCCAATTATCATCCCCCATCCTCTCCACATGTCCAAACCATCTCAATCTACCTCTCCTCATCACAACACCAATACACTCCAGTCCCATTCTACCTCTCAACTCTTCCATCGTGAACCCAACCCCCTCCAGACTTTGGAAGCAGGGACGCACTACACATCCACCTAATCATTGTCATTTCTGTGCGTCTGAGCCGGCGAATATCCTCCTCCTTCACCGGCCAGGTCTCACTATCATACAACATTACACTCTTAACACATATTGCATACAAAGACCCCTTAGAACGTAGGGAGAGTCCTCTCAATGTCAGGAGAGGCAAGCGCTCCCTGAACTTCTTCCAACCACTTCGCACCCTAGCCACAGAGCTAGCTCCACCCCCACCTCCAGCACACAACATGTCTCCCAAATAACAAAACTCTTCCACACACTCAAGAGATTCACCAGCAAGTTCAATTCTTTCACGTCTGACAATCTCCACCTGCTCTCCCCGACACGCCGTACACATAAAATCAGCATTATCTTGCAGTCTACCTCTGATACCACTACATCTCTTATGCACCCATTTATCACAAACACCGCACAAGATGGAATTACTTCCCACGCCCTTGTGCCAAACTGCACAGGGCCACTCTCCCTCGTCTTTGACAGTACCGCCACCAACTCTAGATATCATCACTTTTGTTTTATCTGCATTTACCCTTAAGCCCTTGTGCCCCATACCATCTCTCCACTTCCTAAACCTTTCCTCCGCCTCCCTTTCGTTCTCTGCAATCAACACCAAATCATCAGCATACAACAACTCCCACGGGAGTCCGTTTCTAAAGTCACGTGAAAGGGCTGCAAGTACCATGATAAACAACATGGGACTCAAAACTGACCCCTGATGCACACCAACATTCAAGGAAAACCCATCACTCAAATCTCCATTCACTCTTACCTAGGTGTGAACACCCACATACATAGCCATAACCACCCTAACCAGCCACTCCTCCAAGCCAAGCTTTCTCATTGCCCACTTCACCACCTCTCTAGGGACTCTGTCAAAGGCCTTTTCAAAATCAACAAAAACAAAATATAGATCCCTTTTCTTCCCAGTATATTTTTCCTGAAGCTGTCGAACAATGTTGTGTATGTTTTATTTTTGCTACCGCCGCACTACCTGATTTACCTTTAAAAAGACCTCTCGTAATGGAGAGTAAGCATGCGGGGAAAGGTTTGCCCAGTTTGTAATGTATCCTCGCTGATGGTAAACAACTTCAGCTGAAATTCACACCTGTACAACGACAACCTATTTTTCATTTTATACCTGATGCAGCCAGACGATTTTATTCTCATAGTGAAGGCGTAAAACAGTTAAGATTTATGCTGAATGGATATGCTTCAGCGATCAACAGACACGGTCTCCGAACTACTGTTTCACACATTGACATCATTTCAACTTTTTTTTTTTTTTTTTTTGCTACCGACGGACTATTTTCTCAGCCAAAAAGGAAATACCTTCTGGTGGAGGTGATTAGAAATTCATTTAAGGGCAGAGGATAACTCTTCCAGTAAACGGACACGACCTACAGTATATTTAGCTCATGTTATTCTTGCTACCACCAGACGATTTTTTTCTCTAGCTGAGGGAAATCTTTCGTAGTGTAAGAGATTACAAATCGCGTTCACACCAGAGGAAGTTGCTCGAGGTAGAGAGACAGCTTTACCTATCTCATCTACTGTATTCTAGTTTGCACCAGATTATTTTATTACGTTTTATAAGAGAGACTTCTGGAAAGGTTAGAAGTACAGTTAATACCGAAGGAACTTTCTTGATCGGTAGACAGACACGGCCTTCAATTTCAACTGAAGTCTGTTGTAACTGTCTTTTCGCTAATACCAGACGATTTAATTCAGCTTGGGGATATTCTTTCGTGAATTATGCAAAACAGTGTAAAGCAAATACAAACAGGTTAAATAGAAGTATCTTGGAGATAAAGAGATACAGGTTAGTAAATCCCCTTTCTTACTGTTGCCACCACCAGACGATTTTAGCAGACATGGTGCGGGAAACCTTATCGTAAGGTTGAAAATAGTTAAATTCAAATGAACTTGCCTTGGGGCCAAACAGACGCCGGCATTGAATTAATTTCCGATACGTTGATACGCATTACCATACGAGTGACACAAATCGGGTTGTATCTGTCACCGAGGCTCTATTTGTCATCGGCGGAGTCATCGAATTATTCTGATAGCGAGGGTCCTGCAGTTCAGTGCATTATTAAATTTGACTATATAAGCACTTCACATCATCCCCCATATCTCTGCTTAACTCTTGACTCCACCCATACCCAGACGGGCCCTTGTTTCACTTACTTACCGGTGTTCACTTATTCATTTTTTCCTTTCAAAATAATAATACTTCTTTGCCCCCCCCCCTCCCATTTTTTCGGCTACGTAAAACACCTCTCTCAATAAATGACCCTATCTTTCCCCTTTTTATCTCACTTCTATTACATGCAACAACCCCTACCTTTCCCCTCCCACCACTGCCTGTCCATTCCTAATAACACTTTATTCTTCACTCCATCGCTTGCTCCATAACCTAACTGTATTTTTGCCCCTATCTCTTTGCCATTCTGACCCCAGCCTTTCTGGACCCCTTACTACTACTTGTTTGACCCACACCCACCCTTTTTCTCTTCTCCCAGGACAACACCTGATTTATTTATTTATTTATTTTTAGGCTACCTCTCCCTCCACTAGCTAACTGCATTTCCAAGTCCACCTCCTCACAACATTTCTGGCTCATGCTTTCTGTCTGAATTCACTATTTATTTATTTTTTTCTCCCAATCATCACCATTCCTCACAACATTTGATCTAATTTTCTATCACACATCATTGACCTCAACCTGTCCTGTACCCCAACATTTCTTCCTAACCCACTGACCCATCCTCCTCCCCGTCCCCTGTCTCATTGTCTGACGTCACCCTACCATCATCATCTCACAATCTGATCCCATTTATTCCCCACCACCTCATTGTCTGACCCCACCTCCCCTCCATCATCATCATCTCAATGTATGACCCTGCCCTTCCCTCACCACCTCTGTCTGATCCCATCCCTCCCATACACATTGTCTGACCCATCTATTCACCATTACCTCACTGTCTAACCCAACTATTCCCCACCACCTCACTGTCTGACCCATTTCTCCTCCACACCTCACTGTCTGACCCACCTTTCCTCACACCCCACTGTCTGACCCGCCTCTCCCCCACCACCTCACTGTGTGACCCACCTCTCTCCCACCACCTCAGTCTCTGACCTGCCTCTTCCCCACCACCTCGTTATCTGATCCACCTCTCTCCCATCACATCACTGTCTGACCCACCTCTCCCTCACCACCTCACTGTCTGACCCACCTTTCCCCAAGTAGTTCACTGTCCGACGCAGCTGACTGACTGACTGCCTTGCTGGTTCGACCTCCTCGTCTACTCTGCGAATACCCACAGCTAAAGGGGCTTTCACACATTCAGGAGTCGGACGAAGAATCATTGCGAGTTGCTATTCTTGAGACACTGCAGCCTGCTCCTGACAGTTCCTCTACAGTCCTACGGACTCTCGGCTCCGTCTCGGGACTCCTCGCGCACTCCTGATGTTTTAGACATGTTCAAAATTTATCAAGAACCGCTGCGAATTTTTTAAACTCTTAGTGCGTACCTAAGGCGTTCGTGACTACCCTTAGCGACTCTTAGCGACTCATAGCTACTCTCAACTGATTCTTGTATCAAAAAACCTTTGCGAGTTGCTAAGAATCGTTGTGAGTAATAAGGGCAGCTAAGAGTCGCCATGAGTTGATAAAAGTAGTAAGGAGTCCTCCAAGAGTGGGTAGGAGTTTCACAGGAGTGATCAAAAGTTTAGTTTCGTTTCATCGACGAGTTACGAAGAGTAGCTACGAGTTATCTATGAGTCGCTACGAATATGCCGAGAGCATGGTAAAAGTGTGGTAGGAGTCACTGAGAGTTTGCTGGGAGTAGGTGACCGCTGCTTTTGAGGTGCCAGGTGTCGTCATATATTGACCGGATCTCGGGAGGCACTATCTTTTTTTTTTTTTTTTTTTTTTATCCTCTCGATATGGTGAGATGGTATTGTGGGCCACTCTCAAGCCATATGAAGGGTTTTGTAGCTAACTCCAGTTGCCAGGTAGCGTAGAGTGATGGCCAACCTCAACCCAGGTGACAGTGACTTCCTCCAGGTGTCCTTCTATTCGATACGGGAACCAACCCTTTCAAGCAGTTCCATGAACATGTTGTCATCCACTCGAAGAAATTTCCTGAACCTATGGGAGACCTCTGATTTCAACTCTTCAATAAGTTTCTCGTACTGGCCGTACATAGAATGTCGCAGCAGCCATAACCTGCTTCAAAGGGTTCTCCTCTTTTGCTTCCTTTCCTTCTTCTCAAGTAACAACCCACATATTGCCACATTGATATCGGCCGCTTCACATGCCAAATCCATCTGCAGCTTCAGTAGTTTCAATTCGTGGGCACCTCCGGCCATGGTCGTTGAGGATACGTTGGCCTATGCTGAATGCAAGCTCACCATTGAATGAATAGTCCACCTGCATCACATCCTTCATACATATAGATAGATAGATAGATAGATAGATAGATTTTTTTTTTCGCCCGACACTCCTGACAGTCTCGCATCAAAGTCTTGATGGTCGTAGTGTACTCGTAACTAATCTAGCGGGTGGTCTTAGCTACTCTTAGCTACTCATGGCTACTCGTGGACTTTTACGGACCATTTGGTACGGCAATGTGTAGTGACTCTTAGCTACTCATAGTGCTGCCCTAGGGAACTCGTAGCAATGCATAAGCTATGCATAGCTACTTGTAGTGCCCACCTGGCGCACTCTCAGATTGCTGGATTCTTGGCCAAATTGACAAGAATCCGTGAGGAGTTTGAACTCTTGGTGACTCTTCGCCCGACTCCTGAATATGTGAAAGCCCCTTAAGTACCCTGTTTCAGTGTTCTGCGTGTGTGATTGCAATAGTGTGATAGTCCTGCATCTAGGTGAGTGATCTAGATGATTGTCTGGTCGCTAAGTGTGTCATAAAAGACTTTGTAGTTACTTGTAGTGGAGTTTTATATATATTAGACTTGTGGGCGAGCGGTTGTTATATTTGAGTAGCTTGTAAGTAGATAATCTTCTTTCCCATTTGTCATGTAGTGACAGGAGAGGTAAAGAATAGTATGGGACTATTTTTATTTGTCTTGGAAATATTAACAAAGTCTCTCACACAGAGCGGAGTATAAAGCAGAGTCCCGCTAGCTATCTCTCTGTCTCGCTCTCTCTGTCTCTCAAGTTGCTAAGCCCTTCTCCCTGCGACCTGTCTGTTGTATGGCTAGCTTCTTTCTGCCCTCTCTTTCCTAAATTCTGGTGAAACAGGAGACGTATCACGTGTGTTCCTTGTGAGTGGAAAGTTCTAGAAGCCTGTGTGTGAGTATGTGTGTATATGTGTGTATGGTCACTAAGGCTTTGTTCACTGGTGGATTGCTGACAACTAACTGCATCATCTCCTTACTGGCCACTTCGTAATCTGTCGTCAGCTTTCCTCAGTGTAATTTGCAAGCTCATTTCCCATTCCCAGGCTCGCATAGAGCTGTCTATCTATCTATTTATCTATCTATCTATTATGATTTGTAATTATAATATGGAGTCCTAACATATTGCTCGGTCACGCGAAAATGGCGTACCATCGACAGTTAATAGTCCTAACATATTAATACATATTATATACACATTATAATGACCTTATAAGCTAATTAAGTGAAATACATAATATTGTAAAAGTAACATAATTGTATGAATATTGTATACATATAATATTTATAGTAAATAGTGATTATTCAGTAATATTACATTTTAAACAAGTTGTATACATATTTGAATAAATGCATTAAAAGTAAATTATTTAACTGTAATACAGTATGTACTTGGGTTATTGTAGTGAAATGCATAATTGTGTTGGCCTTATAACTGTAGTTACATTTTGTTAATGCAACTGTTACATAAGTGTCTTGGCCTTATAATTGTAGTTAAAGTTACATAAAAGTTACATCTTGTTAATGCAACTGTTAATTGGCAAAGTGTAACATAATGCAATCGTTTGTCGTTACATAATTGTTACATATCGTTTGTAGTTACATAATTGTAATAAGTGTAACAAAATGCAATCGTTTGTCGTTACATAATTGTTACATATCGTTAGTAGTTACATAATTGTAATAAGTGTAACATAATGCAATCGTTTGTCGTTACATAATTGTTACATATCGTTTGTAGTTACATAATTGTAGTTAAAGTTACATAAAAGTTACATCTTGTTAATGCAACTGTTACATAAATGGTACATATTGTTTGTAGTTACATAATTGTAGTTAAAGTTACATAAAAGTTACATCTTGTTAATGCAACTGTTACATAAATGGTACATATTGTTTGTAGTTACATAATTGTAGCAAGTGTAACATAATGCAATCGTTTGTAGTTACATAATTGTAATAACTGCAGTCCTGACATATGAATCCGGTCATGCTGCGGTCGATGATAGTGATGATGTGTCATGCCACTGGCTCGTGGAGACAACAATCTGCTTGTTTGTTTCACTTATAGAAGGAGTTGACGTGATGATGTGCCATGCCACTTGCTTGTGGAGACAACAATTTGCTTTTTTGTTTGTAGTTTATGTGGTATTTTGACATATGTAGTAACACTTACACTTATTTTCATTTGTTTGTTATGTGATCTTACTCTATTTCTCTTTTTTCTTTCTTACTTTTTCTTTCTTTCTTTTTTTTTTTTTTGTATGTATTGATTTTCTATAGTTTGTTTTTCTTCGCTTGTGTACGCTTTTTCAATGTTGTTCATGGTTGCATAATTACTGGCTAATTTCCTTGGGATACTTTTTTAAAGTTTAGTTTATATTGCACAGATATTACTGAAAATGATATAATATAGTCCCATATTTTGTTATTTTATATAAAAAATATATACACACTATATACAGTATTAACTATATACACTGACTTGTTGTTCACTTGTACCTATCGTGGGTAATATGTGTGTCAGCACTGTGTGGAAATCATTGTCTTCACGATTGTGTTGAAGATGTTCACTCTTGCTAACGTCATTTGTGTTGGACATTTTTTTTTTTTTCTAGTTTACCTTGTAATTTAATTTATATGTTTCCACTAGGTAGCTTTAATTAATAAATGTTTAATACAGTTCTTTTAATCGCTCATTGAGTAACTGTGATGGTATATTTTCTTTATCACTTTGTAGATATAATAATGTATAGCTGTATGTATGAAACACGTATTTTATGTAGGTATAAATGGTAACACTCGTTGGTAGTAAATAAATATTATAATAAATGAATGAATATTGTTACATAGCCTATGATTTCATCATCCTTTGTGTAATTTTAACGCACAGTATGCTGCATGTTTGATCACGAGCGTGTTCTGCCTCAGTCCCCCCCTTCTACCGTTATAGTAGAGTAAGTCGTCCTTTCTGTCGTTCAGAGCGGGATTGTCAGCTCTTTGTCCCCATGGCTTCATTTGCGCGTCCTTCTTACAAGTTGTATCAAGCTCTGCGTGCCCCTATATAATGAGCTCAGTCTCTGCATCATGGCCACTTAGATCTGCTCCTCATTTTGTTCACATCTCTGTCCTCCCCTGTACAGTTATTGTTGTGAGTGCTCAGGAAGTCTCCAACCATCTAGCAGCTGTGTAATTTGAGTATAACTGTAGTTGCATTTTTTTTTCTTGTGCTGTGTAGCATAGGGTTAATTCTTAGGCCTAGTGAGTTTTTTTTGTGATTTATGTAAAGGTTCCTTTTGTCAGTCATTTTTGATAATATTTTGTATCTGTAATAATTTATCTTGCATTAACTGAGCATTACCCAGTGTATTTTCATTTTATCAGGGCTGACTTAGGTAAATTTACTCATGCTAATTTCGTGTTAATAGAGGATATTGCAGTTAACCATATATTTAACCTGTTTTTGCCATTACATTATCCTTATGAGTCCTGAATGTTTTGTTGTTAGTTTGAGCATTAAACGTTAACTTATAATTTTACCTAACTCTTTTGTTTTGAACCTGGAACTTTAGGGGACAGTAGTGATTATTAGTATTCTCACTTAAAGTGTACATTATCTTTCTCTGTTCCGTAACATAAATTTGGCGACCTCTTATCAGGATATTCAGGATATTATCATAAGGGTATTGCTTGATATTTTGTGACTGTTACTTATTCATGATGTCTACTATTACTACACTTGATGAAGCCAAAGATTTTTTGTCAAATGTGCAAACAGTGTGTGATGTAGAAAACAGAACAAAGAATGAACTTAAGCTTGTTGCTCAACAATTGGGAATTGCAGTTCACTCTCATCATTCTAAAGATCAAATTGTTGGCATGATTAATAAGAGCTTGTTTAATGTAACTCCTCCAAATGAGCAAACGCAGATTGAATTAGCTAAGTTACAGCTAGCCCTGCAGGAGGCTCGTGCTGAGGAGGCGGAGTCTCTTGTGAAGGAAGCTGAATTTCAAGCACTTGCTAAGGAGGCTGAGTCTCAGGCTAAGGAGGCTTGTGTTAAGGAGGCTGAACTTCAGGCAAATGCACGTATTCAAGAGGCACAGGTACAGGCTCAGGCACAAATTGAACTTGCCAGGATTCAGGCAGACCATGAGTATCGCATGAAACAAGGTGGAACTAGATCATCTTGCTCTGATGATTTTGATGTGGCTAAAAATGTTAAACTTGTACCTCCTTTTAATGAATCTGATTTAACAAAGTATTTTCAGTTGTTTGAGAGGGTAGTTACAGGTTTTAATTGGCCCAAAAAGTATTGGCCAGTACTCCTTCAAACTGTTCTCACCGGTAAAGCTCAAGTAACTTATGCATCTTTGCCTCAGGATCAATCTGATAATTATGATGTAGTTAAGAGCTTGATTCTTAAGGCCTATGAGCTTGTTCCTGAAGCCTATAGAGTAAAATTTAGGACAACTTACAAGCAAGATAAGCAATCCCATGTTGAGTATGCAAAAATCAAAGAAGATCTGTTAGAGCAGTGGTTAAATTCTAAGAATGTGAATTCTGATTTTGGTAAATTTAAGCAGATGATTTTGCTGGAGGACTTCAAGAGGTGTATTAGTAAAGATGTAAGCCTATATCTTGATGAGAAAAGAATAGATAATTTGTCTGATGCTGCAGTTTTAGCTGATGAATATGTTCTCACTCACAAAAGATATTCTAGAGAAAAAGGGAAAGCTGAGAGTAAGTACGTTGCCTCTACTCAGAGTACAGGTAACAGGAAAGAGAATAAAGATGATGTTTCTCAGGAAGTAAATACCAGCTTCACCTCTAGATTTCAGAAAAGTAAATGTACTTATTGTAGTAAGCTTGGTCATACTACGGAGAAATGTTTCAGGAGACAGCGTGATGTGAACAAAAAGGAGTCTTTAAATATTCAGTCAATTGGTCTAGTGTCCACTCTTGAGAGTTCCCAGAATTCTTTAACTGAGTTAACTGAACCTGCTTTGAGGGGTAACTTAAATTCTCATGATGGAGCTCCTCTTTTGAGAAGTAACGTGGGTGACACTCTCAAGAGTTCATGTGCTAATTTCCTGTCTGATGGTTTTGTCAGTCCTCTGGACAGTAATGACAGGAAATCAGTTAAAATATATCGTGATACAGGTGTTTGCCAATCCCTTATGCTGACCAGTGTTCTAGGCTCTAATGTTAATTCCTCTGATGAAACTGTAATCTTACAAGGTGTAGGGAATAATTACTTCTCTGTCCCTCTGTGCAGAGTGATTTTAGAGTCTGGTTTTGTTAATGGCTCCGTTATTGTTGGGTTGGTTGAGACACTCCCAATGTCAGGTGTAAATATCTTACTTGGAAATGATATTGGTGGAAGTCAGGTGTGTCCAGCTCCTCAGTTGTCTAGTGAGCCAGTGGCTGCGTCCCAGGATTGTGATGTCCCTGATGTGTTCCCTGCATGTGCTGTCACTAGGGCTAAGTCTAAAGTTACTGGTGATTTAGAGGATAATGATGATGATGATGTTATCCTAGCTGACACTTTTCTTGCTAACTTGGACCACTCACCAGATGAGGCAGTACCCCGTAGTGTTGATAATTTGTCTCGTCAAGAGTTGGTTGAGTTGCAGGTTGCTGATCCTGAGTTGAAAGGTCTAGCTAACTCTGCTTGCAGTGAGGAAGAGTCAGCCGGTGCTTCTACTTGTTGTTATATAAAGTCAGGAGTACTTATGAGGAAGTGGAGACCCCCAACAGCATCAGCCGACTGTGAATGGGAGGTTGTACATCAAGTTGTCATCCCTCGTGTTTGTAGGCAGGATATCATTAGAGTGGCTCATGATTCCAGTTTGGCAGGACACCTTGGAGTGAGGGAGACTGTGGTGCGCATTTTGAAACACTTCTACTGGCCAGGTATCTTCAGGGATGTTTCCTGGTATTGTAAGTCTTGTCACACCTGTCAAGTTGTGGGGAAGTGTAATCAGACCGAAAAGGTTGCACCTCTAGTTCCCTTTCCTCCTTTTGAGGCGCCTTTCACCCGTGTGTTGGTGGATATTGTGGGCCCTCTTCCTAAGACTTCTTCAGGATTTTCTTATGTGTTGACCCTGATTGATATGGCTACTCGTTATCCTGAAGCCATTCCACTTAGAAATATCTCAGCAAAGAACGTGGTTAAGGAAATGCTAGGGTTCTTCACAAAGTTTGGTCTGCCCAAGGAGGTACAGTCAGACCGGGGAAGTAATTTCATGTCAAATGTTTTCAAGCAGTCTCTGAAAGAGTTGGGCATCACCCAGATCACGTCTTCAGCTTACCATCCCCAGACCCAAGGAGCGTTGGAGAGATCTCATCAAACACTCAAATCGATGCTCAAGAAATACTGTTTGGAACATCAGAAAGACTGGGATAAAGGTCTTCCATTCGTTGTGTTTGCTGCAAGAGAATCTCCAAATGAATCACTGGGCTTCTCACCTATTGAACTACTGTTTGGCCATGAAGTAAGAGGACCCCTTAAGTTACTCAAGGAATGCTGGCTGCCGGAGGAAGATGACGTCAACCTGCTGGAGTATGTGATGAAGTTCAAAGAACGGCTGTCCACTGCTTTACAGCTGGCGAGAGAGAATTTAGGAGCTGCTCAGGAGAAGATGAAGACTTGGTATGATAAGAAGTCCAGGTTACGCCACTTTCAGCCAGGAGATCAGGTTCTGATTCTGCTACCAGTGCATGGGTGGTCCTTATTTCGTGGAGAAGAAACTCAGTGATGTCAACTATGTCATCGCCACACCAGATCGTAGAAAGAACAAGCAACTATGTCACATCAACATGCTAAAGTTATATCACAGGCGGGACGAAAATAATCCAGTCTGCACTGTAGCTGTTCCACCCGAGTCTGCAAGTGAAGCTCTCCCATGCAGTATGAGCCTGAGTGATAGTTTGGGGAAGAATCCTGATATCATGAATGATCTCCAGACTAAGCTTTCTCATCTAGCTCCCGAGGAAAGGCAGGAGTTTTCGGCATTACTGCAGGAGTACCCGCAAGTATTCCGTGCCACTCCAGGAAGAACCACTGTGTTGATGCATGATGTCGATGTTGGAGATGCAAAGCCAATTAAATTGCCTCCTTACCGTGTGAACCCGGTGAAAGTTCCTCTCATCGAGAAGGAGCTTGGCTACCTGTTGGACCACAAGATGATTGAGCCCTGTCAGAGCGAGTGGAGTTCTCCTGTCACTCTAGTCCCTAAGCCAGGTGGGTCACAGCGGCTTTGCATTGACTACAGACGTGTTAATCAGATAACCAAAACAGACACTTACCCTCTCCCTCGTGTGGAAGATTGCATAGACAAGATCGGAAAGGCTAGGTACATAAGTAAGTTTGATTTGTTAAAGGGATACTGGCAAGTACCTATGACTGAACGTGCTAGGGAGATCTCATGTTTTGTAACACTAGGAAAGACTTTTGCATGTTCGGTAATGCCATATGGTATGAAGAATGCACCAGCCACATTTCAGAAGCTCATGAATGTTGTAACAGAGGGTTTGGCAGGGTGTGTTGTTTATATTGATGATGTATTAATCTTCAGTGACAACTGGAAAGATCACCTATGCCATGTCAGTAAATTTCTTGACCGTTTAGTTCAGGCTAATCTTGTAGCTGATTTATCAAAGTGTGAGTTTGGTCAAGCTAAAGTTCAGTACCTCGGGTACGTAATTGGTGATGGACATGTTGCACCACCAGCAGCTAAGGTTCAGGTTATAAGTGATCTTCCCAGACCTAAAAGTAGGAAGGAGCTACAAAGATTTTTGGGAATGGTAGGTTATTACAGGTGATTTGTTTTTAACTTTTCTATTCTTGTATCACCACTTACAGACCTACTGAAAAAGGGAGTTAAATTTGTCTGGACCGATAACTGTGAATCCTCTTTCAACAAACTTAAAGCTATTCTATTAAGTCAGCCAGTGCTCGCTACTCCAAATTTTGCTAAGCCTTTTAAGATGGCTGTTGATGCAAGTGATACATGAGCTGGGGCTGTTTTGCTGGAAGAGGATGATCAGGGTATTGAACACCCTGTATCTTACTACAGTAAGAAGTTCACTCCACCTCAAAAGAACTACTCAACTATTGAGAAAGAGCTTTTGGCCTTGATTTTGGGTTTACAGCATTTTTCATTTTATTTGTGTTCTGGTTTTGACCCCATAGTCATTTATACCGATCATAACCCACTGAAATTCCTTAGTAAGTTTAAAGATAAAAATCAGAGATTGACAAGATGGAGTCTACTTCTTCAGGAGTATTCATTAGACATACAACATGTCAAGGGGAAAGAAAATGTTATTGCAGATTGCTTATCTAGACTTTAGACAGCTTGTTTTAGAGTAATAAGAAATTTCCTTTGTAAATTTCTTTTTCTTTGTGGGAAGGTGTTACATAGCCTATGATTTCATCATCCTTTGTGTAATTTTAACGCACAGTATGCTGCATGTTTGATCACGAGCGTGTTCTGCCTCAGTCCCCCCCTTCTACCGTTATAGTAGAGTAAGTCGTCCTTTCTGTCGTTCAGAGCGGGATTGTCAGCTCTTTGTCCCCATGGCTTCATTTGTGCGTCCTTCTTACAAGTTGTATCAAGCTCTGTGTGCTCCTATATAATGAGCTCAGTCTCTGCATCATGGCCACTTAGATCTGCTCCTCATTTTGTTCACATCTCTGTCCTCCCCTGTACAGTTATTGTTGTGAGTGCTCAGGAAGTCTCCAACCATCTAGCAGCTGTGTAATTTGAGTATAACTGTTGTTGCATTTTTTTTCTTGTGCTGTGTAGCATAGGGTTAATTCTTAGGCCTAGTGAGGTTTTTTTGTGATTTATGTAAAGGTTCTTTTTGTCAGTCATTTTTGATAATATTTTGTATCTGTAATAATTTATCTTGCATTAGCTGAGCATTACCCAGTGTATTTTCATTTTATCAGGGCTGACTTAGGTAAATTTACTCATGCTAATTTCGTGTCAATAGAGGATATTGCAGTTAACCATATATTTAACCTGTTTTTGCCATTACATTATCCTTATGAGTCCTGAATGTTTTGTTGTTAGTTTGAGCATTAAACGTTAACTTGTAATTTTACCTAACTCTTTTGTTTTGAACCTGGAGCTTTACGGGACAGTAGTGATTATTAGTATTCTCACTTAAAGTCTACATTATCTTTCTCTGTTCCGTAACAATATATACAGTGTAGAATATTTATTGTTGGTGATTATTTAGTGTTTGAGTTATGCAGATAACTGAAGTAAGTATGTGTATTTAAGCTGTAACTATACAGCACGTTTTATATGTTTGTGCAGAAGCTTATTGTCTATCACTGTGTATTATATAAATGAAGTAACTATGTAACTCACTAATTTTTACCGTGGTGGGAATGGTGTGAGTGGTGGTGCAGCTGGTGTGTTGACTGACGTGGCGTCTTTTCAGCAAGCACGCATGATGACGTCGACTTCCCACACTGGTAGCTGTGGTGAGTGAATGAGTAGCGATGAGTAACTTGAGTGAAGATGAGTGAGTAAGATGAGTTGTGAATATGGACTTCGTATTTTTTTCTTGTGATTTACTCGTTGTAGGATGAAGACTGCCGCTACTTGTAGGTGCGTGTAGAAGATTATACAGACGACTCGTAGAGTTGTTAATTGTAGTTGATTGTAGATGGTTGTAGTTCGCTGGTTCGTCGTAGAAGTTGCAAGATTGTTTGTATCAATATATTGTTAAACTACTGGCAAGACGTCGTGTGATCACTTCTACATCAGCGTGATGATCGTGGAGACGGAGGGGGCTGGTTGGAGAGAATACTGTCAGGAGCTGGTTGTAAGTTGTTGGTTGTGAGAGGTATTTTTCTGTTTTTAATCTTGATATTTTGTAGGAATTCAATGTTGATTCGTAGACGAGGTTCGTATACGTTCGCTGCTACCAAATGTCATAAAAAACTTTGTAACTCCTTTGTGGTTACTTGTAGTTGAGTTATATATATATTAGACTTGTGGGCGAGCGGTTGTTATATTTGAGTAGCTTGTAAGTAGATAATCTTCTTTCCCATTTGTCATGTAGTGACAGGAGAGGTAAAGAATAGTATGGGACTATTTCTATTTGTCTTGGAAATATTTACAAAGTCTCTCACACAGAGCGGAGTATAAAGTAGAGTCCCGCTAGCTATCTCTCTGTCTCGCTCTCTCTATCTCTTTCTCAAGTTGCTAAGCCCTTCTCCCTGCGACCTGTCTGTTATATGGCTAGCTTCTTTCTGCCCTCTCTTTCCTAAATTCTGGTGAAACAGGAGACGTATCACGTGTGTTCCTTGTGAGTGGAAAGTTCTAGAAGCCTGTGTGTGAGTATGTGTGTATGTGTGTGTATGGTCACTAAGGCTTTGTTCACCGGTGGATTGCTGACAACTAACTGCACCATCTCCTTACTGGCCACTTCGTAATCTGTCGTCAGCTTTCCTCAGTGTAATTTGCAAGCTCATTTCCCATTCCCAGGCTCGCATAGAGCTGTCTATCTATCTATTTATCTATCTATCTATTATGATTTGTAATTATAATATGGGGTCCTAACAAGTGTAGTTTCTGCAGTGTAAGTATGGTTTGTTTGTAGATGTGTGTTAGATATGCAGTATTAGCTTTGTTTGACAGACGGTATTGAGTATGAGACTCAGTTTATTTTTGTATGATCTCATTGAGTGCTGAGATTTAGACAGTGATCTGCACTGCTTTACAATTAGGTAAAAAACAATTTGTATCATATATAAATAGTTTGTTTTACCTTGGTGCTCACATCTCTTTGTCCAAGATATGCAGTTACTTCCGAAATGTCCCGCCAGAGGGGCAGACAAGGTATCCTCAAAAATCCATAAGAATTTGTTTTCTGTATTTTTTTTTTCTATCTCAGAGTTAATTTTAGTATTAATGGATTAAGTGTTTTTCACCATACTAGTGATCCATTATTTTATAACTGTAAACTATAAATTTGTGAAACAAGTGATTGTCAGTGTCGTTTATATCTTCGATGCCAGGTGAGTCTTGTTGTTACTGCCCAACAACTTTGTTTTTCTACTTACATTAATGCTTACAGCAAAATATCTCTCCCATTTCTTTACAGATAAAACTGTATTATCATATATCGTGACTTCTCAGGCATACATATAATTATTTGTGTATTGTATGACTGTGTTGTGACTTCATTTCTGTTATGTGGATATTTCAGGTTATAGTATTATCTCAGGTTATTCTTCATGCCAGGTAATGATTAGCTTTCGAATGTGTAATGGATTATTGTTAAATCCTCTGCAAAGCACCGTAATATTTGGTGATTTTAATTTACCAGTTCCAAAATGGTGAGAAGTCCTATCCTCACACACAGGGTTAGACCCATATACTAACTTGCAGGAAAGTTCATTGTATCAGTTTGTAAATTATCTGACACGTGAAGCAAACATCCACGATCTTGTCTTAGCCTCATCACAGACTTTGGTGAGTAACATTACTGTAGGAGAAAATTTAATACAAGTAATCATCATATAGTTACATTTAGCATTAATTCAGTGAAGACAGTGCCAGGGCCAGTTGTGAGAAAGTGCCCAACTATAAGAGGGCAAATTCTAAGTTAAAGTGCAGGTGACTGGCATCCTATTGTTGAAACATTAAATATCAATAATGCATGGAACTTTTTAAGAGAAACTAAACAATGAGGTCAGGTTATGTATTCCAATGTGCAATAGAAAGCCTGCCAAAAAATCTAAATACAAATGGTGGACCTTTGATATTAAACATTGTCTGGTAGCAAAAAATCTTGCACATAAAAATTATAATATCACAGGGAGTTAAAGTAAAAATAAATATAATGCTCTTCGATGGAAGGTCAAGAAATTAATTAAACGGAGTAAGAAAAATCATCGGGCACATATTGCCAATATCAGCAAATTAAATCCCAAAGCATTTCAGATACTTAAGAAGCAAAGAGGTAATAACTCCAAAAATCGGGCCCTTTATCACAGAGAACTGAGAGCACACTGATGATGAAACTATTACAAAAGGGCAAAGAAAAGGAGAGGTCGAGAGAAGAGAAAAACTGAGGAAAGAGAGGAAACAGCTCTCTGCAGAGGAGAGATTGACGAGAGAAATGGAGACGACCGAAGAGAAGGGAGATAGAAAGGAGACAGAAATGTCGAAGAGAGAGGAGAAATTCTTGTTCAGAGAATTACAGAAGAGAAGAAAGAACGAAGTGCAGGAGAGGAGAAGAGATAAAGTGAGGAAGGAGAAACAACTTTCCAGAGAGGAGAAAAGTGGGCGATAGAGGAAAGCATGCCGGATTTGTGAAATGGGACAGGGGAAGAGAGAGAGAGAGAGAGAGAGAGAGAGAGAGAGAGAGAGAGAGAGAGAATGAAGAAAAGGGCTGTGAGAAATGAAGAACGATGGAAATAAATAGGATGAGACTGAAGGACAGAGATGAACAATGAAAAAGGTGAAGGGTGGAGTCATCAGCGTATGAGTGGATAGAGTTAGATGTACAGCTTAGAAGGTCATTGATGAATAAAAGGAAGAGAGTTGGTGATAGGACAGAGCCCTGAGGAACACCACTGTTGATAGATCTAGGAGAAGAACGATGGCCGTCTACAACAGCGGCTATAGAACGACCTGAAAGGAAGCTAGCGATGAAGGCACAGATAGAAGGATAGAAACCGTAAGAGGGCAGTTTGGAAACTAAAGATTTATGCCAGACTCGATCGAAAGCCTTAGAGATGTCAAGTGCAATGGCAAAGCTTTCGCCAAAGTCCCGAAAGGAGGATGACCAGGAGTCTGTAAGGTAGGTGAGAAGATCGCCAGTGGAGCGTCCCTGATGGGACCCGTACTGACGATCAGAAAGAAGGTTGTGATAGGAAAGATCCCTTGAAATTTTTCTATTGAGAATTGACTCGAAAACTTTTGAAATACAGGACGTTAAAGCAATTGGACGATAGTTGGAGGGTTGGGAGTGGTCGCCCTTCTTTGGGACTGGTTGAATAAGAGCAAATTTCCAGCAAGAAGGAAAGGTACAAGTTGACAGACAAAGGCGAAAGAGTTTGCCTAGGCAGGGTGTAAGCACAGAAGCACAGTTCTTGAGAAGAACAGGAGGGACTCCATCAGGCCCATATGCCTTATTAGTATTGAGGCCAGTAATGGCAGAAAATACATCAGCTGAAGAAATTTTAATGTCAGCCATGAGGAAGTCAGAGGGGGGAAGTGATGGAGGAATAGCACCGGAATCGTCTAATGTGGAATTGAAGGAGAAAGTCTGTGCGAAAAGATCTGCTTTGTCAGTAGAGGAAATAGCTACAGAACCATCAGAGTAGAAAAGAGGAGGGAAGGATGATGAGGTAAAGTTGTTAGAAAGGTTTTTGGCAAGGTGCCAGAAGGAGCGGGAAGAATTCAAGTTAGAGAGTCGAGAGCATTTAGTATGGATGAAATTATTTTTAGCAGAGCAAAGAACAGACTAAGCACGATTCCGGGTAGAAATGTAAAGATGATGTGATTCAGGGGTGGGTTGGCTCCGGTACCTTTTGTAGGCCTTTTCCTTGTTGCGGACAAATTAGAACAAGCGTGATTAAACCAAGGCTTTCTTGCATTAGACAAAGGATACGAGAAAGAAATGTATGCTTCCATGCCCAAGAGAATAACCTCTGTAATCCGCAAGGCACACTCAGATGGCTCCCGGCCATGGAAGCAATAATCATTCCAGGGAAAATCAAAGAAGTATTGCCTGAGGGCCTCCCAATCCGCGGCTCCAAAATGCCACAGATGACGTTTCCCTGGAGGGTCCACAGGCCGTACCGGAGTGATAGGACAGGTTAAGGTGATAAGGTTGTGATCGGAGGAGCCCAACGGAGAGAAAAGATTAACACTGTAAGCAGAAGGATTAGTTGTAAGGAAGAGGTCAAATATGTTGGAGCTCTCTCCAAAGCGGTCTGGGATACGGGTAGGGTGCTGTACAAGCTGCTCTAGGTCATTAAGGATAGAAAAGGTGTAGGCTTGTTCACCAGGTGGATCAGTGAAAGGAGAGGTTAGCCGAAGGTGGTGGTGAACATTGAAATCTCCTAAAATGGAGATTTCTGAGAAAGGAGAAATGGATAGAATTTGTTCCATCGTAGACGTAAGATAGTCGAAGAATTTTTGAAAGTCATTAGAATTAGGGGATAAGTAAACAGCACAGATATATTTAGTCAGAGAATGACCGGAAAGCCGAAGCCAGAGTGTAGAGAATTCAGAAGAATAGAGTTCAGGAACACGAGAGCAAGATAAGTCGTTGTGTATATATACACTCTACGCATGGCAATGCAAGTGAAGACAAGAGTAGGTGAAAATGTCGTGATGAGAGAAGGCAAGAAATACAGTGTGAACTGCATGTATACGAAGAAGAGAAGAGAAGACAAAACTAGGCAACACAACCCTGAGTCAATACATAAGAATAGGAGAAAATAACTAAAGGGAAGGCAACCCATGCGGACTGGACATAAAAAGGACTGGACAACCGTCTAAAAATAACAAAAGGAAAATGACAAGCAAGACATGGTATGAGGAGATAATAGGTGAGAGAAGAGTAGGTATGCTAAGTGAACACAAGAGAAAAGAAAAGAAGAGCTGGAATGAAAGAGAGGAGAATTATAAGGGTTCGCGAGACTCCATACTGACAGTAAAAGTGGATCAGGAAAAGAATACTAAGAACAAAGAGAAAGAAGAAAAAGAAAGCCAGTGTGGCTAGGAACGGCAGTGCAGGAGAAGACAAAAGGAGTCAAGTGAAGAGAGGAAAATATGGAGAGGGAAAAAGATAACAATTCACAAGAGGAAACAGACCCACTGCGAACTACATATATCTTAAGGAGTGGACACGGAACCTAAACAATAAGGCAAGACACACTGCCCCCAACCCAACACTGAGCCAACGGTCGGGGCGGGATGGAATAATCAGAAGAGAGAGTGGGGTCGCGTGGGGGTCAAGACAGAGGTCACGGCTTGGGGGGAGAGTGTGAAAAAAGTGGGAAGGAGAATGAAGCATAGAAGAAGAGAGGGAACGGAAGAGGGGAGATGAGGAAGAGGAGAAGAGATGAGGGAGAGGAAAGGGCTAGATGAGAGAGGGAGAGGAAAGACGAGCTGGGGAGCAATGAGGAGAGAAAGGAAGAGGAGAGGGATATGGAAAGGGGAAGGTAAAGTGGAGGAATGGTTGGAGGCGTCAGTAAGGACAAGAAGAGGCGTAGAAGGAAGGAGAAAAAAGGAGGAGACGATCAGAAGAAGGCGAGGGGAGAACAGAATGAGATGAAAGAGAAGGGGGAGCAGAGGGAGGGGACAGGAGAATTGGGGTAAGGTTGGGGGTAAGGAGGGAAGAAAGTATGGGGATGAGTAAAGGATACGGGGAGAGAGAGGGGGTGGAGGAGACTGGAAGAGGGAGGGGGGGGGAGAGAGAGAAAGGTGGATGGGTAAGTAACCTCAGGACGGTATCTCCCCCAGCAAGGGTAAAGTAGTATCGAACACCATGTTTGGGGAGGAACGGTGGACATAAAAATAATCACCACTTTCTCCTGCGCTGCACAGTTAGGGATAAAAGTTCGTCTACAGTTCCAATGCGTCCTCTTCAAATATAGAACGTTTCCGTCACTTTCCTACCTGACGCATCATATCTATGAACAGAGAAACATACCAAGCCTCTCTTAGCTTATGGATATTATGGACATTAGCTTAAGGTAGGTGGGGACGCTCACAATCCACTTATTCGATGTAGTGCTGCTCTCAGGTGTCTGCCCTTTCCTCTCCTCCATCCTTCTTTCCTTCCATCCTCTTCTGTCTTTCTTTCCATCATTATTTCCTCGTCCTTCTGCCTACGGGTGACTTTACACTCCCTCTTCTGTCTTTCTTTCCTTCATTCTTTCCTCTTCCTTCTGCCTGTGTGTGCCTCTACACTGAGTGACAAGCCAAATGGTTTCCTGTACACCAGGAAACCATTTACTACGCTGGGTGTTAACCATATAACCAGATTATGGCGCCTGGTGGTTTATTGGGTAGTTAAGGTGCTCCAATCGGATTGAGCCGATGAATGTTAATATCCAAGGGGTGGTGGGGGTTTATTGCTCACGTAATGCCACTCAAGGATGAGTGAGGCTGGTCACTCTCATCTTAAATGTCAGGACCAATCTGCTTAGCCCCGGGCTCTTACGCTCCTCATGGATGATGGATTGATGGATGAATCGTCAAAAGAAAGCGGGTACAAAAAAATGAAATATTAGACGAAAATTTTTCCCTAACTCTACTTTCCGAACACAGGACGAAAATTCTGAAATACTGAGTTACTCTGTATAGTAACCTATTTCACGAGCCGTTTTACTGTTCAAACTTTTCTTTTGTTACTCACTGAAGTAAAATAACATGTGGTGCGTTTGAGTTTTCATTTAATAAGCTTAGAATTATCAGACCCAACGAAAAAGGGAAACACAGCAGCAATGTCTTTTCAGAACCTATTATCATTAGCATTATCAACTACTTCGAATTGATGAATGTTACGTAAAATAAAACTGCACGAAAATCATTAATAAGGGAAAGCATCACTGAGGCCCAGAAGCACCTGATCGACAGTATCTGGGTCAAAGAGCTTTTTAGTATTGTTGGTAGTATACGAAATTGGTTAATGTCAGTTATTCAAATATGAGTCATAAAAGAGAAAATTTAAAATATTGCACACTGGAACCATCATCAAGCATTTGGATAATGGCACTTAATCATAATGATCGTTTATTCTTCGGTTTTGCGAAATATTTATTGTATTGACTATCAGTTGTTTAAGAGAAAGTATTAAATATAAATTACTTACAAAGAACAGTAACTGTTAAAAACTTTAGAAATTATCCACACCTCCCACAGCAATTAAGAAGTCGATCATTATGGAAATATTTTCATCTCTTCCCAAAACGAAAATCCATATAATTCGCACATCGTTTATTCGGACATCACTTATGCAATCAATTTGGGACACCGTTTATCCGGCAACAAGCGACTTGGCCTTCGGGAAAGCAAGTGACAGACATATATAAATCGAACTCCGAATGTACAATTGCCTTTTCATGAATACTAAATCTTCTTCGAGGTGGAGAGAGGGAGAGGGGGGAATGGAGTGAGAGTGAAGTGGCTGGAGGATGAGAGGGAGGGAGGGAGGGAGGATAAGAGAGAGGGAATAAAAGAGGGAGAGGGAGAAAGAGAGGGAGAGAGGAGGTGAACCTTGTGTGCGAGGGGAAAAGTGATGTGTGTGTGGGGGGGGGGGAAGAGTGTGACTGTGGAGAGTGTGACTGTGGAGAGTGTGACTGTGGAGAGTTTGACTGTGGAGAGAGAGAGAGAGAGAGAGAGAGAGAGAGAGAGAGACCAGTAAGGCACCACCTGCAATCAGAAAGTCCCTTCACTGCGATGGCATTCTTTTATATGTTTATTTCTGGTAATGGCATTCGATTTTACTTACCATAGAGGAGACGTTTTGTAGTAAAGTATATTGGAACGTAACTTCCTTTACCTACAGTGACTCTCTCTCTCTCTCTCTCTCATCCTAGAGCTTAGGGTGGGGGAATAGGAGAGGAAGGATAGTGGCACAGCATCAATCTCTTACCTAATTACGTCCTCTTAATCACTTGAGTAACCTGTGATCCCTTCTCTACCCTCATTATCCTGTTGACAGTACATCCTCAGCACCTCACTTCTTTAGATCAGCACACATTAATAACCTGATTAAGATGGATTAGTAACCATGCTGACAACCTCATTACACGGATGAACACACATAATAGTACCATGAGAGGATATAGGCTGTAACACATATTAGTATTTTGAGTAAATACGTTAATATTCTAATAGTGTAACATAAAAGTCTACTAACCGTCTGTATAGAATTATTAAAATCTTTATAAAACTGGTAATTCTGAACGCACATATTAATACCCTCAATAAGTACTCGTAGACTACAGAGCATCACATATTAAAATTTTAATGACAAAAAATGCCACACATATTTGTACAGTGATTCAGACGGATTAGCATCCATACTGAGACCTTCATTACAAGGATAAACACGCCCATTAATGACATAATTAAAGAAATCAAAACATAATAAACATTAACACAAGCCAGTCAGTGGGATATCATCCTTTATGCTTTTTATTTCCCCTTAGGTAGACCTATGGCAGTGAAGCGTATGATGGTGTGTGGCGTGATACTGTAAGGGTGTGATATGGCATGTAGGGGGTGTGGCAATTTGGTATTATACTGGGTGGCAGTATGAAGTATTTATGAGGTGTGGCAGCAAGCAATATGGTAGTGTGAGGCGTGTATGAAGTGTGGCAATGTGTGATTTAGCACTGTGAGATTTGCATGAGGTGTGCCTACGAAGAGTCTGTGAAGTGTGGCCGTGTGTGATGATGCAGTGTGAAGTGCATGTGTGGTGTGGCATTGTAAAGTGTGCCAGTGTCTGCTATAAAAACAGTGACTTTATACACCACCCTGTGCAATCACTGACCTAGAAAATAAGTTTTGTTTCTTTTGTCCTGTCATGTTCACTCCAACACAAACATACTGTATATTCCTGAGTTATAGCCTGTGTTAGATAAGGACTGCCACAAGAACCAACCATGTACATGGAACATGGAAATGGATGGCCTGCCTGGAGTCTGCAAGAGATGTTTTTACTGTACTTAGGCAAGCCATTATCAGAGACTGCTGTTGTCAGATGCCAAGGGGCTGTATCGTCTTAGATGGTTCACATCAGGCAGCTTCATTTCGTTTCTCCTTCATCACTCGTTCAGTGATCAGCAAACCACCACCACCACCACCACCACCACCACCATCATCATCATCATCATCATCATCATCATCATCATCATCATCATCCTTATTCTGTTTATTATCACATGGAGTAAAGAGATCGAAAAATAAATTCCTTTACCTGTCGCAACATGAATCCATCTCCCATCTCTGGTGGTGTGTAAGCTACGAGCTACGAGGCTGTTTATTCCAATACAGTGAAAAGTGAGGGAAGGCTTCCAGTTCACATTTCCAGCTCTTTTTAGGCAGGTTTCATGACAAACATAGAAGACATGACACCATAGGAATAGACTTTTCACGGTGGTACTCTGACAGTTTTTCCTTCCTTTTCATTTATTTTTTCTTGTCTTCCCACCATCCCCTTTAAAAGAATGGGACAACGACGTCGACGACGACTAGGCAGACGAGGACAGAGACGATGATGACGACTATAGCGACAACAAAGATTTTGATGATGACGATTACAAAGCACAATCTTCGCTCATCCTCATCAGACATCACAACAACCTCTCTCTCTCTCTCTCTCTCTCTGTGGGTACGTGCGTGCGTGCGTGCGTGCGTGCGTGTGTGTGTGTGTGTGTGTGTGTGTGTGTGTGTGTGTGTGTGTGTGTGTGTGTGTGTGTGTGTGTGTGTGTGTGTAATTAGTCAAAATTACGTGGCTGTATCTTGCATTTTCTCTCTCTCTCTCTCTCTCTCTCTCTGGGTACGTGCTTGTGTGTGTGTGTGTGTGTGTGTGTGTGTGTGTGTGTGTGTGTGTGTAATTAGACAAAATTACGTGGCTGTATCTTGCATTTTCTCTCTCTCTCTCTCTCTCTCTCTCTCTCTCTCTCTCTCTGGGTTCGTGCGTGTGTGTGTGTGTGTGTGTGTGTGTGTGTGTGTGTGTGTGTGTGTGTGTGTGTGTAATTAGTCCAAATTACGTGGCTGTATCTTGCATTTTTTTTTCGTGATTGGTCAAAATTAAGTATTGGAGAGAGAGAGAGAGAGAGAGAGAGAGAGAGAGAGTGAGAGAGAGAGAGACCTCTTTAAGTATGTCTGTCTGTAGAGGCACACTTATTCCCCTCGCCACTGTCAACCTTCCATTCATCCCTTCCTGTTTCAGAACTTCCTTCCTCTTTCTCATGTCAGCCATTCTTTCCTTCCTACCTTCCATCCCTCCGTCCCTACCTTCAACCCCTTCCTTCCCTCGCTCTCCTGTCTGTCCTTCATCCTTCCTTCCTTCCTTCTCGTGTCAGCCGGCCTCTCCTTCCCTCCCGCCTCCCCCTCCATTGCGTTGTGTCTTCTCTCCCTTCCTCCCTCCCGCCATCACTCCCTTGTCAGTCCTCCCTTTCACATAGAATGATAGCTGGTCCTAGCCAAGTGAGTATAAAATAATGATAAATACGTGTTAATGGATGGAATACGTAAATCAGCATACTGAAATTAACGGAGTAATTAACAGTCCATGAGTCACTGCCTGTTTTTTGGCATTTATGTCGGTAATTGGCGCAGTACCGGCATGTGCTGATTCAGAAAGTAATAACAATAATAATAATAATAATAATAATTATTATTATTATTATTATTATTATTATTATTATTATATCTATCTATCTCTATCTATCTATCTATCTATCTATCTATAGAGAGAGATAGAGAGAGATATAGATATATAAATATAGATATAGATATATAAATATAGATATAGATATAGATAGATAGATATAACTCAGACTAGAAATATTTTACTCCCACCCATTCCCTTTACAGGGCTTACTCGAGAATAATATTTGCCTGTCTCTCTCCTCTGAAAGCATCCACGTAATTTTTTCCATACGAAGTTTTCCTTCTCAGATTTTTCCTAAGTGTTAATGCGAGGGTGCTGTGAGGCAGAGCAAATCTTGCTTCTCTACTCTCTCCTCATTCACACAGTTTCACACCTTTGTCTTCAGTGACAGGAGCTACCTAGAGCGGGCCAGCAAACCTACTGTAGCTGTCCACCTTTCTTATGTTCTTGCGTGTCAGTCTCCTTCCGCCTTCTGTGACGCCCTTTACCCCCTCCTCTTTCTCCTTCTCTCTCCTTCTCTCCAGCTGCCTCCTCTCAGCTATATAATCTTCTTCTCCTTCCCTCCCTCACACCTTTCTCACTTCTACCAGCCCTCACTTTTCCGTTTCCCCCTCCTTAACGTCCTTTTCCCCCTTATCTTCTTTTCCAGTTCCCTCCTACGTCTCCCTGCCCTTCCCTCCAGTTACTCCCCACCTACCATCTTTTGTCCTCCTGAAAGTTTCCTTCCTTGTGGTGTGTGTCTTCTGCCATTCTTTGGTCACGCCTTCCCTCCATCTCGAATATCCTGCCAGTCCCTTTCCATCTTGTCCCTCTCTCGCATGGCACTCTCACCTGCTCACCTGCTTCCTCCTCCCCAACATCGCCCCTCTCTCCCCCCCTCCCTCTCCCGTTTCATTCTCCCCTTCTCGCCTTACTTTTCTTCCCCCTTTCTTCCCCTCCCAATTATCCCTCTGTCTCTCTCCCCCAGTGAGATTTCCTCTTGCCTACCATCCCTCTTTCTTCACTGAGCCTCATTTTAGCATATCAGTCTATTCCCTTTGTAATGTCACCGCATCCTACTTTTTTTTTCCTTCGCTCCATTTCTATTTATGAATATTTAACTCTCTGTCTTTGTCTCAGTCTGTCTGTCCCCTCCCCCTCCTCATTCCCTCTGTCTATTTCTCACATACTCCTACAATTTTGTCTTTTTTCTGTCTAACTTCCAAGAATAAAAGTTGACTAATTTTCTCAGCCATTACAGTGTTAATGCCACTGATTAACCCTGCTGTTTTTTTTTAATCGTCTTTCCTACAGATGATGGCCTCCAGTCTTTTCACACCAGTGTGTTCAGGCAATTCAGTATGAACGGGCTTGATTTTGGCTTCCTTTAGTTTTTCAGCTCTTTATAAGAATTTAGCTTCCTGTTTTTCCAGCTCTCGTTATAAGATTTTGACTTCCTTTGTTCCCAGCTCTCATTATAAGAAGATTTGTAGGTATTCAGAATTGGAATCTCTCCTACTTTGAATTAAACAGAAAAATATTTTAATGTTAACCTCTTTTCCTTTATGTCTCTTCCGTCCCGCATCTGTATCCCTCCCATCTCCCCTTCTGTCCTCTCCCACCCCTCCCTCTCACGTCAATCTTTCCTCCCTTTTCTCTCTCCTGTGCCACATCCCAGTCCCTCCCATCACTCCCTCTCCTGTCAGCTACCTCCATTGTGTCCTGTCATTCCTCTCGCTTTCTTTTGCCAGCACCATCCCTTTCCTCTTGATTATTATGTCAGCATCTATTCTCCCCTCCTTTCCTCATCCCTGTCCCTTCCTCCTCCTACTTCTCTTCTACCCTCTCCATTCCTCTCTCCTCTCCCTCCCCGTCCCCCCTCTTATCGCATCCTCTATTTTTCTTTCTTATCAGCAACCCTCATTATGGTGTGTCACTTTACTCCCTTTATTGTGTCACTTCATCCTCTCTCTCTCTCTCTCTCTCTCTCTCTCTCTCTCTCTCTCTCTCTCTCTCTCCTGTCATCAGCCCTCATTGTATCCTGTCAGCATTTTCTCTTACTTGTGTCAGTTTCCTCCCTCCCTCTGCAACACACTGTCAGCCTCCATTCTTGTATCGCCACCCTCCTCAACCACGAACTTCCTTTTACCTCTCACTTACTGTATCTCCCTCTTCTAAGCCTACTTCCCACTATTTTTTTTTTTTCAATTCACTGTCTAGTTCGTATTCTTAGTGGTTTTAGAGATTTCGTAACATCTCTTACTTGGCGATTTATTCTACAGATTGAACCTCAGTATCCTCTCTAATGCTACTGATGCGAGTTATAACAATAATGAAACCATATAAATTCCATACGGGAGAAATTAATGTTAAGACATGATAAAAAAAAAAAAAAAACGCTAAGGAAGAGGTGCTACGAAGTCACCTATGCCCCTTGAAATATGGGCCTTTGTCTCAGGCCATTCTCTTCAGATAACCAAATCAGCCTCTTTAGTGCAATATAGTCATCTTTTTCTGTTCCTTATTCTACTTGCTATTGTATCACAGTCCTTTTCTCTTCCTTTTCCTTTACTGTTCTGTTGCAGTATTTATCTGGTCCACTTCCTTTACACTGTTCTATTGATAGCTTTCTCTCCTCGCCTTCCAAGTACAGCTGTCTTCCGCTATTCCTCTTCATATTCTTCCTCACACCTTTCTAACCCCGCAAAACAGTGCTTTGGCAGATGCCTGATCCCTCCGCCTCTCTTCCATTGCACATACTTTCACATCCTACCAATCAACAACGTCGTCTTCATAATTTTTTTGCTATCCGTCACCATCATCATCATCATCATTAATATCACCCTCCCCCTTTCCAAACAGGTCATTCATCATGCTCTCCACCCTCCCTCTCCCTAACTTAACACCCCCTCCCTCTCCCCTACCTCACACTCTCTCCCTCTCCCCTACCTCACACCCCCTCCCGTTCCCCACCCGATGCGTTGTCTCAGGACCTCTCTCTTTCAAACGATCATCGTCATCATTATCCCCTCTCCCCATCAACCCACGCATCCCACTCCATCACCACCTCCTCCCATCCCTTCCTTAACCTTCACAACCCCCCCTCCCCATCTCCACACCCTTTCCTACCCTCCTAAGTGACCTGACCTCCGGCAACATATGTGTGACCCACTGGCAGACTCACTTACGGGTTGCTCTCTGAGTCACACACACACACACACACACACACACACACACACACACACACACACACAGTTATGCAAGTCTGTTTACAGGTGACACAAAGATCATGAGGAGAGTAGAAGCTGAAGAGGACTGTAAAATGCTGCAGGAGGATCTGGACAGTGTTCACGACTGGAGCGAGGTGTGGGGAACGATAATCAATACAGAAATATGCAAAATATTGGAAATGGGTAAACGTACTGAGGGCATCACTGAACTACTCGATGGGAAAGGAACCAGTCACAAAAGCGAGAGAAGAGAAGGACCTGGGAGTGTCGATCCAGGAAAACTGGTCACCAGAAAAACACTAACAAGATTGTCAGAAAGACATAATAAATCCTGACAAACATTAGAATGGCATTTCGATACATGGACGAGGAGATGATGAAAAAATTGATAGTGGCTCTGATCTGCCCCAGATTACAATATGCGGCAGTGGTGTGGTAACAACATTAAAAGAAAGACATAAACAAGATCGATAGGATACAAAGAGCAGCCCAGATGGTCCCCAGTCTGACAGATTTATCGTACAGTACAAGGAAAGACTAGAAACGTTGGCTCTCCCTGCCTTAGAGGAAAGAAGAGAGAGGGATGACATAATTGCAGTGTTCAAGGACACAATGGAAGAAGGCAAAACTACCAAAGAAGATCTGTTTGTATGGGATAGGGGAGCAACAAGAGGAAATGGAAAAAATTGAAAAGGACAAGTTGCTTAAATGATATCAAGAAATACAGTTTCCATACAGATGCTTTAATCTGCGGAATAGCCTGGACAAAGAGATCGTCCAGTCCAAAAACTTAAATTAGTTTGACTGGATGAGACACGGAGACGGGACCCCACGAGCGTAGCTTATTTCCTGTATATCACAACGAAGTAAGTACAACAAGAAGCGGTGCCAAGGCACAGCATACCCGTCGCCGGCAGTCCTTTTAGTACTGACGTATATACACAACAGGATATCTAGTCAAAGATGTCACATATCAAATTTGTAGTAAATCGAGTGAAAATTGATGATTCTATGCCCATTTGAAATTTAAGGTCCGATCCACCTGACACTGACCCTCCTACCGCTAACTGGAAGGTGACCTTCTGATGTAATGGGGCATATTATTGAATGCAGATTTTAAAAATGTACCTTTAGGTTTTGGTTTCATATCGATAAGACGAATTTGAAAGGAGTTATGGCGAAAAAACTATTTTTATTTAATTTTTGAGGGGCCTACAACCTGGGTCTTGCCAAATTTGGCCCAAAATTTAAACAGGTGATCAGAAGGTAATAGCCTATCATCCCTGGAATTTTAGTCAAAATTGAACCAGTAGTTTTCACGTAAAGTTGTTAGGACAAAAAAAGAGAGACAGACAAACAAATAGACAGACCAACCGAGTGAAAAGAATTCCCGTCCCTGAGCCCTTCCGGGGCGAGGCCAGGTAACCAGACGTCAAGTTGGATGTATGGACACCAAACAACGTAGTAAAGGGTTTCTTAAGATAAAGGAAACCATTTTGCTAATTCCACAATCACGCAATACCACAAAGGGAGCAGACTTGTCACCTACCCTTAAAACTAGTGGACTAAGATTGGCCTACCCACGGCCTACATTGTGGACACAATAAGTATGTAGCCGGGAGAACTCACTTCTTTCGGCTGCAGCGGACACACGGAATCCTTATGGTGAATTCACACCTGACAGAGCATGCAAAGTGTGCATCCATGACGCCCACGGACCCTAAGGTTCGTCTCTCGACGCCCACGGACCCTAAGGTTTGTCCCTCGACGCCCACGGACTCTGAAGTTTGTCCCTCGACGCCCACGGACCCTAAGGTTTGGTCCTCGACGCCCATGGACCCTAAGGTTCGTCTCTCGATGCCCACCGACCCTAGAGTTTGTCCCTCGACGCCCACGGACCCTAGGGCTTGTCCCTCGACACCCACGGACCCTAAGGTTTGTTCCTCGACGCCCATGGACTCTGAGGTTCGTTCCTCGACGCCCACAGACTCTGAGGTTTGTCCCTCGACGCCCACAGACTCTGAGGTTTGTCCCTCGACACCTACGGCCCCTAAGGTTTGTTCTTCGACGCCCACGGACCCTAAGGTTTGTTCCTCGACGCCCACGGACTCTGTGGTTTGTTCTACGACGTCCACGGACTCTGAGGTTTGTCCTTGGTCGTCCACGGACTCTGTGGCTTGTCCCTGGTCGTCCACGGACTCTGGAGTTTGTCCTTGGTCGTCCACGGACCCAAAGGTTTGTTCCTCGACGCCCACGGACCCTATGGTTTGTTCCTCGACGTCCACGGACCCTATGGTTTGTTCCTCGACGTCCACGGACCCTATGGTTTGTCCCTCGACGCCCACGGACCCTAAGGTTTGTTCCTCGACGTCCACAGACCCCCGGGTTTGTTCCTCGACGTCCACGGACCCTAAGATTTGTTCCCCGACATCCACGGACCTTAAGGTTTGTTCCCCGACATCCACGGACCTTAAGGTTTGTTCCTCGACGTCCACGGACCTTAAGGTTTGTTCCTCGACGTCCACGGACCTCCGGGTTTGTTCCTCGACGTCCACGGACACTAGGGTTTGTTCCTCAACTCCCATGGACCTTAAGGTTTGTTCCTCGACGTCCACAGACCGTAGGATTTGTTCCTTGACGTCCACGGTCCTTAAGGTTTGTTCCTCGACGTCCACGGACCCTAGGGTTTGTTCCTCGACGTCCACGGACCCAAAGGTTTGTTCCTCGACGCCCACGGACCCTAATGTTTGTCCTCCGACGCCCACGGACTCTGTGGTTTGTCCTTGATCGTCCACGGACTCTGTGGTTTGTCCCTGGTCGTCCACGGACTCCGGAGTTTGTCCTTGGTCGTCCACGGACCCTAAGGTTTGTCCCTCGACGCCCACGAACCCTAAGGTTTGTTCCTCAACATCCACGGACCCTCGGGTTTGTTCCTCGACGTCCACGGACCCTAAGGTTTGTTCCCCGACGCCCACGGACCCTAAGGTTTGTCCTCCGACGCCCACGGACCCTAAGGTTTGTCCTCCGACGCCCACGGACCCTAAGGTTTGTCCCTCGACGCCCACGAACCCTAAGGTTTGTTCCTCAACATCCACGGACCCTAAGGTTTGTTCCTCGACGTCCACGGACCCTAAGGTTTGTCCTCCGACGCCCACGGACTCTGTGGTTTGTCCTTGATCGTCCACGGACTCTGAGGTTTGTCCCTGGTCGTCCACGGACTCCGAGGTTTGTTCCTCGACGCCCACGGACTCTGAGGTTTGTCCTTGGTCGTCCACGGACTCTGAGGTTTGTCCCTTGACGCCCACGGACTCTGAAGTTTGCCTCTTGACTCCCATGGACTCTGGTCCCTGGTCGTCCACGGACTCTGAGGTTTGTCCCTTTACGCCAAAGGACTCTGAGGGTGATGCAGGGAGGGGAGCTGCTGCGGGCAGGAGTGGGAAGCGGATAGAACTAGGTGGGGGGCAGGTGGCCAATGTTTTGGTGAGGGTGGTCAAGGGGAGGGTCAGTGGCAGGGTGAAGGTGGTGGTGTGGGTGGTCAAGGGGTGGGTCAGTGGCAGGGTGAAGGTGGTGGTGTGGGTGGTCAAGGGGTGGGTCAGTGGCAGGGTGGAGGAAGTGGTGTGGGTGGTCAAGGGGTGGGTCAGTGGCAGGGTGAAGGAGGTGGTGTGGGTGGTCAAGGGGGGGGTCAGTGGCAGGGTGAAGGTGGTGGTGTGGGTGGTCAAGGGGGGGGTCAGTGGCAGGGTGGAGGTGGTGGTGTGGGTGGTCAAGGGGAGGGTCAGTGGCAGGGTGCAGGTGAGGTGGAGTGAGGGTATGAGGTTGAGGGTGCGAGAGAGGGGTGAGGAGTCCGAGGTGGGAGAACTAGTCCCCGATCCACTCTCTCTCCATGATCCACTCTCACTCCTCGATCCTCCCTCGCTCTCCGATCCACTCCATCTCCCTAGTCCACTCCATCTCCCTGATCCACTCCATCTCCGCGTTCCACTCCTTCTCCGCGATCCAGCCCTTCTACCCGATCCACTCGTGGTACCCACATTGGTCGAGCTGGAGTCAATGGATGTGCTCCAACCACTACATGTCCAGTCACTTGTGGTGCTCGTCTCACTCGTGAAATCTTGGTACATATTCACAGTCTGGGCGCCGGGCATGATCTGGTAGCGTCTGATGGGGCCGTGGACGATGTTGACCTAACTGTTGATCGGGGCGCTGCTGATGTTGATGGAGATGGGGGGCAGGTTGGTCGAGGTGGTTACGGTGGTGGTCTTGATGCAGGTTTTGATGACTCTGCCCCTCACTTTGATCGTGGTGGTTTTGGTTGTGGAGGTTTTGGCGGTGGCGGGTGTGGTGAACTGTGAGATAAGTTCTTCCATCTGTTTTTTAAGTTCTTCAAACTTCATTTCGTTATTTTATTTTTTTTCTCTTGTAAATTTTTGAAGTTCAGAATATGTTAGAGCGTTATGAATTTGGTAATGACAGAGAAGAGAATGATGTGATATAGGTTGTAAATGATGATGACTGTGGTGATGATAACGATAAATAATGATGTCGGTAGCAGTGATCGTGGTAGTAGAAAACAGTGATAAGAGTCGTGATGAGAGGAAATGAGGCAAGTGTACTTACATTTCAGTGGTAATGGGAGTTGCTGTCGTGATAATGACTGTGGTGGTGATGAGTTACAAGATCGAATGGTTGCTGAGGGCTGTATCACTGGGAACTGCCGCTGCAGAAAATGATTACGATGGTGGTGATGAGTGTGATGAGGAAGGCTGTAGGAAATGGTGACGATATAGCAAGGGGTGTAGAAGCGATGATGTATGAATTGGTGAAGATAGTGGTGCAGGGTGCAAGAGCACTGATGATGAAAGTAGAATATGGTGATGATAGTGATGATGATGATGTTAGAAGATGATGATGACTGGCAATAGTCAATGACGGTAGAAAAAATTATGACAGTAGTGATCATGGTGAAACATGGATTGATAGTGGTGATGACGGTAGAAAATGGTGTTGACAGTAGTGACGATGGAGGTAATAAAACAAATGAAGATACATTTCAGTGGGAAAGAGGGTGGCGGTGGTGGTGGTGGTGGGGATGGTGATGAGTCACGAAATGTAGCGATGATAATGATTATGTCGTTGAAAACGAGAGTGATGGGTAATGGTGATGATGACAGCAATGTAAAATGATGAGGCTGGTGATGAAGGCTGGTGATGACAGTGGTGATGGTTGCAGCAGAGGTAAGTGATGACAGTATGAGTTATGTGACATTCTGGGGAGAAGAGGGGAGGGGAGAGGAGGGGAGAAGAGGGAAGAGGTGGCGGCATCTCAGGTATGTGACGGCTTGCGAGGTGACGAGACGCAGTTGGTAGGAGGGGAGGGGAGAGGGAAAAGGGGAAAGAGAAATGGGAAGGGGATAGGGGGAGAGGTATATGAGAAGATGGGAGGGGAGTGTGGAAAGGGGAGGGAAGGGGGACGGATGACTGGGGAGATGAGTAAATGGGAGGGGAAGAGAGTAAAAAGCTAGAGGAAGAGGGAGGGGAGGAGGCAGGAGGGGAAAGGGAATGAGGAGCACTTGAGGGGAGGGGAGGAGAGGAGGTAATGGGGAGGAGAGGGAGGAGGGAACTGGGAAGGGGAGCGTGGCACATCTCACATCAGCATTAACACGAGAGTACGTAACACAGTAGTGACGTGTGAGTGTGTGTGACGCCATCTGTTGCTGCATGGGAGGACTGATTGTTGAATCTCAGGGAACGGGCTGCCTAGTCTGTGCTCAGAATTAGGTTCACGAAAATACAGACAAAAATTATAGATACCGATTTAGCAGCATTTAGTTGATATTCACTTGTATTAAGCACCCATTTTTTCCTTTTCTTTTTTCATTTTTTTGTTGGTATGGACGCAGTTAGGCATTTGTTTTATATAATGTGATGCTAAACGATTTTCTAAATGAAATTATGAGGGGGTTCAAACCGTCTTGACTAAACCCCCTGCTATTTTGTATTCAGAATAATCCCAGACGATTTAGTTCTGCTGAGATAAATCCTAGCAGTTAAAGGGTGGAAAACATCTTTAATAATCGCAGGTGTTACTGTCGATACAATTATTTCATTTCTGACATTCCCATGATTTTTCTTTTTTTACTGAGAAACCTTACAAGTCAGAGGTACAATGTTACTCTTGCCAACATGAATTATTTTAGCCTATTTGTCGTCTGTTGTTAATTGAGAGTGTAGTGTGTGGTGTGAGGAAAAGTCTTGTCTGAGTAGGGAGAAAAATGTCTCATCATGAGGGGTTAATAAGAGAGATAAGTAGGCAAGACTGACAGACATAAAAAGTTCCCATCATCACGGGAGACTGATCCAATTACACAGACAGCCAGCGTCGCCCCTCACTCACACCTCTCCCCCTCTACCCTCACAGCCCTTCCCCATCGCCATTCACATCCCCCCACCTATACACACCGCCCCCCACCACCGTTCGCATCTCCCCTCCACCCATACCGACCCCTACTACTGTTCATGTTCCCCCTCCATCCCCACTGCCCCTCATCACCATTCATATCTCCCTTCCACCCATACCGCCCCCCACCACGGTTCACATCCCCCCTCCAGCCGCCCCTCACATCCCCTAGCCTCACTCCTCACAGCCACGCACCCACCCACGTAGCGTGCCGGATTGAGAGCGTCGTAGAATTAAATTAACATGGGGGCAAGGGTACAGTTACGGTGCGCTACTGACTTCCGTGAACTGTTAATAGTAGTGGTAGGTTATTGGTGGTTTGGTTAGTGGGGTGTGGGAGCGAATTTGATAGCGCCTGTTATTACCTCTCATATGTACTCTAATTTAATAATACTGGTTGATAGATTTTGCTCAACTTTTTTCACATCAGTTGGACCCATATTTTTTTTGTTTTGTCCTTCTGCAGCTTATTTCACGCAGCCCAGTGGCAGAATGAGACAGTGTTACGGCTATACATCCTATTCATTAGCACTTCTTCGTGACTAGCACCATTTTCTAGTGTTACTCTCTTGTTACAACTCACCAGGCAAGGTGGAGAGAAAGTTTTAGGCCAAGTTAGAGTAGATAGGGTGTGTTATCTCGATAAATGTTGGTATTATTATCGTTATCATCGTCATTTGCTAGTTAATCTTGTCAATTAAACCCTGCTAGTCCGCCACTGGAATCAGGGTGGCTCAGTGAAAGCGCATTCGTCCCCCGACCACCACCTGAGCTGTTTTGCTAGTAAGTCTCTTCATATTATTCTATACAGTATGTTCGCATATTGTCAGGTCATTCTGATGATATACAGAATGTCCCCGTAGGAAAGGACATAACTTTGGGAAGTGATAGATGAGGAAATTCTGAGTAAAAAGTGCTATTTCATTATGATTCAAAATCTCAATCATTACGTAGCTACAAAAAACATGACCTAATGGGCTAAATGGTCTCCCTTATAATCCACCCATAAGGTCATCAGTAATTGTTGTTCTGTAATGGTTGAGATTTAGACCTGTGTTGATGTAGCAGTTTCTCCTCACACATCCCTTATCTAGCATTTCCTAAAGTTATCCCCTTTCCTCCGTGGACAGCATGTGTACTGACTTGGATACACGCACAGTCTTACCCAACATAGCACGCCCAGTTTTACATGCACCCTTTTCAGTGCCATAGGAAGTACTGATCGATACTGCAACACAAGTGGTAGGCGGTGTGATTGCTATATTCCCATACCAGAGTAGAGAGCCTCGACTTTTTAACGGCTTGTTCAAGATGAGGCCAGAGTCGTACATAGTTTGACGCCAGTAGTTCAGACTCGTAAGATGGGATAAAACTGGATTTAAAAAAACACCTGGATTGATTAGACCGCGTTATGTTCTTTTTTTTATTTTTTTTACTTCCAGGCTTAATGTATCTGACAGTAAGTAACATAATACCTTAACTGGTAACTAGTAATACTGAATGATATTGTCTTTGTCTTTACCTGTACGCTTGGACAATGTTAATTAGAATATCGCCACTTCAGACTTCCGTGTTACCAGTCCCAAGTTATCTTGTATAAAAAGGAAGGAGTAGGCAAGTAATATTTTTTCCCTGTACAGGTAATATTTTTTCCCTATGCGAGTAATTTTTTTCTCCCTCCGAGGATAATAATTTCTTGGGCAGGTAACACTTTTTCCCTCTGCAGGTAATATTATTTTTCCTGTGTGGATAATTTTTTCCCTGGTCGGGTAATGTTCTCTCCTGTGGATTATATTTTATGGATTATATATTTTTTCTTATGGGGGTAATATATTTTCCTATGGGAGTAATTTTTTTCTGTGGGTTAATCATTTCTTCCAACGGGGTAATATTTTTTTCCTCGCTATCCAGGGAAAAGTTCCACTCCACTTGTTCCACTTAATTCTTCCACCCTACTTAACAACACGTAGTGACCCCAGACCTCTGGCATGCAATAGGACCGTCGGTGCAAGGCGTGTCATTGCAGATAATACAAGGTTAATAACACACTGTGGGACGTGATGCTGAGGTGTGTGTGCGTGCGTGATTGGGCTGGTTTCTTACACACACACACACACGTAGGTCTGTTTTTGCGCGGGGCCTGATCATTTATAATGTCATGCTCTTGGACTGATGTCGCGGACGTGTCGGGCGAGCATGAGAAAATTAAATGAAGATGGGACTACAAGACGTGATAGAGAGAGAGAGAGAGAGAGAGAGAGAGAGAGAGAGAGAGAGGAATATCCATAACAGTCTGGGTTAGTTTAACGGAGATGGTACAGCAACCGCTACAAGGAGACAAAATTAACAGATAAACATAACTACAAAAAAAAAAAAAATAATAATAATAATAATAATAATAATAATAATAATAAATTGAGTGAGAGAGAGGTGGGGGTAGTCGTGCTACAGGCGAGGATACTTAAATGAAGATGATACAGCAGACGCTACGAGAAGACGTAATTGGCAGTTAAAGGTAAGAGGTATGCACTACATCACTCAACCTGAAAAAGAGAGAAAATTAAAGAAAGTGAGAGAGGAGGGTATTAGGATTATCAAGTGTTCAAGATAACTTAATAAAGATGGTAGAAGCAGCGTCAAATAAAGCCAGATATCACAAGAATAACAAGACCACTCAGAGGGCGCATACCCTTGCCAACGCCTATACCAAACAACTCAGATCACCACCAAAATTTAGTTATCTCTTCCTTGGCCCATAAAAAAATTCCTTGAAAATCCATCGATAATTTTTTGAGTTCTTGTGGACAAAGAAACAAAAACAAGTGCTGAACCGGGACTGAACTCAGATCACTACCAAAATTTAATAAACTCTTCCTTAGCCAAAAAAAAAAAAAAAAAAAAAAATCGTTGAAATCATTAAATAGGTTTTTGAGATATCGTGTGCATAAACAGACAAACTGGGGCGAATACGTAACCTCCTCCAGCTGTCGTTAGATTAAAGATAAAGAAAAAAAAAAGGGTAACAGGAATTCACTGCAGAATTGACAGAAAGTTATGAGAAAGGCAGAAAGGAGCTGAGGATCATCAGGTGTCCAATATAATTAAATGGAGGTGGTACAAGAGGCTCTCCAAGAAGACAGTAATAACAAAGTAGCCTAGCATATAAGAAAACGAGAGAAGAGTAAAGGAAATGAGACAGGGGAGAGGGGAGGGGAGACTGCAGTAATCAAGTGCCCAAGATAAACACTGACATCAGGACGCTCATAACACGCCGAGAACGCTACCCCATTCCACCCCTAATGATTTTCCGGCTATTTATCGCCCATATATAATTACACATCGAACTATCACGCCTAGCAACGGGGAGCGGGCGAAAGTGGGTGAGGAGTTGGCGGTGAGCACAATAAATGGTGGGAAGGATGGCAGGGGAGAGGTGGGAGGGGAGGAGGTTGGGTTCAGGGGACTGGAGATTGACAGCTGTGTGTGTGTGTGTGTGTGTGTGTGTGTGTGTGTGTGTGTGTGTGTGTGTGTGTGTGTGTGTCCAAGTTCAGTAAAAAAATTCCATATTTCCTGAGATTGGGTGAATGCCTCTTAGAGAAATCAAACGATCTGATACAGGCTTTATCTCAGATGGAATTCTTTTTTTTGTTTCACTAGTTTTAATTAATCATCAGACGAAACTAAGGCCGTAGCTAGTTGATTCAGTGACTACGTAATACGTCAACTCTGCGGTAAATCTTCCTCATTCTTTCTTTTACCTTTGGCAATATCCAGTCTTTCAACAGAGGTGTGTCCAGACATCACGAATTAAAATTATTCTATCTTACTTTGGAAGGGGAAAGTTTTTGCCAATTTTTAGCCCTTGGTTCCTTCTCTTTGTATAAAGGTGTTCAGGTAGAAGAAACTGTTCGTGTAAGGAAAGTAGATGCTGGAGAAAATTGAAAAGTAGTTACAGTAATAAATGCTGCAAACAGATGCCATCACTTCAAATAGCACATCCCCAGGGAAGGCGATGGCTGGTCTTATCGGCAGAATGTGTTGTAAACGAGTCGATTCCAAAGCCAAACATTCCAGTGCAAATTACAAGTGTGCGTTTACGAAGAGGCAAGAAATCGACTGAACATCAACATTATGAAGAAAGACAAGAACATTCAAGTCTGATAGGTATAACAAATCCACACAAAAGAATGGTAAAGCTGCCGACGAGGAGGTGTAAGACATTAGGTAAACTAAAGACCCGCGGCCATAATCAGACAGGGATCTTAATTAGGTAAGAACGATAAAGACGGACACAGGCACATAGAGAGAAAAAGTCGAGATTGGTTGCTCCACAGAATCTTTTTTTTTTTTTTTTTTTGGGGGGGGGCTGCAGGGAGGAGGATATGCAGGGGTGAAGGGGGGAAGAGGGGTGATGGGGAAGCTGCAGGGATGAGGAGGGCAAGGGGACAAATGTTGAAGGGAGAGCGAAAGGGGAGGGGAGAAGAAGGGAGAGAGAAGAGATGAGGTTGAGGGAAAGGAAGAAGGGGTTGGGCGAGGGGAAGAGAGGAGTGGAAAGGGGGCAGGGGGAGAGAGAGGGGACCGAGGACGAGTGCAAGGAAATGGAAGCGAGAGAGGGAGGGGACGAGGAGGGGGGAGGGATAATGGGAAAGGGGGACTTCTAAAGATTGTCTGAATTTCCAAAAGCGGGGAGAAGAGAGGGGAGATAAAAAGCTGGGGGGGGGGCAGAGGGGGTGGAAGAGGTGAACGAGGAGTGCTGAGGAAGGGAGAGGGGACGCTTTTATAACAAAATATAATCTCCCAAGACCTGATTCCTCCCTGCTGCTTAACCCCATATTCCTGTCAGGCTCAGCTTTAATAGTATACTTTATAACCATTACCTCTTACTTATACAGCTGTAAGTATATCTGGATTATATTGAACAACCGGTCTGCCATTGGATTTAGTGCAGTATACTTGTGAGGTTTATATCTAACCAGGTGTTATTTTCCACTTATTTTTCTCGTTTTATATTTCTCTGGCTTATATTTAACAATTGACCTGGCGTTTGGCTTTGTGTATACTTTGAGGATTATATACTGCTGGTTTTTGTTTCTTTTATTCTCCCCCAATGTTGATGTCTTGCTTCTCTCTCTCTCTCTCTCTCTCTCTCTCTCTCTCTCTCTCTCTCTCTCTCTCACTCTGTATACATTTTTTGGGGGGGTCTTTGGTCTGACTGTTATGATTCATCCCAGATTATATTTATTTTCTTTCACTCAGTGTATTTGTATTTTCGATTTTTTTTTTTCACTGCCCATGTTTATTTGCTATATCTTATCTTTCTCTACTTGTCTTTTATTTTCGGCATTCCCCATCTCAGACCCTTTTTTCTTCTAGTTCCTTTTGGTTTGTTTATTTGTCTCTCCGTCCATGTTTTGTAATGCTTACCCTTTTTTTAGCCTTCTTTTTTTTAGTATTTCTGGCATATATTTGTCTTTAATATTTATTTAGTGTTTATTATTTTTTTAGCATTTGCATTATGCCTCGTTCGGATTTTTCTTTCACTTGCTTCTGTTTTGTATTAATTTCTTTTCATTTTTTACTGGCTGTATTTCATGCTTGTCTGTTTTTTTTTTTTTTTTTTTTTTTAAGTATTCGTGTTAAGCCTCATCCTAAGCAATTTCTATCATTCTTCTTCCTTTATTTTCTTCCTTATTCTGTTTCTCTTTCTCCATGTTTCCTTGTTGTTCCTTTTCCTTACATTTTTAGTATACGATATGTCTCACCCCAAACTTTCTTTTTGTCTTCTTATTTCATTTTAGTTTTTGTATTTTATATATAATACATCATTTATTTATTCATTTATTTATTAAGCTTTATTTATTTATTTATTTATATACTTTATTTTTCAGTGTTTATATATTTAGCTTTAATTTTTTAGTTATCTATTTTATTTTTTATTTTTTGTAATTTTTTATGTCCATGGTGCTTTGTTATCGTGATTATTATTATTCGTATTTTTAGTTAATCTCGTTGCTTCCATTATGTCTTCAGCTTTGTTATTGCTTGTGATCCGTAGTTTTCGTGTTCATGTTGTACCCTAATCCCAGTCGGCAGCAACACCCGGGTCATATAAACATTACTTCTTCAATATTATGGCTTTTCCAACTCCCCTGCTGATCATTAAGTGACAGACAAATGGGACTGATAGCCTCTCCCACACTGCTTGGATTTCCACCTGCTTAGAGAGAGAGAGAGAGAGAGAGAGGAGGGGGGGGATACGTAATTATCTTCCACACCTGTGATCATACTCGTTCCAGATTAATTTTCAGACATCCTGAGAGAGAGAGAGAGAGAGAGAGAGAGAGAGAGAGAGAGAGAGAGAGAGAGAGAGAGAGACGTCTGCGGGAAGGCCAATGGTCTGCGGAGGGAGGGTGGTTTACTAGACTCCATTAGCCTAGCCTCGGTCCCCTACACTTGAGGGGAAAGAGTATGAGTAATATTTTTTCCCTAACCCCTTCAGTCCGATGACGTAGTTTTCACTTAACCCTTGCTATCTCCAGACGATTTTATTCCGCCTATGACAACGCATTTTTAACTGAGGAGTGAATTAACACCGTATATTAATCACTCCAATTCGAAATTTCTCCTCTAAGCTGAACAAATCGTCTGAAAATAGCATGAATAAAATAAAAAAAAATGCATTGGACTCAAGGTTATGGCGTCGTTGTTTTTAATTTAATCGCTCCTCCGCCAAAATAATTTATTCAGATTTTTGGAGACTTCGTAGTGGAGGGGTTAATAGGTAGAGACCTTGTGACGTAGGCAAGAGGAGGGAGGGAGGAAAAAAAGACGGGAGAGAGGAAGGGAAGGAAGGAGCGAGGAAGAGACGAAAGAGAGAGAAGCAAGAGAAGTGAAGGCGGAAGGGAGACAGGTAGGGTGAATGGAGGAGAGAGGAAGGAAGAAGGGAGGTAGAAGGATGGGAAGGGGGGAGAGAATGGCAGAGAAGAGAGTGGAATGAGTGGGGATTGGGAGAGGGGAAGAGAAACACGAAGAAAGAAAAACATACTGTACGAACTGGGAAAAAGGAGAGAGAGAGAGAGAGAGAGAGAGAGAGAGAGAGAGAGGAACGGAGGGAGGGGCGGAGTCTGGAGAGTGAAATAATTCAAATCCTCATGTCTGTTTGATCCGACCATGAGGCTATTAATTTTGACAGCATTAACAATCCCAGATCCTGTAATCACCCTCAGTTAAGCACAGTCAGTTAACGTCAGCTGGAATAAAACACGAAACACGTAACAGTGACCGAGTTAATCTTACCCGCCGCCTTATTTCGGAGCCTCGGATCTGCCCAGCAAGAAGGCGTACGAGACAGTGTTACTCGCTGCTTCACTCGTCAGTTCCCCTCCCAAGTCTCACATCCCGCACGCCCGCAGTCCTTCTTTCCTCCCTTGTGGCGAGTGCTGGCCGGTTGAGCCTGGAATTGTCTATTATATTTCTTACGTGGCAAAAACGTAAGAACCATTTTATTATTGAAATATGCTTGCAGTTAAGGTTAAACGCGATTTGTACTTGTTGCTTCGCTCTGTAATCATCCTCTCTCACTCGGCAGTCATCCCCTACATGCTTGTTGGGAGTGCTCTTGCCGGCTGAGTCTGGCGGTGTCTGTAATATTTCCTACTTGACCAAAAAGTAAAAAAAAATTTACCGATATCTATTTGAAGCTGTGGTTACGAATTCCTTTTACATTTGCTACCTAATGATGCTCAGGAAATGGACTTTTAATACTTCTGATTTGCTCTTTGCTTTATAGTTTACCGTATTCTCATTAAGTTTTAACGAGACTCCGAGACTGTGTGAAGTATTATTGTCCCCATTGGTATCATTAATGGGGAAAACTGTGTGCTCTTCTAAGTGTTCATCTTGGAAAACTAGTAATGACAGTCGTAACTCTTCATGAATGTGAAAAACGATTGTGATTTTACGTTAGGTGTTGTTATTATTAGGAAAAAAAAACTAGCATTTCAAGATGGCTTTGAGGCTGTGTAAAGGAACTAATGACCACAGCTGTTTGTGAAAGTGGAAAACTTTGAGTGATACTGAGTCGACTGCTGTTATTATTGAAAAAAAAAAAAAAAAAAAAACAGGATCAACAACCTCAGTCGGTGTCAGTAGCGTGGAAAACAATTTGATATTATGTTGACATAATTATTGAAAAGGCAGCATCAACAAATGTCACAGGTGTTAGTAATGGACGTGTAAAAACTGCCGTAATGTTATCGCGCTGTGAATTAAGGTAATGAAGGAAGATAATCAGGTGTGAAAGGTAATTGCAGGTGTTGATGTAATGGCTGCCTGCACATTTGTGTGCCCAGCGGAGTACGACTAAGATAGGGCGGGTAAAAGTAAAGTTGTTGGTGGACTGCCCCGCTCTTTACGGTACATTACAACTCCCCCCCACCTACCCCCTCCATTTTCCCCCTCCTCCCTCTCCCTTCCTTCCCCCACACGGTTCTCTTCCTCTCACCTCCCCCTCCATCCTTTATCGGCTCCCCCATCACTCCGTCTCCTCCCATCTCGCCCTCCTTGTTCTTCCCCATCCAGCATCCCCTCTCCCCCTCCACCCTTCTCCCTCCAGCCGCCCCCTCCTTATATTCCCCCCATCCAGCCTTCCTCTCCTTGTTCTCCCCCCCTCCAACCTCCCCATCCTTGTTTCTCCTCCTCCAGCCTCCCCTTTCCTTGTTCTCCCCCCCTCCGGCTTCCCTCTCCTTGTTCTCCCCCCCTCCAGCTGCCCCTTCCTTGTTCTCCTCCCTCTTGCCTTCCCCTCCCTCTTGCCTTCTCCTTCTTGTTCCCCCCCTCCAGCCACCCCCTCCTTGTTGTCCCGTTAGACCTATTATCCTCTTCTTTCACATCTCCCATGACTCCCCCATCCCTCTCTCCATTTTCATTTACCCTCCCCCCTCCCCCGACCGTCTTTCCACTTCTCTACCCTGTCTCACCCCTCCTATCCATCTGTATTTTCTCTTTATTTCTACTTCACCTTCGCTCTCAGCACTCCTCCCACCCTCTCCCCAATACCATCTAACCCACTTCCCTTCCTCTGTTACCTCTCCCTACTAATATTTACTCCCCATCTCCGTCAGCTCCCCAGATGCCTCAACGCCTCTCTACGATGTATCCTCCCCAGCGGATTGCACTCGCCATTACAACCGACTCCAGCCAAAGGTAAGTGTGGATGCGTTTACACTCCATTGCTAACCTCTCCCCACCCCTCTTTTCTCCCACCTAACTTCCCTCCCACCTCACTCCTCTCCCTATCATCCTTACTCATCACCTCTGTGCCTATTTCCCACCTCTGCATTTTCCTTCCTACCTTCTTGTCTTCTCCCCTCCTTTCTTTACTCCCTACTCCATTCTGATACCTCGCCCCTTCTCTCTACATCCTAGTCTGTTGACTCTCCTCACCTTTTTTTTGTTTTTTTCTTCCCAGCTGCCTTCACTCCACACCACTATCGAAGCCAGCCAAAGGAAAGCGTCCATTTGTGCACTGCATCCCTAATTAAGAAATATCTTAATTTCTCTCACGTTTATGCTTTATGAGAAGGGAAAGGCGTATCGATTTCTTTGTAGTTCTTTTTCCTTGCATCTTGTCGTGGGTTTCAGATCCTTCCTTACACCTTATCATTATCTGTTTATATCGGGATTTGAGTGATTTTCTATATTGTTATCTGATGTTCGTCGATATTTAAGGTGATGTAGTTTCAATAAATGAAAAATGTATTAATAATGTTTTGTGTTACCCATGGAAGTAATTTTTTTATCAAGGTAAAAATGGCACGTAAGAGAATATTACACGCTGATTTTCTGTGTGTCTAAATTACGCAATCTATCTCAATATTTTACCAGCCATTCTATAGTTCTTCATATATATATATATTTTATATTCCGATTTGTGGTTCCCCTCTGTCTCTGTGTAGAAGAAGAGAGGTTGATGATGATGATAATGAGGAGGAGGAGGGTGATTTTATTAAGTACATGCAAGTTAATATTATGGTTTAAAAATAAAGTCGGTCAGGAACATTTGCTAGGGATCCATCAAACAGCACTGGCGTAGGGGCTAGTGTGGTGTGTCTGTCTGTCTGTCTGTCTGTCTGTCTGTCTGTCTGTCTCTCTCTCTCTCTCTCTCTCTCTCTCTCTCTCTCTCTCTCTCTCTCTCTCTCTCCAGTGTATCTTGTTGCCACCTCGGTATTGCAGCTCACTTTATTAGTCATTAGTTTTGTCTAGTTTATACATTCATTTAATTCTCGACTTTTTTTTCGTTATTGTGTGTGTGTGTGTGTGTGTGTGTGTGTGTGTGTGTGTGTGTGTGTGTGTGTGTGTGTGTGTGTGTGTGTGTGTGTGTGTGTGTGTGTGTGTGTGTGTGTGTGTGTGTGTGTGTGTGTGTGTGTGTGTGTGTGTGTGTGTGTGTGTGTGTGTGTGTGTGTGTGTGTGTGTGTGTGTGTGTGTGTGTGTGTGTGTGTGTGTGTGTGTGTGTGTGTGTGTGTGTGTGTGTGTGTGTGTGTGTGTGTGTGTGTGTGTGTGTGTGTGTGTGTGTGTGTGTGTGTGTGTGTGTGTGTGTGTGTGTGTGTGTGTGTGTGTGTGTGTGTGTGTGTGTGTGTGTGTGTGTGTGTGTGTGTGTGTGTGTGTGTGTGTGTGTGTGTGTGTGTGTGTGTGTGTGTGTGTGTGTGTGTGTGTGTGTGTGTGTGTGTGTGTGTGTGTGTGTGTGTGTGTGTGTGTGTGTGTGTGTGTGTGTGTGTGTGTGTGTGTGTGTGTGTGTGTGTGTGTGTGTGTGTGTGTGTGTGTGTGTGTGTGTGTGTGTGTGTGTGTGTGTGTGTGTGTGTGTGTGTGTGTGTGTGTGTTTTAATTAATGGGAGTCAATATTATCTGGTGTTATTTTGCCTTTGGGCTTTCCGACGGGCGATAATAAACGACTCGAGTGTGTTATGTTCAATATTTTTATTTTACTGGTGCATTATTTTATTTACCTGGCATTATGACCTGCAAGACGGGTAATGAGGACAGTAGTTAGTTTACACACACACACACACACACACACACACACACACACACACGTAATCCCCATTTTTGCTTATCTATTTCATCGCGTCTTTATTTATTTATATGGAATTTGGCTGGGAGAGACTGTCTAAATTAGGAGAGAGAGAGAGAGAGAGAGAGAGAGAGAGAGAGAGAGAGTATATTAAGATAGTGAACTTGATGGCTGGCTGTCATCGAGGTAGCAAGTAGACCCAAGTGGGATATTGTTATTAGTATATCATGGTCTGTCTGTATTACCCTCACTGGTTTGAGAAGGGTTGGAGTAGGGTGGTGATGATGATGATGACGATGGAAGTGGTAGTGGTGATGGTGGCGGTGTGGTATTGATGTGGTGATGGTGATGATGGAGATGGTGTTGGTGGTAATGGAGGTGTGGTTTTGATGTGGTGATGGTAGTAGTGATGTTGGTAACGATGATGATAGAGGTGGTGGTGGTAATGGTGTAGGTGTGGTACTGATGTGGTGATGGTAGTAGTTATGTTGGTGACAGACTAGCATTCGCTAGAGAGGCGTAGAGTAAGGGGAGACTTAATTGAGGTGTTTAAGTGGATGAAGGGTATAAATAAGGGAGATATTAGCAAGTTACTTAACGTGAGCATACAGGACAGAACTAGAAATAATGGTTTCAAACTAGAAAAATTCCGTTTCAGTAAGGAAATAGGTAGAAACTGGTTTGGTAATAGAGTAGTAGACGAATGGAATAAGCCACCTAGTAAAGTAGTTTCTGCCTCTTCCATTGAGAGTTTCAAGCATAGGCTAGATAAGCATATGACTAATAAGGGGTGGATATAGAAAAAAGAAAATCTTATAACCAATACTAATTCATAATTTTTCCTTTTCAGGTTACACTATGATAGTCTCTATTCTCCTTTCACACTTTCCTGTAATATGTCCACGCCAGTGTTTCTATACTGCGTGGTGTTCTTTCTGACTTTTTCCTGCCGGCTTCGGCTGGAGGGTTTGGAGGGCGGGGGAGAGCCTTCTTCTTTGCTATCCTTATCTCATTCTAGTAGTTCAGTTACTCTTCTAGGAGCTGCCTAGCATGGGCCAACCGGCATACTGCAGTTATCCTCTTTTCTTATGTTCTTATGTTCTTATGATGATGGTGGTGGTGAGGTGTGGTATTAATGTGATGATGGTAGTAATGGTGATGGTGGCGGTGTGGTATTGTGGTAATGGTGATGATGGAGATGGTGGTGGTGGTAATGGTGGCGTGGTATTGATGTGGTGATTGTAGTAGTGATGTTGGTAACGATGATGATAGAGGTGGTGGTGGTAATGGTGTAGGTGTGGTACTGATGTGGTGATGGTAGTAATGTTGGTGACGATGATGATGGTGGTGGTGAGGTGTGGTATTAATGTGGTGATCTTAGTAATGATGATGATGACGATGATGATGATGTATAGGAACGTTCAGCTACATCAGACATTTTGCGTTATCAGGAAAGACTTGTGGGGAAAATGAATTAAAAAATGATCTTGGTGATGAGTGGACACGGGGTAATGATGGGCATAGTTTATTACTCGTATATATATATTCCTGATGCATGTATCCGATTCAGGACATTAGCTAGACTGGATTTATGATGATTTAACCCCTTCCATCCGAGTACTAAGATTAATGTGTCCAGGTAGTAAAGGGGTTAATTATTACGTCTAACACATTTAGTTTGAATAATCTTGCCAGGTTAAATAAGTCGACTGGCGAGAGCAAGAGTAAAATGCAAAGAACGTCATCGAGCTGAAGGGTAAAGGTGTGTCAGTGTCCAAATCAGCACCCATTTCTTCCCCATGGAATTTGCACGTAATACATGAAAGTTCATTGGTTTTATTGCACTCTTACATCTTTCAAAACCTGATTAGTAATGGTCTTTTCACAATGTATTTCTGCCACCTCAGGACATATTTTATTCACTGTTAACCAAAGTATTACTGGAAACTTTATCTCATCTCGCCACTTCGACAAGTATCCCATAAACAGAGCAGAATCGAGTAAATTTATGCTGCTTTCTTGATGTAAAATACACTAGTTTGAAAAGTTACCTGAAATATTCTGTAAGCGAAAAGCACCAAATCTTTAAGATGAGGCAGACTCAGAGTCGGCCGAATACTCAATTGTAACAGGAAAATGAAAGTCTCTGGGTACCGTACTATATCAATTAAATTCATCATGTGAGCATTGTAATCAGAATAATCACAGCATTCCAACTGGCCAGTCAAAGGATAAGCAACATCTGGTCAGGTTGCAGGAGAAATTGACCGTCTTGGGGTAATAAATGAATGTGAATTAATAAGTTAACATCGTAATAAACCAGTCATAGGTATCAGCAGTTTGACCGGCCAGCCTTGTGATAAGCCAAGTCTAGTATCACGCTTTATATGAATCCCCGAAGCTGAATATAATCGTCTAATGGTACCCAGAATGATAAAAAAAAAAAAAAGTACAAGATATCTTACAGAAATGGTTAATGCATAATTTCGAATCCCCTAGCAACCAAGAGTCTCCCCTGTGTTGTATAAAATAATTTGACGACAGCTGTTGTGATATTAAAAGAACATTATAACGCTGAAGGGGTTAAAATATTACAGATTTTTTTTACATATATTCCATTTTGCTACAGTCTCCGGCGGGGCGTTGACTGGGTGCTGCCCCTCTCTCTGCTCCCCTCCCACGCATATTTCTTGTACATTCCATTTTACCGAGTACTCCAAAGGCATTTACCTGGATGATGCTCCCCCTTCCCCCTGCCCACCCACTCCTCCTTCCTTGTCAGTGGTCATATGCCTACTGTTGTTTATGGTTTTCTCATTCTTTGGCTCATTGATGAAACCCTCTTCGTGTGTGAGGTCTGACAAGCATGAATATTTATCTCGTCTTCTGTCTCTCGCCTCCCTTGAACATTACACTCCCTCTTCTGACTCGTCTTTGAACCTTTTACCTCCCTCCTCCACTTCATCTTTGCTCCCCTCCCTCCAATTCCCCTGCATTTATCTCTTCCTCTGCTTCCCCCCCTTCCTTCCTCGACTTCCCCATCTCTCCTGCCTTCCATATCCTATGCCGGCTTGAGATTCTCCCCTTGTCTACCTCGATGAAATCGCTTGAGTGTTATCCGAACCATGACTCCTTCCTGTTCCCCCTTCTTACTTTCCATCCTGCTGTTCTATCCTTGTCTCTTCCTCACTATGTTAGTTACCTGCCCTATAACAAGCGGCCTCGAAAGGACCCCTAGATCTGTTGCTGTTTGCCTTCCCTTGTAGCCTACTCCCTTGTATTCCTTTGTACTCCTTCCGTTCTCTACTCTCCCATGCCCCTCCCCCTTACCTGCCCTTCACCCTCCTGCCCCTCCTCCCTCCTACCCCTCCTCCCTCCTACCCCTCCCCCTTCTCCTGCCTTCCGTCTCCCTCTTCTAGCTTGTGGTTCTTCATTTATCTAACTCGGCGATGAGACTTTGCATCGTTATTACCTCGCCAACGAACAAGTCGGGCTTAGTGTGTTAAAACTGACACACCTGTACATTTGGCAAGTTGACTCGGTGCTCAGGTGAAGGGGCACTAATGAACTGGGTGCACGGGGCAAAAGCAGGTGAGAGGAAGGAGGGGCGGAAAGGGGGAGTGAGGGGGAGAGAAGAGGGGGCGAGGTAAGAAGAGAGACAGGAGAAAAGGAAAAACAAAGATAATGGAGAAAGAACAGTCCAAGAAGGATTACATAGTGTGAGAAAGAGATTAACAAGGAGAGCAGATAGATATAGATAGATAGATACAGATAGATACATAAATAGATACACCGACAAATAGAGACGGGATGGGGCTGCTTAGCTACCAGTGGGCCCAGAGAGAAAAGGGGGGGGGGGACTTGGGCGGCGTGCGGTGTAATAAATTGGTGTGAACATTGAATAACACATTAGTTAGAGAGAGAGAGAGAGAGAGAGAGAGAGAGAGAGAAAGAGCCTTCATCACCCCAATCTAAAACAGTTTCCCCGGTGATACATACCCCAATATGGGAAATAAGATCAAGAGAGAATATATACACACCTTCATTAGTGATGTCGGAGCGGGCATGATGATGATGATGATGATGATGATGATGATGATGATGATGATGATGCACTGCCTGGAGATGAGATGTCTGGCCCGGTATTAGCTCAGGTCCCCAGTGTGGAACAGTAAGTATTATGGATAGGTTTGAGGTCAGCAGTTCAGTTTTATTTATTTATTGATTTATTATTATTGTCGTTACAGCGATGGCCACAACTACTTAGCAACAGTATTTAAAGCCATTGGAGGGTGGCTTAGGGTGTGGCTGTGGGTGGCTTGGTGGGTTGGGGGATCATATTGAGTTGATTCTGGTTGTCCATGGCGGTTTTATCCGGCTTAGTGGAGATTTGTTGAACTGGAGGGGTAAGATGTAGCTTTTTTTTTTTTTTTTTTAATCCCCATGCTGGTAGAGTACATTTCTAAGCTAGAAGTATATTTCTGCTGTTACTGCTACTACTGCTCCTGCTATTACTACTACTGCTACTATTTATTACCACTATTACTACTACTAGTACTACTACTACTATTACTACTACTACTATTTCTACTACTACTATTACTACTACTACTACTACTACTACTACTCCCCCTACTACTACTCCTACTACTACTACTGTTACAGCTACCACCTCAACTACTGCTGCTGTCCCTCTTCCTCCTCCTCCTCCTCCTCCTCCTCCTCCTCCTCCTAATACAACAACTACTACTACTACTACTACTGCTACAACTACTACTACTATACTACTGCTACTACTACTACTGCTACTACTACTACTACTACTACTACTACCGCTGCTGCTGCTGCTGCTGCTGCTACTACTATTACTACTACCAATAATAATAATAATAATAATAGTAATAATAACAACTGAAAGTAGAAGTGATAAAACTCAAAACAGGTTCTCGGGGTGAAGGGTTAAATCCACTTGACTTTAAAAGGCTTAGGGTGGTGGCGGGTGGTGGAGACGGGGTATCATTGAGAGAGAGAGAGAGACGCTGATTTTAGAGGCTCCTTGATATCTCTTCCTTAGTGATTTATCATGTATATTACAATTTTAAATTATCTTGCTTATTAGTTTTAGCTTTTTTGCGATAAGGGCAGCCGATAAATTTAAGCCAAACAGATCCAGTGACATCTAAACCCCTCTTTGGTGGACAGATAACAAGATACGTAAAAATAATGGCACTTTGGCCTATCTAAATTTTACTTTTTACCTCAGTTGTGTGGAGTAGTCTTTTCGTCGTGGGTTTTAGGCGTTCGTATCGTTAGAGGGGATTAATCGCACTTAAGAAAATGTTAAGGTACAAGTGTATTTGATCGCAGAGATGACAATACATAAGAAGCACAGATAACAGGAAGGCTATTGACTTAGGACGTGTTTATCTGTTGGAAAAATGGCTAATTCTAGTATGTTCGAACCTGTGTATAAAAGAAAAGGATACAAACGAGAAAGGCTGGTCTGGTTGCTCTGCTTTTCCATTCACCTGTCTTTTTAACCCTTTGGCTTCGTTATCCTTATGTGAACTGAATGTAGGTGTTTGGCATTACAAGGGAATACGAAGTTCTTAATTCATGGTCAAAACGTTCATTTAGCTGCCCCGAATTTCCCTCCCGTATGATATTTGCTGTAAAAAATACCTAATTCATACAGTATTTCATGCTAAAGGATAATTACCATCTAGCATGTATTTATTCATTTATTTATATATCTATTTATTTATTTATTTAGTGTGAGTGAATAAAATGCATGACCAACTTAAACCGACAGAGGTAAACAGTAAACTGATATAAAGAGGAGCTAGGCAGTATTCAGATCTCACAAGTATACGGCCCCCTAAAAAAAAAAAAAAAAAATCTCAGAGAGCGATTTTTCATGTAGCTGTGCGGGAGAAATGGCTTCCTGATCGGCATCTCAAGGAGGCGGGAAAGAAGTACGAGGATGGGAGGCATTCTCTTGAGCTTATGAGGTTACCAGGCACTTATTTCGTTGCGACTGATTTTGCGTATATATTATCTTGTATCGGATGCTATTTAGGTGTTATAAATGTCAACGTAGTGTTTATAGGTCAAATATTGAAGAAAGTAACGAATTTCAATAACGTGATCATCGACGCAAGAAGAAAACATCTAGTTTAACGTTAGTAAATCATTCCAAACAGCTTCGGTGACGTATATTTGTCACCCTCTACACTACAGCTATAGGTGGGATATAACTGAACACTAAGCTTAGATACAGAGTGACAGGCTTAACTACAAGGAGCGTTGGATATGTGTTGTAGTGCCTCAGTGTAGGTCAGAATATGTTTCCTGGTCATTCCCCACATTTGTCAGAAAATCTTTGATGATCTCTCCCCAACTTCTAAATGCGGGATTCCCCTCCCTTTTGGAAGTTATTTTGAAATACTCTAGATTGTGTTGTATTATGACCCCATGTAGCGGTACATTTTATTGTTTAAGAGCAATTACCTACCGGTACTATGAAAATTTTTACAAAGGTTATGATTATTGTAGAGATTATTCACTTCTTAGCAGCGCGCCATTTGTCTGTGGTACAACATTCGGACTTCATAAAAAAAAAAAAAAAGCACAGTAAAAAGAAAAAAAAAACACCGTTTCACATAAAATGTCAATTCTTTAACTAGTAACACATCGTAAAGGTTACTTTAGCCATTTAAGGTTGCTTTGGCCATTTTATCCTTATCTGTTTAATTCACCCCTGGAGTGTCCAGTTTCCCCTCATTGGAGAATCTCCCCCTCCCTCAGATGTTAACTTCTGATGTAGATGAACTTGTGTGTCTGTATCTCCACTTGGCGATAGGTGTTGCCGAAGCTAGCATTAATTTTTATGCTTCATAATGTGTGTTCTATACGAGGGGATAATAACCAGCCGGATGCAAAAATAAACTGGTAGTGATGAGGTGTTGGTAAGGTTAGTAAACTCAAGATAAAATGGTTCGGTATTACAAGACCTCACCTCCTCTCTCACCTGCATCCGCACTGCGAACTTAGAAGTCGGTACTAAAGACGATGCAGAGGAGAATACAGTTGAAGAAGTTACGGTAGCGAGCATCCTAGTCAGACTGAGCCGGCCTACTCGTGTGGAACATATGGCGTATAAATCAATGGGTTTCATCTCATGCACCCTTGTTATTATCAGTTTTAAGTTTCACCCACGTCCAAACAGAGAGAGAGGGAGGGGGGGGGGAATGAAAATAAAAACACACACTTAATGGAGATGTATGGGCTAGAAATGCAACGAAAAATTTCAGAATTCTGCCGTCGTAAAAGCAACACTGGCTTATTTCATTAGTGTTTTTTTGTTTAGCGTCACCATTACTCATACAAAAGAAAAAGAAGAAGTGAATTTGCTTTATATGGTGTCTGATATTGTGAGGAGAAAATTCAGAGCACATTTATTTATTGTTCAGGTAATTGTGTGTGTGTGTGTGTGTGTGTGTGTGTGTGTGTGTGTGTGTGTGTGTGTGTGTGTGTGTGTGTGTGTGTGTGTTTTCATTTTGTGTAGTCATCGTTACTCAAAATAATGAAAAGTAAATTTAATCTTAAAACATATGTATTAGCAAAGAAACAATATTCAAAGTACTTTGATTTATTGCTGTTAATGTGTTCTAATTTAATATAATCATCGTGCCCCAAGGAGAAGCTGTAAAAAAAAAAAAAAAAAAAGGAAGGAGACATATTAGTTACATATCCGAAAATTTATGGAAGAATTTTATGAGTACACTGATTTATTGAACTTGTATATATATTTTTAATTAGTGGGTTCATCTTTCCCCACAGACAAAAAAAAAAAAAAAAAAATCAAAGGAAACGTAGTAAAAAAAAGTGTAGCGAAAAATCTGGTCGAGTTTAGCCCGCGTGAAAGATTTATTTACGTATTGCAATGACGTGTTTTTATTTAGTATATATATGTTTACCCCAACAGATGGTAAATGCCTTCCCTTGGATCAGGTGTGTTATATATTATGCTTGCTATTTCCACGTGATTTTCTTTTTTTTTCTTTCTTTCTTTCATTTGTTCTCTTTTTCTTCATCTTTTTTCTTTTTTGTAACATTAATTTCTACCTAAACCTGTGCTATAAGAAGAAGAAGAAGAAAAAAACAAGTACTGAAAGTGAAGAAATATTGTAGACTACTTTCATATGGTGGTACTTTTTTTTTTTTTCCTGGGTGTTGACCTTTGCCCAGTCTGATGCTAGGTTAATGAGGACAAACAGTTAATGCAGATTTATTGGTATGACATTTAAAAACACGACGAATATAATCAGAATTTGGACCTTATAAGAGAAATATTGTCTTCTTGAGTTGGTCTAGATTTGCTTTAGTATATGCACCTTTATCTAAGCAGTCAAAGTGGTAATAGAAGAAGTTTTATAAACATGAAGTCTGAAACTGAGGGAAAGTTTTGGGTTCACAATGGGGTGTTTTTACAAGTGTTTTTACTTAATATTTTTACCTTTATCACAACAGTATTCCAGAGATAGATAGAAAGATAGACATATGATAGATAGATAGGTAGAGGGATGATAGACTGCTAGATAGATATAGATGTTAGCTCGAGAACTGAAAACGTACCAAAAGTCTGGGAATATAAACTCATAAAACTAAAATTGATCCTTGCGTTGGTCAGAAATAGGGTTGATATGATGATGATGATGATCATGATAACGATGATGATGACGATATGGGGGAGGAGGAGGAGGAGGAGGAGACAGAGAAAGGGAAGGAGGAGGAGAAATAGGAGGAAAAAGAGAAGGAAAAGAAGGAGGATATCTTGTTTTAATGTACTGTGAAGCAAGGTATGGAAGAGGGTACAATAGGTGTGTCAAGATGAGCACTGTCTTCCCATCACGAATCGGAAGCTTGAGTTATGGTGATGGAGGAGGATGGATGGTGGGATTATGAGAGAGAGAGAGAGAGAGAGAGAGAGAGAGAGAGAGAGAGAGAGAGAGAGAAATACACTCCACTTGATGACTCTGCACATCACCAGCACATCCCCACCACTAACCCCTCATATCTCAACAAGCCTCTCCATTACACACCGCTATTAAACGTGAAAGGAGGTTATGAATTTTGCTTGCTTGGTTTGTCTGCCTCTCTCTGTCGACAAGGTATGTTGAAACTTAGGGTTGGGATGGGGTTACAGAGAGAGAGAGAGAGAGAGAGAGAGAGTAGTCCTCACTTAAAAAGCAAGTATTCTTCTCACCGCCCCCCCCCCCCACCAAATGGCACCAAATAACACTTTACTTGGGACAAATTTTCAGTGACGCAGGATATTTCGTAACACCATTCATTCAGCGATTTATTTCATTTAATACTCCTGAATATCTCATGTACGTTACAGCTGAAAATTTAGGTCGATTTTAACCACTCGAAGATGACAAAAATTATACGAAGACGTAGTGTGATAAAAAAGAAGAAGAATTAAGTGTCACGGATTCACAAGTGCTAATTGTAACACGCCACGTAGCACTATAGATCTCTTCAGTCCTGCACATACGATCGACAAAAATTCTAAGAGTGACATACAGCACATCGGCTAAAAGTAATTTCAGGTTCACATGAAAAGTGATAGGAATACTTCGACTTGATACACCTCATACACGTACGAACATTAACTTCGTACATGACAAGGAACCACCTATTCGTGTATGCAAACAGTACATTAAATCAGTGACTGACACGCCAATCCCGCGTGGACATCCAATTAATCAGACACGAATCACAACTCTCTCCACACAATAGGGTATAAAGCATCCTGTATCATCACCTGGATGCGAACAGAGAACATCCATATATCACCTATGAACAGAAATGAGTATTGTGAGTCAGTGGCCAATTATCATAGATATAAATGGAACACAATTTATTTCATCAGTACACAAGTCTCCAGCATCCGTGTCGCATCCAGGCACATAAAAACTGTCCAACATGCAATAAGACCCATACAGTTTATAAAATAGGTATAATATTCCTCCTCAGAGCAAAGTTTCCACTCATAGCTACTCAGAAACACATTGAAAAGACCATGCACGATTGATCTACCTATATACTACACGGTTAGCATCACCTGTTCTTCCTCAGTACATATCGGTAACGTTGCATGATATGGAATTAACTTAAAACAATAACACAACATCTTGAGTGTTTTGGTACTTATTTTCAGCTCCAGTGTAATCGATAACAGATCATGTGGTTTTCCAGCTCCAAAAACAACCACTGCATACCCTTACACATCCCCTACACACCACTACAATCACCCTTCAGTCCCCTACAAGCTAGCCTACCTGTCTCTAGTTTCCTTACACACCCGAGCAGTCCTCCCTACACAATCCTAAGTACCCCTATAGTGTACATGCTCACCCCTGCCAGACTTTGCAGTCCTCAGCATAGCCCTACCAGTCTGCACAATATCCAACACACACACACACACAAACACACCCTACACCCTTCCACACCACTACACACCCGTCTACACCTGTACCCCCTCTCACAACTACATATTACACATCTGCACACCCCTCCATACATCACGCATCCTTCCACACATGTACACTCACCTAAGACTCGTACAGTCTGTATACATCCAGTCACTCTTCACATCCTTGTACACCCCTCCACACATCTGAACACCCTTCAACATTCCTACACTCTCTTGCTACATCCTCACAGTCTCTCTACACACCCCTGCACATCCTTACACGTATTACCACTGCCATACACATTCTTACATCACCCCACATCACCTCCGGCCACAGCTTGAAGGAGGGTTGGGGGAGGGGAGAGGGGGCAGGGAAGGAAGGACACGGGGAGCAAGAGAGGGGAGGGGAGGGGAAGAAGGGAGCGGAGGGGGGCAGGAGAGAGAGACCGAGGCCCATACAATTACTGGATAACATCAGCGTCGGCCTAGCTGTAAAATACTTCCCTTTCAGGTGGTTATTTTCTCCTATAGTGTGGTCAGTGGCTGCTTTGTTCTTGGCGAGGTGTGAGTACTGACCACCAGCCCTCGTTCACTCCCATCCTGGTAATAAAAGAAGAGGTGGGAAAAAAATGATGGTGAATTTTAATCGTGGAATCTATGTAATACATCTCTTTCTCTCTCCGCTTTGTAATAATTATCTAGAATAAAATGTCAAGTTTATATTAAACCTGTAATATTTGTATTTACCATAATTCTTTTGTTCACGTTGCAAAAACTAAGAAAGATAAAGAACTATACTTATCCCCTTTCATTCCTCTCTTCGTAATGAAAAGGTGTAGAACTAAGGCAGGTATTCGTTAAACGCAGTACTTCCCCTTTCACTAATTTCTTTGCAGTAAAACAAGATAACTGTATTCATCGTGGGCCCTATGTGTTTAATTCTAACGTGTCTGTCCACTGCTATTTTGATGTAAACACGAGAGGGGAGGGGAATGAAAACATTATCTTCTTAGGACCTGAGTACTAACCACACCTTTGTTCATGCATTTCTTAGCTGAGTGTTCTTCAAGAGCCAGTTAATGATGATTGGCCATCATTCATCTTCATAAATGGTAATCAAAATATTGACTAAAACACACACACACACACACACACACACACACACACACACACACACACACACACACACACACAGATAAATAAGTAGATACAGGTATAGGTATGTAGTACGTCTTGGGGCTTTAAATATACATCACTCACTACTCCGTTCACTCCTTTCGCCGAAAAAAGACAAATTAATACGTAGAGTCTTTGTATTTCCGTAACTCAGAGTTGCGTCCCACAAAATTTTACCTCCGTTAAAATCTTCATACTAATATTTCTGTAAGATTGGAGGGCACTAGTAGGGACGTGGGAGGTTTCATCATTATATTTCCTTATTTTTTCTCATGTTATGGGTAACAAAATTCTTCAAACCCTGTGTAGTGTTGATCAGCAACCTTCTGTCACTACTGTCATCGTTGAAAAAGAAAAACAAAGAAATAAATAGTTATTCTTTGTTAAACGTACAAAGATTTTTCTGTTCTGTTCAGTCCATTCTTCGTTAAAGAAATAAATAGGGCTAAGAAGTAATCACCTCCATTCACTCTCTCTTCGTAAAAGTATACAGGTAAATAGGAAAGAATGAATATGGGAAGGTACACTCTGTTACCTTAAGATATGATCACTCACGTCCATTTACTCCTGTTACGAAATCAGTAACAATTAAACGATAGACATCTATTCCTTGCCTAAGTAATTATCACCCACTTTTTTGTTCACTTCCTTCCTTTTACAAAGAGAGAGAGAGAGAGAGAGAGAGAGAGAGAGAATCCGGTAGCAGTTTCTCGCGGGTTAAGATAAGGATCGCCCATGTACCAAACTCATCCATCATCTCAGCCATCTTGTTCAAAATCAATTATATACAGTATACTTTTTAGGCATTGTTTTTAAGCGTTCATTGCGCCGAGTGGATGTATGTGTTGGGCCGAACTTCTCTCCCTGCGGTTGGGGTGTTTCTTTGCCCTTCGAGGACGTCTCTCTGGAGTATACACTCTCGGGAAAATTAGATGGGTTTACTTAATCTCGTACTGGTATTCTCGTCGCTTGAGGAGGTTCCCTAGCACCTCATTCCTAGCGATTTAGTTTTGGATATGGGTGGATGATATACTTTAGTACTTTGTTTATGCAGAGTATGACGACATTAGAAGGAATTGTTTTGCACAGAAGAGGACAGTAAGGTGTAATAAGGAAAATAAATCGCTTAGGAAAAGGTGTTAGGGAGCTTCCTTACCCGCCAATAATGCGAATGAAACGAAGTTGTCCTCAGGTTACAGGGATTAATAGGAAGTGTATGTATTCCTTTCACCTCGGGAATGTTCTTGTCTTTCTGAAGTATATATGATCGCCTGGTGATAGAATAGGCCTAAATAAAATACATCCTTGGTCTGAAATGGTTCACTCCTTTCACTCCGAGAGGTCCTTTCCTAGATGGCGATAACTGACAGGCGGTTGCAGAGAGAAGATGGCTAAAACGATGTCGTTTTGCAAGAAGGGCTACTGAATTAAACGCGATTACTCCAATGTAGAGTTTACAGTCCTCGTAATAGTTTTTCTTTTTTGTGTGTGTGTGGGGGGGGAAGTAAATTATAGAAAAATGCATTGACACACGAGAGAACATGAACAGGAAGAGGAAAAAATGAGCACGAACAGGAAGAGGAAAAAATGAAAGTAAATGATAACCCACCGTGACTAAATAAGGCCAGAGTGCGACCCTCTTGCTCTGTGTACCGTATATTCGACAACGTAATAGATCTCGCAACACTTATTACTCTGCGATTTATGGACATGTTACATCTCGATCCCAAGAATCCTGTGACGTACTTTGTTTTATTTTTGCTGCTGTGTGACCATTTTAGTGAATTTAGAGGAGACTGCAAGTAATGAAGTTAGTGAAGGCTATTCCTAACATCCTAACGATTGTAAAATACTGTATCCCTTTAAATTGTCGATATGCAGGAATGATGAACTAAAACAATGACGTCAGCTGGATTTAAGGGGTTACTGAGATATAAAAAAAAATACAAGAAGATTTTAAGGTGATGTATACATAATAAATCGCTTATGAAAAAGTACTACATAGGCTTTCATGCCGAGTTAACCAGTGCAGTGAGTCTGCGGCAAAACACACCCACAGAGATTGATAGGGGTAGGGTAGGGGCGAGGTAGGGGAGGTTAGGTATCGTAGGATATGGTGAGGCAAGTGGTGAGGAGTGAGGATGGAAGGAGGATGGATAGGGTAAGGCAAGGCAGAGTAGGGCTGGGCAAGGCAGGATAAAGTAGGGTAGGTGGTGGCATCCGATTGAGAGGGTGGAGGTACAGGGTAAGGAAGGGTATATCTTGTAGGGAAAGAGAATAGAGACGGGAAGGGCAGGTGATGATGGTGGGAGCAAAAAGTGCAGTTTAAGGTACTATAGGCGATGGCAGGAAAGGTCAGAGTAAGTAAGAGTAGATGATGGTGGGAGGGTAGAAGGGCATTTCAGTGCAGGGTAGAAAGACAGGCCAGTGTAGGGTAGATGGTGACGGGTGGGTGGTAGGAACAAAGCATGCTTGGATAGTTCAAGGTAGATTATTTGTGGGTAGAGGTTGGAGGAGGAAAAGACAAGGTAAAGCAGGGCAGGGCAGAATAGGGTAGGGTAGTTATTGGGAAAGGGGTTCAGAAAAGGAGAAGGAAGGGACAAGGAAGTGTGGGGTACATGATACGAACAATGCAAGGTAAGAAAGTCAAGGTAAATGGAGACGAAAGGACAGAGTAGGGTTGAGAGGCATTGCAGAGTAGGGTAGGTGGTAAGGAGTAGTAAGTAGCAGGGTAGGGCATGGCTGGGCAGGGCATGGCTGGGCAGGGCAAGGCAAGTAGATGACTGAGGGAGGGGAGGATACAGAGGCACAGGGCAGAGCAGGGCAGAGCAGGGTAGGTAGTAGTAGTGGTGGTGATGGTGATGGTGGTAGCGATGATGGATAGCGACATAAGCATTAATAACTAGAGCCTGTCGGGTCTTGCGCTATCATAGACACGTCAACAGGACAGCAAATTGTTTTAAGGCCCACGGTTGATTGAGCACTTGTGGGGGTTTAGAATCTCTTCATGACAGGTGGAAATCGTGCTGTTTACTCTTCCTTGTCACCGTAGATGAACCGTGGGATTAGGTGTTTAACAGTGGTGAGATAAGATAGACTAGGTAATGGATGAGTACTGAGTGAAGTTTGGGATTAGGCATCTGGCTGTAGAGAGATAGGACGGTGTGGAAGAGAGTGCTGTTATTTCGTTGTCAGATCAGAGAACACCTCTTAAAATATAGGGTAGTTTGTGTGTATGTGGGTTTTGGAGACCATTTATAAGACAGGAAAATTACTAATGTTATATTTCCCCCGCCAGCTTCAACGTCAAGCAATAGCTAGCTAGCCAGTTAGCCACCACTGATTGACTGATTGATTGATTGGTAGATTGATAGGCAGATTGATATAATTGCTTAATATTAACGCATTCAGCACAATGACACCGTATTTCATTATGTTCTTGCTAGTTCCAGATAATTATTCAGTTAAGGTTAGGAGAAAACTTTAGTACTGATGGAATTTAAGAAAGGCATATCTAAACCTTTCTAATTTCCTGATACTATTAAAGTTGTCTGGAGAACCGAGTGAAAACATCAAGACGTCATCACAGTAAAAGGAATAAGGGGTTAATGATTTGATAGCTATGTTAGCGAATCGAACTTGGACCAGATAAAAACAACAACAAAATTAGTTCCCTGTCGCATTTTATCCCCCCCTCCCCCCAGGAAGGACGGGAAAAAAGAATACAAAATAATTCATTTGTTTTTTGTTCCTCCTTCAAAAGCACATCCTATTTCTTCCCATGTATTTTGGTTCTCCCCCCCCCCAAAAAAAAAAAATAAATAAAGTTGCAAGTGGGGAATTGATTGTAAGTTTGTGAATTCGGGAGCCGTCTTGCAATTGATCCGCGTTGCAAGCCTCGTGATGACAAGCCGGAGTATACACGGTGGGTGAGGGTTCGATATCGAGGACGCATCAACCACGGCTCCGCTAATACTACCAGGCACAGTGTCTAGGGCAACAAGATGAAAGTGTGATGTACAGGCGGTGTCAAAAGTCGTGTCACCTCTCTCGTTTTTGTCTGTGGACTTTGAAAATCAGTCTGGGGAATTAATAGCAAGTGACAGTGATGATTTATTTAGCAGCATTATCAGAATATATCTAAATGTGTCAATAGATAGACAGATGGATAGATAGATGTAGAGAGGGAGGGAGGGGGACACAGATCAGTATCATCAGTGTCAGTTGCAACAGGAAAGAGAAACGTAAGAGGTTACATAACTTTTGATGCCAGTTGTTTAAGGACTATGTACCACATATTTTTCAGGTATAGGTGAGTATTAGACGATGTTCTTGTTGTTCTTGTTATTACATGAGGAGTGTATGTTACGGAATGTTATTGGAAGTTATAGTAGCGTCATGGTCAACTCTGATATGTAAAGAGTCTATAAGTATGTAGAATCAGAGAAAAGTTCGCCCGCTATTCCACAGCGTCTGCTTCGCACATTCACTATTTCCGTCACTTTCCTCCCTGGCGTATTCATATAAGAGAAGATAATATGTGGGCAGAAAAACATGTCTCAGCTAAAGAATGTAAATCACCCGAGGGACGTGAGAAATAGACAAGGTTTAAAATATCAGATAAAATTTTGTCCCTGATTGCATAGCTACTGAAACATGGCACACAACACCGTTTCAAATCACTTCGTCCCTAGTTTCAAAATATAAACCATAGGGGGAGCGATACTTTTTTTTTTTTTCTAACTTCGAATTATGTAATACGTGTCTTTTTTAGTGCATTTCATACGGTACATATGTTTTAATAATCTTTTTGCGGTCAAGGCGCGGAAACATGTTTGGTGGCGGGTTACATCAGAGGTTTAATTCTCAGGCTGACTTGACATTTTTTCCTATGACTCACTCTCACCTGAGGAAAATCTATGTTACTTGAAACAGAACACCTGATTCGTCTGGAAGTGAAAGGGTTAACCTGGATAAGTGCCACCGGATTAGGGAGTACTTTACGCGTTACATATCTGTTGCACTGCACTATGTACGGTATATTGCAGTACACTTTCGTAATCTGACGCTGGATATGCTGGGGGACTATTTCGTTATTAAAGATTTCACTTCTGTATCGCCATCAACATATGCAAAATACTAGTGGGTTGAAGACAGAGTTCCTTTATACGACACTATGTTATATTTTGTGACCATGTGGGCATTAAAGCTATCGAATTCCCAGGCAGTTAATAACGCAGTTTTATTAGTATTAAGATGAGTAAGAGCTTGCAGATTATAACCAGATAATATGTAATGCGTCTTACATATGTATTACAGTGCATTAAATTTACATTATGGTATTGTTATATTTAGCTACAGTTTCGTTATAGTACATATTAAATATATCTGGTAATTGAATCTGGTTATTGAAGAACTCATATTCTAGGCACTTGATATGGCTTTTCTATTAATTATTATTATCTTCCAACATTGTTGGAAGGACACAAGTCAAGAGTGAGAGCAGTGGAAATGAGTTATTTAAGAGGAGCCTGTGGAGTCACGTGGAGAGACAGGCTGACGAATGAGGATATAAAGGAGCGTTGTGGTGTGGATGTGGATGTGATAGGAAGCGTTATGAGGAACACACTGAGGTGGTTTGGCCATGTGGAGAGGATGGAGGGTGAAAGACTGACGAAGAGAGTGTATGTGAGTGAGGTGGAGGGGGGAAGAGGGAGGGGGAGGCCGAGGATGAGATGGAGGGATGGGGTGGAGAGGTATATGAGAGAGGGGGGTGTGAGTTGGGAGCAGGGCAGTGAAATGGCGGGGGACAGGGCGACTTGGAGGCGATTTGTTTGTGGCCACCCCAAACGGGATTGAGGCGTCTGGCAATAGATAGATAGATAGATTATTATCTTAATATTAGTGAAAGGCACTGAGCATGTTGAGCACTATATATATCTTTATCACAGTACAATTTCATAATTACACATTGGATATTATCAGTAATGAAATTATTAAAAATATTAATGTCAAGGCATTTATAGTACATTTGCCCCTTTAATCTATAACTACTATTGCATTTAAATTCGAGAAAAGTCAACCATAAAATCTGGTTTTTGTTACAGGCTATTTGGAAGTAGATACTAGAATTCTCAAGCAGTAAGTTTGGAAGTTAGTGGTAGCATATACATCTGTATTTACGAAGCGTTATTTGAGGTGCACGTGCAGGTAATATCTTTGGCGTTAAATATATATATTGCAGAACACATTAGTGATTGGGAATGTTCGATGACAGTTTTATTTAATACCGTTTTTTGACATCTCAGGCGTCCAATATACCATTATTATTATTGACATTATTTTTACTGTATGGGATGGTAATACCAGGGTTCTTAATGGTACCTATGGCTTACCAAGTCTTGAGAAACTTAGGACACAAATGCCTACAAATAAAGTTCTGTACATATTATACAGTACATGAAACTATGGCCTTGTTTGACCCCTTTCAAATTGTACATATACATCCCTCCGAGTTTCTAAGTTGGTAGGTAGCTAAGGGTTACTTGACATATTGACATAGCTTCTTACTTGAAGCATTAATTTGCCTTCACATGTGACTCCTGGTTTATTAAGCTCCTCTATGTTGTGAGGTTTGTTTCTCTCGGTACAACCAAACGATTTTATTACGCATTGGAATGATTTTGAAACATGGATTTAATACAGCATTCACTAAGCCTTTTACTATTTAGATGCGCTTCTAAGTTGAATAAAATCACCTGGTCACTACAAAATTAAAATATAAACTAGAATGCACTCAGAGAGCTCATACCTCCGCCAATGCCGTTGCCATTAAAAAAAGGATCCGGATCCGTCCCCAAATATAATCAATTCTTTTTTGGTCCATGGTCCACCTTTCAACAAATTTCATTGAAATTCGTTGAGAACTTTTGCAGATATTGTGCGGGATACTCCGGATCCGGATCCGTCCCCAAATTTAGTAATTTCTTCCTTGGCCCATGGCCCACCCTTCCACAAAATTTCATCAAAACCGTTCATAACTTTCTAAGTAATCCTGCTAACAAACAAACGAACGCGGGGTAAAACGTAACCACCTTGGCGGAGGTAAAAAGAATCTGGTTCAAGTCAGAGGTTAAAGAAGAATCATTTGAATTATAAAGACAGCATATATTTCACGCATTACGTATGTATTACAGTCCATTTTCTTTCTTATACACCGGACATCAAGACACTGGATTACTTAATAAGGTTTTCTGTTTTTAATGCAGGTCAGCATACAGGTAGTATAACACTGTCACTAAGATGGAGCCACGAAATTCTAAGACCCTCCGACGTACCATAAAATATCTCCACTAATACCATACACTACCCGACCATGTATTCAGTGTGGACGGTGGTATCAGTGCTAAAGTGGGGCCATTTGAAGGTGTGTGACGGCATCTGTTGTGCATGGGAGGACTACTGGACCTTAGGAATGGACTGTGCATTTTATGTCCAGATTTAGATACTTAGATAATAACAGCCAAAGCTAGTCTTGGTTTGCACACATACACACTCACATACACATACACATGCACATACATATACTTAACCATATATACAAAGAAGGAAGAAGGATCTAAAGCCAGTGTGACGACCTTGCTATGCTGGTCAGTCAGATGTTATGTTGTGCAAGAAAGGATAAGATTGTACACACCGTCTCTACAGTATATTGCTTAACGGAACTCCATTAACTGGCAACGTGAAATGAGCAACAGAGGGAGATTTAAAGAAAGAATATCCATCGCCCTGAAGTTCTTCGTAAGCGGAATAAAATTTCTTAGAAATGCAAGGTAGAAGTTTATAAAGTCTGAAATAAATTATCTTAATGAAAGCCTTCCACTACGAGAGTTCAGCACTCAGCTGAGAGAGAGAGAGAGAGAGAGAGAGAGAGAGAGAGAGAGAGAGAGAGAGAGAGAGAGAGAGAGAGAGAGGACTTTTTGGGATAGGAGAGAGCCCACAGACTGAAGACATTAAACAGTGTCCTTCAATCCTTACTACCGCCAGAGAGTATCAGTTTAGGAGATGGCACTTGGAATGAAGGATTAAGAAAAACTGTGTGTGTGTGTGTGTGTGTGTGTGTGTGTGTGTGTGTGTGTGTGTGCAAAGTTATACATTTCTGCTGTGTAACATCTAATCATTGACGAGGGTTCCTGAGGGTGGTTGTATTACAGGAGCTAATCAATGAGCAAGAGAGAGAGAGAGAGAGAGAGAGAGAGAGAGAGAGAATATGTTTGTGTGCGTGTGCGTATGTGTGCGTGTGTGTATGCTTCGTTTGGTTCAGACATATGTGCGTGTAGAAATCTACTTTCTGTATCATTTTATTTTTATTCAAACCCATTTAAGCTGCCAAGATCAGTACCTCTATTTATTTATTTTTGCACACGCGGGGGGGGGGGAATTGTAGTTTTAATATATCCAATCTATACATTAGTTGAAAGAAATGCCTGGGATTAGTATGAATATGATTACTTCATAGGATTACTGGGATTTAGTGTTTAATAGCCATTTGACACTGATTTCTGCCACTCATTATAAAATTACCCGTTGACTTAAATATATGTGTGTTTATGTTCAGTTTTTCAGCGCTCAGGTTTCGGTTTTTGCTTACGAGTCTTTGCATTATACATACCACCTGCATTAGCGAAATTTTAGACAATTGCATCGAGAAATTAGTTGCTACCCCGTCTGTTTGTGGGAAATAGTGGTGGTGAGATGATTGTGATGTGCTATGCTCAAGGTAGCTGTCAGGTGCAGTTTGGTTCTGTGTTATCATTCCATTTTACTTCTGGGTTTCCGAACTAGTGAAGCAAGAGCCCAACGCATCTGACAGTGTTGTTAATTCGTTTAGCGATGTCTCACAGGGATATGAGTCGGTTTAAAGTGGGTGTAAAGGGACTATTTAGGGAAACTGTATATTGGCAAGTGAGTTTGTAATTTTTTGTGGGTCAATTATAGTGTTAAATTACTTCAATACGATGACACCTATTTAATTTGCACTCCCTCAAGACGATTTTTTCTTTTCTTTTTTTATTTTAGAGAGACCTCATAGTAAAGGAGATAGAACCCTTGAACAAGAGTGTTTTTATTAAAGGATTTCTCTCGTGGTGCAAGAATCAACAGCAGCGTTTGTTACACTACTAGTATCCTGCTGTTGGTACTTAGTTGTGGTGGAAGGCAGCCTTAATTGGTCCATTCGTGGCTCCACCCAACACCATTAACCTCTGCACTGCCTGGGTACCTCGTACACGGATTAAATACTTTGGTAGACTTTTAGCAGTCTACTAAGGATTTCAGGGGCAGTGTCCAACTGTTTTTTTTAAATAACGTCTCAACAAAGCGTCGGACAAGGATTTAACTTTGGCAGTGCATGTTTGAGACCCCGACCTAATTTGTAAAATTATGCTTTTGTACCAAATGTGTATGATTAAGGCATTTATAAGAGTAAATGTAGGGTAAACTTAGCTAAAATCGTCAGAGGCATGTAGCGAGGCTAGCTTCGGTCACGATACAAGCCCCGCCCACAATTCGGAAGGACCATAATGAATGTATAGTAGGGGTGAAATATTACTTCGGTGTGTGTGTGTGTGTGTGTGTGTGTGTGTGTGTGTAAAAAATATATATTCTTTTAAAGATAATAGTGGGCGTTCACAATGAACAAGTTTAATAAACCACTGCTCTATGTTACATGCACCGAGCATGTAGCAAGGGCCGTATTTTCCATGTAAATGATAAGTAATTTCCTTCGAGTAAACCTTTTTTTTCTCAAACGTTCTTCTCATATAAGGACCATACTGAATCTGTAGTAGGGGTGAAATATTACTTCGGTGTGTGTGTGTGTGTGTGTGTGTGTGTGTGTGTGTGTGTGTGTGTGTGTGTGTGTGAGAGAGAGAGAGAGAGAGAGAGAGAGAGAGTACAGTATGTGGGGGGGGGTAGAAATATAGAAATGCCACTTGCGTCGGTGATTACTACTACGTCACACCGACGTCACGTTCCGAATTGTGGGCGGGGCTTATATCGTGACCGAAGCTAGCCTCGCTACATGCCTCTGACGATTTTAGCTAAGTTTACCCTACATTTACTCTTATAAATGCCTTAATCATACACATTTGGTACAAAAGCATAATTTTACAAATTAGGTCGGGGTTTCAAACATGCACTGCCAAAGTTAAATCCTTGTCCGATGCTTTGTTGAGACGTTATTTAAAAAAAACAGTTGGACACTGCCCCTGAAATCCTTAGTAGATTAACCGCTCGGCTGCCTGCGTTTCATTCCGGTGATAAATAATCGTCTGTTAATAATTCCTCCAATACAAAAATTTCCCCGTTTCCAAATAATCACGCTAGAATAAATTAAAAAGCTTCATCTAAGTGATTAATGGGGACCCTCGAGCCTTTTTGTAAGTCTCTTGTGATCTAAATAAAATCGTTTGATGGGTACAAATAGAAAATAATAAAGAAGAGTTGTCGTAGTAAAAGGTTAAAGAGTTTAAGATAAACTTTGACTTTATGCATGAAAGAAATAGCTAAAGGATGGGGGGCCTGCCAACACTGTCGATTCCAAAGGAGGTTGAACGAAAGAACTCCAAACTCAAGATTTATTCCTAGGGAGATGCCTGGACACATTGCATATAAAAGAATGTAGGTTATAAGAACAGGGCATATGCAGACTGAAGAAGACAATTTGCGGGTCGTTCAGAGATGTGTTGTACAATCGAGGACAAAAGTTCGTCAGAGAATTCACCTCTTCTCCTCCTCATTTTCATCTGCCTTCTGTTGTTCATAAGCTGAGAAAGGCGTGGTATTTTGTTTTGCCCATAGATAGCCCACATGTCTTTGTTAGGATACGTCTGGGAGGAAAGTGACACACATACCCCAAGCTTGAAGTAGACGCGGTGCCGGAGAGGGATGTCCTTTTGAGGTAATAGCGAGGCGGGTCAATCGCCTGTTTATACAAACGTCCCTCTACTGCTTCCCTATCTCCCACAAGGATGATGATGAACCGCAGAAGGATAACTTGAACTGCAGCTCACCAGGTTCATATTTCAGATCAGCCTGGGCCAAAAGAAAACGTGAAAGTTACACAGCAGAGAGTTAAAGAGAGAGGTGGAGAGATACTGGCATGCTAACACGCATCTACAGCATCCAGCAAGGCAATAATCAGCCACGGAGGGCATGATGGCGCAGGGCAAACGTGAAGTAGGACGGGCTTATCATGTCATTAGAGTACACCCCCCGTGATACATTGATAGGAAGAGAGAGACCTGGTCCAAAGGCGTGTTGGCGCAAGGGAAGGTAACCTGGAAGGATCTTAACGTTCTCAGGCTCCTATGGCCCATTCAGCTGAATTAAATCGTTTGGCGGTAACTGCAATAGAAAATCAGTCTGATTATTACATGAAAATTAACCCAATCAATATGACTTTTTTTTTTTTTCATTTTCTATACTTTTTTTTTTTCATCTTGGGCATCACCTCTCGATTCAAGGTAACTGTGAAGACTAGATATATCTAGGCATTCTGGTGTCATTAGTATATCCTAAGCTCAAGATAATCGTTTAGAAATACAAGATTACAGTGATAAATTCGTTCTCTGTGTGGAAGTTAGCAATGGCGGAACTGGCCCTTAATATCTAGGAGTTTTTGTGAGTAGGGCAGCAGATTCGCGTGTAATGTGTGCTATCAGGGCCTGTGGGGGATGGCGGCTTAAGGGGAGTAATTGTGGGTAAAGAGCGGTGTGTGTTTATTTCAATGAGGTGGGGTAATTTGGCCAGGTGAGGAATGGGCCAAGCGTGGGCCACTCTACCACATGGCGCTGGAGAGGGGGAGGGTGGGAGCAGGGGGGAAGGGATTTAAAGGGAGGGAAATGAGTTGGTGTAGGAGGAAGAGGCTGCAAGAGAGATGGGGTAGAGAAAGAGGGAGAGAAAGCTAGAGAAAGAGGGAACTTGTGGTGGAGGGGATGGGAAGAGGGACATTGGCGATAGAAAGATAGTGGGGGTTTGAGAGAGTGGGAGGGAAGGAGAGGAGCTGTATTAAGGGAAGAGAGGAGTGAAGAGAAAGACTGGAGTTGAGGAGAGGGTGGTTGAAAGGAGAAATGGGAGGTAGTTAGCAAGATACGGCTGTAGGATGAGGGAGAAGGGGACTACTGGCGAGGGAGAGAGGGAAGGGTACAAGAGGGGGGAATTAGTTGGAGGGTGGGGAGAGAAGCCAGCGAGAAGGGGGACAGGGGACTATAGATAAAGGAAGAAAATAACCTATATATAGCAAAGGGAAGAGGGCAAGAGACAGGAAAGGGGGACGTTTGAGGGGGGAGGGAAAAGGGGGTATCACACGGTACCTCGTATCAGGAACGGCCGAGGAAGATTTAAGTGGAACAAAACTTGGACGCTATCACACACGTTTCTCGTATCCTCGGCAAAGGACATGCTTCTCGCACTGTTGCCAGAGCCCCGTCTCGCTGCTGTGGAAAGTGATCGCAGCCTATAAGGGCGAATTCAGCTGCCCTAGTCCTGGAAATTTGTGATGAAGCCATTGTAGTCTACTGATTAAGCAGTACGTTTTTGTTGTTGTGATGTTTTTGTTGGTAGATGGTAGGGGGATGAATATAGCTTTGAATGGCGAGTTGCTTGAGGAGGTAGAGTGTTTTAAATATCTAGGGCCACATGGAAGAATAGATGCAGAAGTGAAGTTTAGAATAAATGAAGTAGGAAAGGTGCTGGGAGGAATTAAAAAAGTGTTTAGATGTCGTTAGCTTAGAATGGATGTAAAGAGAAGGTTGTATGAGGGTGTTGTGGTACCGACTGCGTTATATGGGGTTGAAACATGGAATATGGGTGTGGCAGAGAGGAAAAGTTTGAATGTAATGGAAATGAGGTGTCTGAGGAGCATGTGTGGAGTGACGCGCATGGATCGAGTGCGAAAT
>NC_136977.1:37590219-37677719 GCF_032717465.1 Coenobita brevimanus
AGAGCAAGAGAAGGGGAGATGTGGCAGTGAGTGGTAATTGTCTGTGAAGTCGTGCACGGCGCAACTCGAGCAATCAGTCACCCATCATCAGCCAACGAGTGCATGAGATAATGACACTGCAGGGTGAGAGAGAGAGAGAGAGAGAGAGAGAGAGAGAGAGAGAGAGAGAGAGAGAGAGAGAGAGAGACAGACAGACAGACAGACAGAGAACGAAATGGTGGCGTGAGGATTGTGTGAAAGGGCAAGGGGAATTAATGGAGGATGTGCGTTGTCTTGGGGATACGACTGCCAGGAATCAGCACTTTAAAACTATATAACTTCTGTTCTCTTATAATTTTTACGATGTTTAATTACCTCCGCCATGTTATGTTTTACCCTGTCATGGGGTTTTTGTGATTATGCAATATTAAAGAATAATATTCAGTAATACTTGATACTTTAAAATGTTACTTGAGAACAGGACAATGAATTGGCTTGTGAAAATCAAGCAATGATTTACTTCGCCGATTCTTTAAAGACGAGAATTTATAACCTTTCTCAACAGTACACAGCAGAGACTAATTACTCACACGTGCTGTTTATTGGTACTGTTAGCCTCTGGAGAAAGTGACTCCACCCCTGACAATCAATAACTAATGCTATTAATGATAAACAGGTTCTTGCTGGTACATTAACTCCTGGTTGCACAACGGATTTTAAGCTTAATACGAAAGGACTGGCCTAAGTACCAGTTATGAATAATGCAAAGTGTCATTTCTCTCTCTGCCTAGCAATCAGTACTTATGTTACAAAAAGTACACTATTTACATTATTAACCAGGAAACGTAGTCAAGGTGTCTCTGCAGGACATCAAACGCTGACCCAGTTTACTGGTTAAACCCTATACCTAATTAGCAAAAAGACTGGGCGTTTGTGCAGGACATCAAACGCTGCAATTCGCTAAATTAACCAGGGAACGTGGTCATGAGTGAAAAGACTGGGCGTCTGTGCAGGACATCAAATGCTGCAATTCGCCAATGGAACTCAGTTTACTGGTTAAACTAACTCTACACTTACGATTAATGATGGGAAGCTGAGAATCCCTACGCAATCTCGGGCAGGTCACATTTTAACACCCACCGTGGGCATGAATACTCATGTGGATAATGTGCATTCTCCGTGAATCTTCTGAGAGGCCCACAGCTCGAGACATCCCACAAGGTAATTCATACACAGCCTCGGACTGTCTCTGCGGGGTTCTCGAACTTCCCCCTTAACTTACAGTACATATGTATGTACAGGCCCTGGGCATACTGTGTCCTGTGGGGCCAACGGGTGAGACGTCAGGTCTGCACCCACTTCACCACTGCCCTGTCTCTCAACTGACTCAGAGATTACGGGTGTGGTTTCAAACGGCACAGGAAGGACATGTCCCTGATTAGTGGTACGTGGACACACATTCCAGGAACGCACAAAACTGTCTATTTCTCGTCCCATCCCTGGCCAGAAAAAGTCAGCATGGATACGGCCCTGGGTCTTCCTTTTGCCGAGGTGACCTGAGGCTGAACAATGACCCCATTCTAACACCGCTAGGCGGTACTTAGCAGGAACAACAAACTGCAGTCGAACGTCGCCCTGGGATGTTTGTGACTCACGGTACAGCCATCCTTGTTTGTGAAGGAACTTGGCTTGACCTCCCCGTGAATACTTTATCACTCTACCTTTTTGTTTCTTTTGCACTGCAGCAAGTGTCGGGTCAGAATGGCGTTCTTGAACAACAACTTGGCTACACATCAAATCTTGCGGCGATTCATTGGTCACTGGGGTGACACAGTTTGGAGCCTCAGCCATGGCTCGTGTTACTGTAGCCGAAGTCTGAGTAGCGTCATCTTCGGTGCAACTATCCTTGGCACTGGGAATATTGCCTATGAGATGGTCAAATAAGGGTTATGGCATGACAACTGCAACTGTCGTACCTGTGTAAAATGGAGATGCCACCTGGATATATGCCTCAGGGAACAATCTCACTGATCCATCAATAAGGTTAGCTTGGATCTGTCGACCTGTGTACTCCTCAGGCCGAACCAGACTCTGCCTGACAGAGCAACCTGAGGAACCATTGTCTCTCAGGACCTTCACAGGAACCTGGCTGAACAAAGAAGGCACTGTCACCTGTGGGAGGGCCTGTGGAGGAAGCAGCCAGCCACTCATGAGACTGCTGAATAAATGATGCGGCAAACATGGTGCCCTGAGAATTTGTTGCTTGAGGGGTTGTACTCACCGTCGGGGGAGATGGAGCATTGACCTCCTGTGGCAGAGTGTTCACTGTCGCTGTGGGACTAGAGAACTGTGGGGGAGTACCTGTACTGGTAGGGACGTGACCACCGTGCTGCTGCTGAGGAATGAAGGCTGCGTTCTCCTCCTGCCTCCTATTCACTTGAGCTGGTGCTGAAAAGAACAGTCCCGACGGTCGGTTGCGTGGCTGATACTGCTGCTGGTTATGGTACTTGTTGTACCTCTTCCACTCAGGCTTCTGAGTGTTTTGCCCTTGGTCCTTCCTCTGCGGTTTTGGACCTTGGCCATTATTCTGAAAACTGCCTTGTTGCTGGGGTTCAATCTGAGATGGTTTCCCAGATTTATCAGCTTTCCTGTTCCAGGTGTATTGCTTACGAGTTTGATACCCGTAGGCAGTGAAGAATGCATCAGCCTTCTCCACCATTTGGCTGGCATCTCTTACCTGGCAGATCTTAAGCTGAGCCATAAGTTCAGTAGGCCACGACTTTTCTAGCTGCGTGCACAGCATAAGATCAATTATCCCCTCATGCATGGAAGGAGTTTCATCTTTCTCCATCTACTCATCTAAGTAAACAGTAAGCCAATCAAGAAACTGAAAGGCAGTCTCTTTTTCCTGTAAGCGAGCCCTCATGAACTGACTCTTGGCGTCGTCAACTGTGAGACTGTACGCTTTGACGAGTGCGGCCTTCATCATCTCATACGTGAGATTGTCTCCACGAATTCTGTGAAGAATATCGAGGGCAGGGCCCTCAAACAGGCTTAGAAACTGAAGCTGCTTAGCTGCCTCATCCAGCTGGTAAAGCTGAGCCATGTCTTCAAAACGAACTATGTATGGCTCGATTCGCTCGCTTTCCTTGTATGGAGGAAGCTTTATTTGTGGGGTCCCCAGAATATGTGCAGGGATAGCGCTCGTGGAGCTTGGGCCAGCTGCACCAGATGTGTCTGAAGCCAAGGAATCTCACTTGAGCTTCAACATTTCAAGTTCATATTTTTCGCGTGCTTCTCGCTCGGCACATTCGTGTTCTTGTTCTCTGTCTCGTTGTTCACGCTCGTATTCACGCTCTCTCTCACGTTGTTGTAACTCACGTTCATGTTCTCTCTCTCGTTGTTGTAACTCGAGTTGGCATTGTTTTTGCTCGTGTTCACTCTGTTCTCACTCGTATTCACGCTCTTTTTCGCGTTCCTCACGCTGAATTCGACACTCTTCACGAGCATCATTCTCGTGCTGCTGCACGTAATTAAACCGAGAGAGGACGTAATCCTTTACTTCTTTGGGGTCTGTAAGCCCCATATCTTTAGCTTCCTGTACATAGACGCTGGTAGACATGATGCTAAGTCAATCTAAGTGAACTAGAGACTAAGCACTGACTGCTATTCTGCAGAGAAAGATTTTTTTTTTTTTTTTTTTTTTTTAATAACAGAACGGAGGAAGGAAAAACAAATGGAAAAAAAAAAATAATCCATACACCAGATTACTGGTGTCCTCTGTTCATAAAATATCTGTAACAGTTAGTCTTGAACAGTTGTAGGTTGAAATTTGGAGGAAAACAACTCTGGGGAAGCGAGTTCCAAAGAGATGCAGTTCGGGGAATGAAAGAATTCTGATAGGCAGAAGTTCTGCAATATGGTTGAGTGACATTCCAGTCATGAGCGCTACCAGATGCCCGTGTAGCACGAGGAAGGCATGGAGAGGTGGCACCATGGACTGCAACTTCGTCTGAGCATTTGCCAAAAAAATATCTGTAAAATAATGCAAGGGAGGCAACATTCCTTCTTACTTGCAGGGGAGGTAGTTTATATGTAATGGCAGGGTTATTAATGATTCTAACAGCTTTATTCTGAATTTTGTCTAGTTGTCTTCATGCAACCTCTCCACAACCATCCCACAAGGGCGAGCAATATTCAAGCTGAGAGCGCACATGACTCTTATAAATTATAGCCAACTGCTCATCGGCGAAGAAGTTACGGACTCTGTACAATAATCCAAGTTTCTTTGAGGCGGTTTTAGCAAGTGATCTGACATGAGAGGTCCAGCTGAGGGCACTGTTAAGTGAGACACCAAGAATTTCAATACTTTTGGAAATGGGAATATTAGTAGCACTGAAGGTAATGTACGAATCTGGCAATATCTGTCTATTAGTAAACTGTATATATTTGGTTTTACTAGCATTAAAAGAGACAAGGTTGTTTTGTCCCCATTCACTGATTGTAGATAGATCTTGATTAATGGAGATGGCTGTACTGAGTTGAGAGGTAGAGATATTAGACTTTGTAATTGGATGTCTGAGTGTGAATGAACTATGTAGTGTTGAGTCATCTGCATATGAGTGAATGGGATTGTGAGTGACAGATAAGAGATCATTAATGTGAACCAGAAATAGGGTTGGCGCCAGAACTGATCCCTGCGGCACGCCGGCGTTAATTGAGTGGAAATTTGAATATACATCATCTACTTTTACTCTTATTTTCCTGTCACTAAGATAAGAAGAAATCAAAGGAACAAAAGACGTTAGTCCATAGCAAGGGAGTTTGGACAGCAGGGAACGATTGCCATACTCTGTCGAATGCTTTAGAGATATCAAGAGCTACTGCATGAGTTTCTCCAAAAAGATCAATTGACTGATGGATCGTATGAGTTAAGAGATTGAGTATGTCAATGGTGGATCTTTCGCGGCGAAAACCGTATTGTCTATCACTAATTAAGTTGTTGGATTCAAGATGTTTAACAATATGCTTATTAATTAAAGTTTCAAATACCTTACCAAGAGAAGATGTGACAGCTATTGGTCTGTAATTGGAGGGGTCAGACGAACTTCCTTTCTTCGGAACTGGGTGGATATTGGCTTCTTTCCATGAATTTGGGAATAAAGAAGTACGTATGCATAGTCTGAATAATTTAGCTAGGACAGAGGCAAGTTCAGGGGAACACTTTTTCAAAACAATTGGCGGAATTCCATCTGGGCCTGGAGCTTTGTTGGTAGGTAAATTGTCTAGGATGGATTTTACGAATCTTGTCTGTATTTTAAGTGGGGCAATTTCGGGAGAATCAAGTTCCAGTACTGAGACATTCTGGCTGGTATCATCTATGGTAGAGTTTCTTGCAAAGGTACTAGCAAAGATATCTGCTTTCCCACGTGGGTCATTTGTAATATTGCCATGTGAAGATTTTAGTGGGGGAATGGAAGATGACTTGTTAAAGTTATTATTGAAAGAATTAAGAGTTGACCAGAATATTCTATTGTCATTAGGGTTGTTAAGTAGTTTTGATGCTTGCTTTTGAAGAAAGTTTGATTTAGATAGATTTAATACAGCTTTTGCATGATTTCTAGCAATTTTAAATTGGGAGAGTGATTCAGATGTTTTGATTTTAAGTAAGAGTTATATGCTAATGACTTTTGGGCTGTTGCTCTGGCACAATTGCCATCAAACCATTTTGGAGAGTTTGATCTTTTAGTGAATTGTTGACTTGGTATGAATAAATCCATACCAGCTAGTATTAAGTCGCAAATGTGGGACTGGGTAGAATTAGGATCACTAGAGAAGAAAGACCGCCATGGAACATCAGCAAGATAATTTCTAAATCCATCCCAGTCTGCCCTGTCAAAGTGCCATCGGGTCACCCTGACAGGTTCGGAATGGGGAGGTGTAGGAGGGTTAACTAATGAGGCTTTGATGAGATTGTGGTCAGAGGATCCAAGTGGTGACAGTACCTCTATCCTGTATTGATCTGGATTATTTGTCAAGAATAAATCCAAGAGATGGGCATTATGGTCAGGATTATCAGGTATTCTGGTTGGTTGCTTTACCAACTGGGTGAGATTAAATGATTCCGCAAACAGCTCGCACTCTAGACCAGCGTCGTCAGCCCGGGCAGAATGCAATAACCATTCAACATTGTGTATGTTAAAATCACCCAAAATGGTAATTTCATTGTCAAGGGCAAGGTCAAGGTTACTCAACTGAGTGGATATGGAATCAAATACACTGGGTTCCGAAGAAGCATTGGGGGAACGATAAACTACACAGATATATTTGGCAATGTTTTGGCAATTTAATTTATATAATGAGTAATCAAAACTGGATGAAGTGAAGTTTAAAATAGTATCAACTGCATATTGGGATTTGATATAACAACAAGTGCCGCCCTTGTTTCAGAAAGTTTGTAAGGAGATGGTAACCGGGAAAACAAAATGGAGATATATCGGTAGAGGGTGAGATTTGTGGTTCTGTGAGGAAAAGGGCCAAAGGGGATATGGACTGAAGGAAAAAATGAACTGAGTTTAAATTTGTGGTAAGGCCGCGGATGTTGGTAAAGAATAAGGCCGTACCGTCACCTCTTCGCCGATGAGCATTACCGGAAATAGCAACAGTCGCTGCCGGCACAGTCGCTTGATAGCGACCGGGAGGACCCTGTGCCTCCAGCCCTACCCTGCCGGTGGTGGCAATCCGAGGTACCACCTCATTTGATTGTAAAATTGCAGCGGCCATTACTAAAGATGTGAATAGAAGGTGTGATATATTATGCGCATGTAGTGTGGTGTAGACAGTTGAAGGTAGAGGTATTATGAGAGCATGCTGGCCTACTCTCTGTGTAAATGAGTGCACTGAAAATGTTCAGAAAAGGGAGATGGTCAGGATCAAGTCCTGAGGGCTGGTGAAACGGAAGCTCCAGCTCTCCCTATCACCAGCTTGCCATCAACCTCGGGAGTACTGCCCTGTTCGACTGGTGCTACAGTCTACTCCTCACGAATAATCGAGAATAAAGAATATAGGCACAGGTTAATGGTGACCAGTTTTATGTAGTTAGACTGGTAAAGAAAAAAAATTAAACAAAACACTGACTGTGAAAACTATTATTTAAAATTGATAAAAATGAATTAATAATCACCAGAAAGATAGTGCCTATAGACTTTAATGATAAATACCTACTAAGGATTTCAGGGGCAGTGTCCAACTGTTTTTTTTAAATAACGTCTCAACAAAGCGTCGGACAAGGATTTAACTTTGGCACTGCATGTTTGAGACCCCGACCTAATTTGTAAAATTATGCTTTTGTACCAAATGTGTATGATTAAGGCATTTATAAGAGTAAATGTAGGGTAAACTTAGCTAAAATCGTCAGAGGCATGTAGCGAGGCTAGCTTCGGTCACGATACAAGCCCCGCCCACAATTCGGAACGTGACGTCGGTGTGTCGTAGTAGTAATCACCGACGCAAGTGGCATTTCTATCTTTCTAACCCCCCCCCCACATACTGTACTTTCTCTCTCTCTCTCTCTCTCTCTCTCTCTCTCTCTCTCTGTCTTATCTCCCTCCCACTTCCCCCTCCTCCACTCTACCCACTCTCTTCCTCTTCCTCTTCCTCTTCCACCCCTCCCAGCGGTGCCGGTTCAGGCAGTGATTACTACTCTTCAGAAGTGAATAAGTCATATTGACGTCACAATATGTGTAAGAGGGCGATGCATATACTATGTACTAATAGGGAGTCTGGAGTGATGTACAGTCACTCTTAAAATCTGCCGCAGCTCAGAAATATGAGTAACCCTGAGGCATTGAATCTGAAGCAGCTTACATAAAGACAGAACTGCCACTTGCGTCGGTGATTACGACTACGTCACACCGACTTCACGTTCCGAATTGTGGGCGGGGCTTGTATCGTGACCGAAGCTAGCCTCGCTACATGCCTCTGACGATTTTAGCTAAGTTTACCCTACATTTACTCTTATAAATGCCTTAATCATACACATTTGGTACAAAAGCATAATTTTACAAATTAGGTCGGGGTCTCAAACATGCACTGCCAAAGTTAAATCATTGTCCGACGCTTTGTTGAGACGTTATTTAAAAAAAACAGTTGGACACTGCCCCTGAAATCCTTAGTAAGTATGAGTGAGTGAGTATTGTCTCATGAATAACTTTAGAGCTAGGAGGTAATATCCTGGAATGAGGTCGCCAGATGTCACTGGGTTTTTGTGATTATGCAATATTAAAGAATAATATTCAATAATACTTGATACTTTAAAATGTTACTTGAGAACAGGACAATGAATTGACTTGTGAAAATCAAGCAGTGATTACTTTATGCCGGCTTACTTCGCCGATTCTCTAAGGACGAAAATTTATAAACTTTCTGAACAGTACACAGCAGAGACTAATTACTCACACGTGCTGTTTATTGGTACTGTTAGCCTCTGGAGAAAGTGACTCCACCCCTGACAATCAATAACTAATGCTATTAATGATAAACAGGTTCTTCCTGGTGCATTAACTCCTGGTTGCACAACGGATTTTAAGCTTAATACAAAAGGACTGGCCTAAGTACCAGTTATGAATAATGCAAAGCGTTTATGCAAACTAGGAGCTATAAGTGAAATAAGCTTAATGTGGATAAATAAAACACGAGTTTACATTACATTAAGCTCAAGATAAAAGAACTGTGAATTTATTAATTACAGTGAAACAAATTTACATTACATGTTTCAAAATGAATTAAAAAATAAGAAGACACTCACTCGCTTACTCAAAAGCTAAACTCTTAAACCTAGGAAAATACTGGTCAGAGAAGGGGCTAGGCGGGATGAACTGGGCGTCGTTGCTGAGGAAGGACACTGCCACACACGCTGAACCTCTACGCCGGATCACACTGAGTGGAGACTTCAGGAACCCGCTGAAGAACGACCTGGTCTCACGGCACTTCAATCCTAACTAAATTCAAATTTTGAGAGAGGGGCGAGTGTCGGCCGCGCTCTTGCTAACAGAATTAATGCGAGCGATACATGCCCATAACAAATCACTCAGCGGAAGTGCTAATGTCGCGCGAAAGGACGATCACTTATGAAAGAGCGAAAAATTGTTCTGAAAACACTCCCGATCGGGTGAATACGTGGCGGTTGACTGAGTGATACTTATGGGAATTCACTAGAATTCGCGGTTTCCCACCAAAGTTCAATGTCACGAGTTTAAATAGAGAATCGCGCCAACTCGTGACCTACCCCGTGTTGGTTTGTTTGTCTGTCTGTTAGCAGGATTACTAAAAAAATTATGAACGGATTTTGATGAAATTTTGTGGAGGGTGGGCCATGGACCAAGAAAGAAATTATTATATGTGGGGGAGGATCGGGATCCGGATCCGGAGTATTCCGCACAATATCTCCAAAAGTTCTCAAAGTATTTCAATGCAACTTTGTGGAAAGGTGGGCCATGGACCAAGAAAAAGTGGATTAAATTTGGGGGCGGATCCGGATCTGGATTCAGATTCTTTTTAATGGCAATGGCATTGTCGGAGATATGCGCTTTCTGAGTACTTTCTAGCTCATTCATAATTACCGTCATTATCATGGGAAGGGAGTGTATGCTGTACTTATATAATTTAATTGTCGTTGTAGTCATAAATTCCGTAACCTCCTTTCCCACTGAGTGCAGCAGGGAAGACTCAAGAACAGGAAGACGAAGGCACAGTCGCAGGAGAACTATCAACTTGGTGCCTTATGAAGACCAAAGGCCATTCGTTCATGTTCTCGCCACTCAAGCCTTCAAAATTCTTACCCTCCAGGCGTTAAGTGGGGTAGATGTTAATTAGCTTTGGTGTTAACTATCCCAGGTGTTAAATATAGTAGGTAATGTAAATCAGGTTAACTACCACTGTGTCAGTTAGGTCAGGTGCTTTTGTCTTTATATTACAACACCTGTGGAGTAGCACGATACCCTCAACAACCAAATTAAAATAGGATTACAACCCTATTACTGTGCGTCTCTGTTCTTACTTAAAGGAGTATAAACAGGTGTATGTAATGAGCTAAGGGAATGGGGAATATCATGGCTCTAAGTGAAAGCAAGAGTGGCCAAGCAGCTCTGTTAAAAAAAAGAAAAAGAAAAAAGGAATATTTGATTAACCTGTCAGCAGCGATATGAAGAGCAGTAAAAGTCTGATATCTCGAAGAAGTTTGTGAGAAGTGCGAATCTATATTGGTACTAGTTGAATTTACTAGTGTGAGAGTGTAGTAGATGTAGTGATCATTGAAGCTCTTCTTGTTGGTATAAGAGACTCCGTAGCATTTTTTCCTTAGTGATTTATTTTGCGTTATTTTGCATATTACACCTTAATATTTTGTTGCGTGTTACTGATATCTTTTTAATATCTTCTTAATTTGCACCGGTATTATACCTATCGATACCAAAGTGTAATGTACAAGATAAGGTGCTTGGAAAAGAGTATTAAGAATTTGCCTCCACCAACAAGAATACGGCCTATAGATTTCAAAATCTCTCTCTCTCTCTCTCTCTCTCTCTCTCTCTCTCTCTCTCTCTCTCTCTCTCTCTCTCTCTCTCTCGCACTCTCTCTCTCTCTGTCTCTGTCTCTCTCTCTCTCTCTGTCTCTCTCTCTCTCTCTCTCTCTCTCTCTCTCTCTCTCTCTCTCTCTCTCTCTCTCTCTCTCCAAATATAAACCTTGGCATTTGGTTTATATCTTATTATAATTTCTTGGCAACACGAAGTTATGGTGTAATGGGCAAAACTAAATCACTGAGGAAAAGGTGTTAGGAAGCCAATGAGAATACAACCGATAAAGTTCACAAGCTTTCTCATTAACGAATATAAAGGTAATGAAAGTAAAGTTAGTGGCACATTCAATCTCCTCGTTGCTACCTTCCGACGCGTTCACCACAATTATGAATCCGGCACAAAAACGAGAGAGAGAGAGAGAGAGAGAGAGAGAGAGAGAGAGAGAGAGAATAAGTAGCGCGAACAGACGTGATTTATCGCCGAACCTGAATACCTAACAAGAATGCATATATATATTTATTTATTTATTTATTTTGTATTTTTTTGCTCGTGGCCTCTAGTTCCATGTCCATTAAGACTTGTGGATGTGGCAGAGGTGATGTACTCTTGGGGTATCCTAACACCTCTTCATTAGTGATTCATTCTGACTTTATAGTATCCTTTTTGTAGGGTATTAATGTATTCTCTCTCTCTCTCTCTCTCTCTCTCTCTCTCTCTCTCTCTCTCTCGTTTTTTTGTTGTTTTGTCCTTCCAAACGCTCGCTGCCACAGCTTCACGCGTCTTTATTTCTGGACCGATTGACCTGAAGGTTACTATGCATTCCCCTGAGTCTGGTATCTCGAAGCAACTTTCTCAGATTTACGACTGAGTCCATAATAGCCCAGAAGCTGTGGGGAGAGAGAGAGAGAGAGAGAGAGAGAGAGGAAAAGAAAAGAAAGAAAAGAAAAGACGGCCGTAGAATCCCAAGACAGTAAAGCAACCATCCAAACAGAGGCTTGAATTCTGTATGGCTTCGAACGCATATACAGAGGCTTTAGGAGAGTTTGTTTCGAACGTGACCTCTAGCCTGTTTGTTTTGCGATTCTGTTCGTGTGTTACAGATATATTTACAATACAATCCGTTCACCTCTCTTGTCTCTGTTTCATCGCTGAGGACACTGACGCTTGACATGACGTGATGAACTGAGGCGTACGTACGCATTCGTCTGTGGTTGATAATATGCACCCTTATCCACTACGTCACATGTAAACATATGTGAATCCAGTAATGAGAAAGAGGCAGGGGAGGCGAATGAACTTTAGTATATGACTGTGCATTAAAAAAATAAATAAATAAATAAATAAAACTTTGGGAAGTGTCATGCATTTGTTTGCAGTGTTGCCTCTTGGGTAGTCTTATATTTTACTTCGGAAATGCTTAACTGTTTTCGCCAGCTTTGAGGAGACCATGTAAGGATCAAAATCGTCTGTTGAATGTCCTAATCAAATAACCAGGTGGGTTCGTGACAGGTAGAGGTTTAATTAATGCAGCACATGGATCAGATGGCGATATATCATTAAGACGCGTCAGTGGTTAATGATGGCGGGAGTTTTGAATGTTGCTGAAGTCTACGAATACCTTGACTGGGAGTGGACTTATTTATGTTGAGGTGGTGTATGCCATCAAAAATGATTATATTTGTTGTGCTTCTTATCGATTTTATTGATAGATTATAGGAGGAAACGGTGCTAGATTACAGTATAGGAGGAAACTGTGACAGACTATAGGAGGAAACAGTGATAGATTTTAACAGGAAACAGTGATAAATAACAGGAGGAAACAGTGATATAATAGGAGGAAACAGGAATAGGTTATAGGAGGAAATTAGTAAATTATAACAGGAAACAGTGATAGATAACAGGAGGAAATGGTGCTAGATTATAGAAGGAAACTGATAGATAACAGCGGGAAGCAGTGATAGATTATAGGAGGAAACAGTGATAGATTACAGGAGGAAACAGTATCACTAGGAGCTAAGACAGACATACGAGCAGTGATGGTGTTGATCCTGTTTGTAACTTACGATTTGGCCAGTATGTCATATTCCTTATACTCTTTTTACTCTAACTTGGATTATTGCCCTCATCCCATCGTGAACGCCGAGTTGTAATAATAGATTAACCGTAAAACATAATGCTAGTCACGAAGAAGTGCCATGGAGTGAATGTAAAGTCGTAGTGTTGTCTTTTCTCCACTGACCAATGTGAAATTAGCTGCAAAACGACGAAAATCTGGGTCCAGTTAAAGTGAGACTATCATAGTATAGAACGGTTCTCTACAGACCTGGGATTCCTATCCTAACCCCTTCAGTAATGCATCTTGTTACCTCAGCCAAGGAGGTTATGTTTTACCCAGCGTTGGTTGGTTTGTCTGTTTCACTGTTTGTCTGTCAGCAGGATTACTAAAAAAAATATGAACGGATTTTGATGAAATTCTTTGGAAAGGTGGGCCATGGGCCAAGGAAGAAATGATTAAAATTGGGACCGAATCCGGATCCGGATGCGGAGTATCCCTCACACTATCTCCAAAAGTTCTCAATGAATATCAATGAAATTTTGTGGAAAGGTGTGCCATGGACCAAGAAAGAATTGATATAATTTGGGGGCAGATAGGGGTCCGGATCCGGATCTTATATCCACGAATTTGAATCCAGATTATTTTTAATGGAAATGGCACTGCCGGAGGTATGCGCCCTCTTAGCATTTTCTAGTTTGTCTTATTACATCCACCACACGACTTTATAAAGCTTAGGAGAGACATTTGATGATGAAAGGGTTAGAATCAAACTCTTGTAACCCCATTTTCTAACAGAGGCCCTTCGTAAGCTAAGACAAAAAAGTCTTGCTAGCTAGATTAAAATGTTAAAAAAGGTTCTCTGGCTGAAGTGGTTGAGCTGAATAAAATCATCTTGTGTCAGTCAGAATAATAGCCAGAAGAAGAGGTTATTGAGATGGCGTGTCATCCTTTCACTTCCCTTGCCTGAGTAAAGTTGTTCAGAATTAGCCAACACAATATTCCAAAGTGTGAGTCACCAACTGGACGGGGTAATATTGTAATCTTAGGACATCTGTGTCGAGGGTGAGGGAGGGGAGGAGAGAGGGAGGGGAGAACAGGAAACGGACACACCTACGCACGCACACACAGGCGCACACGCAGAGACGCACACGCACAGACGCAAGCACGGACAGACGCAAGCACGCACACACACGCAAGCACGCACACACACGCAAGCACGCACAGACGCACGCACGCACGCACAGACGCACGCACGCACGCACGCACGCACACACGCACGCACACGAACGCACACACGCACGCACGCACGCACACAAGCACGCACACACACACACGCACGCACACACACGCACACACACGCACGCACACACACGCACGCACACACACGCACGCACACACACACGCACGCACGCACACACACGCACGCACGCTCACGCACGCACGCACGCACACACACGCACGCACGCACGCACGCACGCACGCACGCACACACACACACACACACACACACACACACACACACACACACACACACACACACACGCACGCACGCACACGCACACGCACGCACACGCACGCACACGCACGCATGCACGCACGCATGCACGCACGCACGCACACGCACGCACACACACGCAAGCACACACACGCAAGCACACACACGCAAGCACACACACACACACACACACACACACACACACACACACACACACACACACACACACACACACACACACACACACACGGAGAAAGAGAAGAAAGAATAAAAAGAATGGATAGAAAATTGGAGAAAAGAATGAGAAAACGAAGAGAGAGAGAGAGAGAGAGAAAGGACGTTGCAACGATGCTTAGGGTCAAGGATCATCGAAAGTCTTAACCCTTTAGATACGGTGACATTCTCTCTCTCTCTCTCTCTCTCTCTCTCTCTCTCTAGCTCGCTCGCTCGCTCGCTTCCTCTCCCCCTCTCCCTCTCTTCTTGCCACTACATGACATTCAACTTTCTTTAGAAAACTGTCTTAGTAAAAAATAAAAAAAAAATGTCGACGCATGCAATCAGTAGAGAGATTTCCTGCGGTCCTAATGGATCCAGGATCGAATCCCCGCTGGGACAGGGAACAGTTAAACGATCTGAATTCCCTAAAAAAAAATAAAAAGCAGACTTTCCTGATGTACCAGATGACCCGCCGACATGTCGTAAAAATACCCCCGCTAATACCAATACACCAATCCTGTATGAGACAGCCCTAGCATGTATTCAATGCGGATGGTGGTTGTTAGCGCCGAAGTGGTGACATGTGGAGGTGTAGGAGGACTACTGGGCCTTGGAATAGCTCACTGACCCCGAGAAATAGGCCCTGAAGCCTTTGCCCTGAGTCGGACACGTAAAAAAAAAAATAATAATAAAAAAAAAATAAATAAATTAGTCTCGAGGTAGCAGAATAAATCAACAGAAGAAAAGTGTTAAGCGCTTCATAACGTGGTTGCATTCTTTATTTATATCTTGCTATCTCATACGGTTTTATGGAGCTTCGAATAGATTTTCCGAATTGGTAGGGGGTTAGATTAACCCCTTCACGTCAGATTAATACTTACAAAGATGTATAAAATCGTCTGACGGTAGCGAGAATACGTTTTAAAAGACTCAGTTTATTTTTCAGAGAATTGTATAATAAAAATGTACAGACTTAGAACTCATGCCGGGATAAAAAAAAAAAAAAAAAAAAATCAACCTGAGTACGTCGTTTGCAATTATCGGTACATTTTTGCCATCTCCTGACGATTTATTGATTTATTTTGGGATATACTTTTCGACATGGAGGGGTTATATACAGCATTCATTAGCACTTTTACCACTAGGGGCTCTCCCACAGTAAATACATAAAATAAATAAAAAATCACCCGGTAGTAACGAGAATCGGCTACAGAAATACGTCATGGTGTTAATGCGCCTCATCCCTTCAATGCGATGACGTATTTTCCGGCTCCTTATCGTTAGACAGATTAATTTAATGTAGGAAAGACCTCAAGTAATAAAGGGGTTGCTTAAATTCTAGATCGAATCCCTCCTGTTCGAAAAATCTCAAAATATTTTTAAAATCGTCTGGTGGTAGCAAGAATAAACCTTTAAAAATAACCTAAATTTTTCTGATTCATCCGACAGGTAAAATTACCTAGATGATTAGTCAGGTTTACTAATTACCCTGGAGAACAAAGCATTCTCCCCTAAATTAGGTAGAAGAGTTATCAAGAAAAACATCAGTAGAAAACATTACTGTGCTGTGTTAAGCCATAAAAGTTGATAAGCCTGAACAGTCTCCTGCCGCGATGAGAAAATAAACCGCATGATTAGCCACGTATACGTAAATACCCGTCTTTGTCCTGATTTTTTTCAGAAACCTTGGGCGGGTCGTAAACTGAAATGAGAGTTAGTTTTATTCATTAGATTTATGCATCATATTCTCACCGCAAGCGACGTGGCTGCATCCGCTCTAAAACTGGTCTGCGGAATTTACCTCATATACTAGTATTTATTTTCTAATGGGTATTGATAGTTATCATCATTGTCATTGTTACTTTTATCATCATCGTCATTGTCAGCGTCTTCATCGTCGTCGTCGTCGTCTCCGTCATCATCATCAGCATCATAACCCACTTTCCCATATCAGAATTTTCCTTGGTAGATGTGGCCATATACTTTACTCTTTACCCAGAACAAGCTTTGGCACAGAGATGCTTATCATGAGTCACTCCTGGCTCACGAGTGGCACCTGCTCGTCGTGATAGGTGTAGAGAGAGGGAGGGAAAGTGTTAGGAAAATGTGCGTTATAGTCAAGGATGAAAATTGTCCAGATATTTCAGTTTTACATCCAGCTTTCCTGGGCTGGCTGATATTCCTGAGCTGAGAAAGGCATGGTAGGTTTCTCTGCCCATAGATGATACTTTTTAATAATGTCATCTTGGACGCTGATGGATATGCCTGAAATGTGAAATAGATGCAGTGTTTTGTGTTGACTATATATGATTCGCTTCCAGTATACAGACGCGATTACACGAATATTTGAGTGTGTGAGGGAGTGTGGCGTACTGTTAAAGTGGATCGTTGCGGAGGAAAGGCAGATGCCAATGGAGTTTCACTCCTTTCAGGATGTAGCGTCGGTCATGGGCGGCCTACAAGTCAATAATCAATCAGTAATTTCCTGTGGCACCCCACGGGATGCATAGGGCCTCAATGAACTCTCTCCACCAATATTTGTCTCTTGCCATCTCCTTCAGGTCCCACCAACACTTCTCTCCTGCTACTTTTTTCATTGTCCTCAACCAGGTTTCCCTCGGCCTACCTCTACCTCTTCTTCATCTAGCAGTCCACTCTGGCACATCCTGTATTAAACTACCTTCTTTTCTGTATATGTGCCCCAGCCACTTCCAGCGAGACAGTCTCACATATTCATTAACTGGTTCCACTCTCGTAATATCCCTTACTCTTGCATTTGCAACTCTGTCCTGCCACTTTACCCCAAGAATCCTTCTCAGTATTTTATTCTCAAATCCTAATACTTTCTGATCTGTTGCAATTGTACTGTACCATGACTCATGCCCGTAAATTAAAATTGGTCTAATCATGGACTTGTAAATTTTCACTTTAGTATGTTCCGAAAGCATATTATGATTCCAAACAGATTTCAACATTCCAACAGCTCGCCAAGCCTGTTTAATCCTCTCCTCAATTTCATTGTTTAATGATCCATTAGATGATACAATCGTTCCCAGATATTTAAAGTTTTCTACATTCTACACCACATTATTCCCAATTACACAATCGATTTGGTTCTCCACGTTCATATTAATAATTTCAGTCTTTCCACAATTTATTGCCAATCCCACTTTTTCTCCTTCCTCCACCAGACAATCAAGCATCCTCTGCATCTCGTAAATACTTCCGCAAATCAGTACAATATCATCAGCATAGTCCTTACAATAAAAATCTGATCATTACAACCTCGACCCTTTCTAAATCCAGCTTATTCTCTTAAAATTTTATCAATTACTGGCTCTATTCTGTTCAACAAGATTTTGGAAAAGACTTTTGCAACTACAGGTGTCAAAGTTATCCCCCTCCAATTGCCACACACACTTAAATCTCCCTTTTTTGGTATTTTTATAATCACTTCATTATTCCACTCTTCTGGAATTCCACCATTATCCTAAGTCACATTAAAAAGTTTCAAAAGCGCATTCATCAACTCGTCATTTTCCACCTTAAGCATTTCAGGAAATACTCCATCCTCACCTGGGGCCTTAAAATTCTTTAACTCCTTTAAAGATTTTGCTACCTCTTCCAAAGTTATATCCCCTGTTTCTATCTGCAAATCTCTCTCGGCTGGCAAAATGTCCTCTTCAGCTGGGATTGGTCTATTTAGAACAGATTCAAAGTGCTCTTTCCACCTTCCTTTTATATCCAAATCTTTAGTCATCAAATTACCATTTCTATCTCGTACAGGTATTTCCTTCCTTCTCTTTTCAGTCCCATTTAACTCCTTTATGGCCTGATACGCTGCTCTTGTGCTCTGACCCTCATTTTTACTTAATTTAATTTCTGTCTCTGTCGCCTTTTCATCATATAATCTCCTCTTATCACGTCTAACGAGTCTTTTTACTTCACAGTGTAAACTCCAGTCCTTTGCTCTAAGTACTTCAACTATCTGGCCATCAAAATGTTGTTCTTCACTTCTTAACTTAGCCTCTTTCCTTTTCTGAATTGCATTCCATGTTTCATCTGACATCCACTTTTTCCTTCTCGCATTTCCCTTTTTCTTAATAGCAACCTTAGCACTCTCATGTAAAACCTCTTCTACTTCTCTCCACATTTGATTAATATCATTGTCTTCAGATTCCATCAAAGTCTGCAGGACTAGAAACCTGTTCCTACATTCCCACCGAAACTTTTCCCTCGTGCTCTCATCACTTCTTAGCTCATCCAAATCATAATTATTACCTCCTGTACAATTACCATTAACGTTTTTCTTATGTTTTATTTTAATCTTTGACACAACAAGTTGATGATCACTGCCTATATCTGCCCCCCTCCTAACGCAAACATCTTGCAAATAACTCCTATGCCTTCTGCTAATTGCAATGTGGTCAATCTGGTTACAATATTTACCACATGGTGAAATCCAAGTAGTCTTATGTATTTTTCTATGCTCAAAGATAGTTCCATCAATTATAAGGTCATTTGCCAAACAAAAGCTTCCAAATCGCACCCCATTTTCGTTTCTTACACCAACACCCTCCTTACCCATACAATCTTCAAAGTCATCCTTACTACGGCCAACAATCGCATTAAAATCACCAGTGCAAACTAACACATCATGTCTTGCCACTCTACTCACTACATCCTGCAGCTTCTCATAAAAGTCATCCTTCATTTCATCAGCAGCCTCATTTGTCGGAGCGTACCCTACAACCATACTGATGTTACTATGGTCAGATTTTAAACGAGCATAAAGCAAGCGCTCATTAATTGGTTCAAACTCACATGCTGCCTTACAAGCATCTCTACTCAGCAGTAAGCCTACTCCTTGGTAATGATTTCCATCACTCCTACCAGAAATCAACACAGTAATACCATCTTCCAAATTCATTTTATCAACTCCAAGCAACCTCGTTTCTGTAAGAGCACAAATATCCATCTTGTATTCCTTGAACACTGAAATAAGCTCTTCCATTTTACCGGCCTGATTGAGAGTTCGAACATTCCAGTTTCCTATTCTTAAGGTTCTTTTTGGATGTATAAACTTATTTTTACACCGTGGGATTCTTAGTACCCCTTGCCCACTTAAGGGCTGCACGGGACTGAGGGCCATTGCTTCGTCACCAGAGTTCATCAAGATTTCTTATGCAGAAAAATATTTTACCCTGGAGCCAATGCCAGTGACTCGCAGGAACCAGACAAAGTACAAGGGAAAGAAAGAGAGCAAAGAGAATGTAGATAAAACTGTCCATTTTAGTCGCCTCTTACGACAAGCAGGGAATACTGGGGAAGTATTCTATCCCACCTTCCCCAGGGGCCTACAAGTACCGCATGATTAATTTAATTTTATTATTGCACTTGAATTATCTTTTGTAATTACTTCTAACTTGATAAAATGGACAGTGCTTGCAAAACTGACAGACGAGAGAGAATTAATCCATAAGAACATACGAACAGAGGATGATTGCTGTAGGCGGGTTGGGCCATGCTAGGTTATGCTACTCGCCACCGAGAGTTCTCCCAAGGTCTAGAGGTTAAGAAACTCTCTCGATTACTGTGCCATATTTAGAATCAAACTGGAAAGGAAGAGATATTGAATTTCCCAGGCAAGCTCACGAGATTACGACCCTGTGTAACACTGCAACCGTTCAACAAAAACGACACAAGATCGAAAAAATTGAAGAGACAGTAAATGACCCCACAAATGCTGGAAGATTATCAAGCAGAGTGCATAAGTGGAAGGTTTAAGCACCGGGAGAAACAGCTCATCAGGGGAGAGGTAAAGAAGTGGCACACTGGAGAGAGGGAAGGGTTGAGAGGTGAGACGGGAAGCTGGTGGTGTCAGGTGTGGGCGGCCAGTGTGGTGGAAGAGCTGGTAGAGCGAGGGTGCTCGCTCTCCTCCTCCCCTATCCGACCTCATCACACTTGGACACTGTTTTAACCCCGTCTGCTGTTGGATAAATTTTTGAACTGTTGGTGCTTATGTCTGGTATATACCTCTGAATTTGAGCGCATCTAACGTTGAATTCTATACTTATATAGTGCTGATTTAGTACTGAATTTTAGACTCACAAAAGCGCACGTGGCTAAACATATTTTATATTTCTCTGTCGACTGAGCGCATGTGATACTTACTTAGCCCATCCAGCACTTACATCTGAACTCTTGGCCACCTGGCCATTAAAGTTCTCCGCATCTTATCATCCCCTTTATCAAATTAATGCTGTGCAAGGGATGGGGTAGCCACTTGGATGTGAAGCACGTATTTTCTTCATCATGACCTTATGACGGACGCAGATTTCTTTAAAAGGACAGAATGTGCAGAAAAAGAATAAATGTCCCCATAAACTAAAGTGCTGTTTATTTTAAAGGTACAGATAGCAACTGCGTTTAAGGACTGTGAGATACTAGTTGAGTTTAAAGCAAGTGAGACACCAGTAGAGTTTTAAGATAGTGAGATACCAGTACTGATATACCGATAAGGAGACCGGTAAACGAGCAGCAACGTAACAATGATTCCGTCAAAGAGGCCACGGATGGAGTGCCTAGACGGAGGTACAACCACCTTGCTGGCTGGTGATGCAGTGGACAGTAACAACAACCGAAGTGACACCTGTGGATCGACTTATGGTGACAGGAAGTGCGACCATTACGACAGCATACACCATGGCAACACACTCCACGAAAGCGACCACCACGACGGCAATCATCACCAGAGCTATCTTCACGACAGCAAACACCAAGACAGGGATCACCAGGACAGCAAACATCAAGGTCAGCGTCGGGTGGGCCTGGGCTGTAGGCGGCCAAGGGTTTGTGCGGTCAAGTACCAACTGAGACCCAGGTCACTGAAGTCGCGTTACTTGTGTGACCCTGAGTGGAGCCTGCAGGACCCCCTGGATAATAAGCCGCGTACACCCCCGCTGTCAAGGTACCGCAGGAAGACCGCCAACGCCCGCGAGAGATGCCGTATGCGGCAGATCAACAATGCCTTCGAGAGCCTGCGTGGCATGCTGCCCTGGTGGGTGTGCCGACGCCGGGAGGCCACCGACATGACTAAAATCGCCACCCTGAGGCTGGCCTCAGCCTATATCAGGTCCCTGCAGGACATGCTGGACGGTAACGCTCCCCACGACACCTGCGCCTGGGTCCTCTCCAGCATCTTTGGTGAGGAACACGAGCCCCAGCAACCAGAAGTCACCCTCGTCGATGCAGATGGCGTCCCCAGAAAAGCGCAGCCGCAGCAGCAGCAGCAGCAACAGCAGCAGCAGCAACAGCAGCAGCAGCAACAGCAGGTGGCCCAGGACACGGACCTGTTCACGCTGCTGTGCGAGACCGGGGAGGCCACACCGCTAAACGACCTAGACACGTTTTCTGCGGGCCCGTCAGACTCGCACACTGACCCTGTTAAGCTGTTCATCAACTGTGACCCGGACATCTCATGGCAGCAGCAGCAACAACAAACGCTCGTCACTTGACACCCCCTTACATACTACACACGCACACAAACACACTCGCACAAGCACATTCGAACCGTGTTTTATCACACAGTGGTTAGGTGCAGAGAAATGATCATGACTCTGATGTACTGGTTATGACAAAGACAGTGAAGCAGGACGACAGTACCTGATAATGTATATTTCTCAACTGTGATACTGGTTCATATATTATTCTTATCATCATCAACATCACCGTCATAACTCTGTTTCCCACTAATTTAATGTGTTAGAATACAGAAATAGAAATCATGTATACAGCCACGTTCACAAGTAGGGATACATATCTGCTCGTGTTATCAATTGTAGTGTCCACTGCTGGTGAGATACGGAACAATTTCACTCACTGCCTGGTGCACTGATCATCATTGCACCAGGCAGGAGGGGAAATAGTAGACAGTGAACCTACATTAGACAAAACGGTTAGATGTGTATTCTTTATTATGAACGCGACTTTCCTTCTCAGTGTCATGGTGCTTATGTTTCTAAGATTATTGTGTTTTATATCTGAAATGAATGGCCGTCATCTCAAAACGGAGATATAAGGTAGATTTATGAAGTCCTCCATTTGTACCGGTCCTTGTGCATGTTGCGGAAATTAGTTGCGGGTAGTCTGATGCCATGTTACAGAGTGCATTTGTAGGTAGTGGTCAGACATTTTACTTCCATCACAGACTTCACAAATGACTCAGAAATTGGAGGCTTACTTTCATCATACTGTATAGATCATTAAAAAAATATATGTTACATCTTTTCTTTCAGCCAGTTACAACGCGATTTTGTTTAGATTAGGAAGGCCCTGTCTCTTTAAGGGCGATAAAAATATTTTAACCCATTATTACGAAACAACTTTATCAATCAGAGCAAAATCATGTCTGGCGTTAGCCAGAGTAAAGTAAGAATAAAAGAATAAAATAAAGGAGGACTAAACAAGAGGTCAGCTAATGTGGCCTGTTTGCTTCGGTGAGCTTAGGGCTGCAGTCAATAATCCCTTTACACGTCTGGAATCCCGATATAATGGAGAGATTACAACCCGTCCATCCCAACTTAAGTATTGTTAGTAATGTTAATCCAAGATCTCATTAGGCTTTGACATCATTTCGAGGCAGTGTAAACGAACTATTGAATGCAGCTGAGCGTGTATATTTCCCCTGCTGGCTTGAGTGATATTTGTTTCTTTTGGTAAATGTTTTTGCAGAATATAGATTATATTTTATGGTAACCTGACATATGAATTAGAGGAGTATTGCTCCTGTATTAAGTATATTTTCACTGTCATTAGGGTGAGAATAATCCTAATAAATTCACTGGTGTCATAGGTTACAGTGCCACCCGTATTCTTGTCTGTTAGGAGACTCCCAGGCACCTCGTAAGTTTTCTTTATATGTCATTATTTTCCCCTATGCAGCTAGTGTTAATATAAAGCTAATAAAAACACCATACACAAGAATAATAAATTTTAGAATATTACATAAACAGTAAAGGACATGATGCTAGAAAACCTCCAAGACTGACTAGAATTTGGTCCCACGTGTAACTGTTTTCCTTTAGTATGTAATTTTATGCTATTGAGGTATAATTAGAGTATATATTTAGAATATATTTGTGATGTGAAGAATGTTCCTATACAAGAAAATGGTTTGCCCAATTATTTATATAAGCTGTGGGTTAGCGTTGGCCTTAAGTCTATGTGTGTGTGTGCGCAAAGTCATTTCACCTTAACCTGGCCCAGATTTTCGTCCTTTTGCAGTTTATTTCATGTAGCGATGTGATAGAATTAAGACAGTACTACGAATCTAGATCATTTTTCAGCACTTCTTCGTGATTAGCATCATATTCTAGTGTAAGCTACTCTATTTTCACATCTCAGCCTTCAAGATTGACGGATGGCAATTTTTGGCCAGGTTAGAGTAAAAGGAGTATAGTTAACTACGTCATTAGTACTTCTAGTCATGATCTTCTATGTGCCATATTGTTATCACCTCCAGATTTGTGCCTTGGGTGTTGTTGTTCCTGGGTTATTTAAGGAAGGTGGTTTAGAGTTGTGATTATTCAGCCATCTCGCTATAAGAGGCCTCCCTTAACTCTGAATGCATAAGGTTACTCTGCAAAATAAAAAGTTGTGAAGTTACAGTGTAGCGATGAAGGATTAATTTGTGAAGCGGTGGTTACTCACATGTAGCACTGGAGATAGCAGAAGTTGTGTATAGGGTTAAGTGGCGATTTATGTAGAGGCAGCTGTGTAGATGGTTGTGTGTGTGTGTGTGTGTGTGTGTGTGTGTGTGTGTGTGTGTGTGTGTGTGTGTGTAGGGGGTGTTTTATGGTAGGATTTGTGATGAGGCAGTGGTTGTATTGATATGATCTGTGTAGTTATGACTATGTAAGATGAAGGTTTACATATCTCGTCGGTGGTAGTACAGATAAGAAGATATGATTTATTTGAGGCTGTCTAGGTCTGAGTGGGTATTTTGTAGTGCTATTTGTTCTGTGAGGGTTATGTAGAAGTGTCCATTGGCTTTGTGGTTTTCTGAAGGTGAAGGGATGTGAGAGGACCGAGACTGAGGGATATATTAGGGCTTGTCTGGTCGTTTATGCAGAGTTCGTGATGCGTGAAAATGGAGGTGATTTCGTATAGGTGTTGATCTACATAACGAGTGTGTGTGTGTAGTGATGTTGTATGTTCCTGGCCAGAAGTGAGTGTGTGTTTGTGTGTGTGTGTGTGTGTGTGTGTGTGTGTGTGTGTGTGTGTGTGTGTGTGTGTGTGTGTGTGTGTGTGTGTGTGTGTGTGTGTGTGTGTGTGTGTGTGTGTGTGTGTGTGTGTGTGTGTGTGTGTGTGTGTGTGTGTGTGTGTGTGTGTGTGTGTGTGTGTGTGTGTGTGTGTGTGTGTGTGTGTGTGTGTGTGTGTGTGTGTGTGTGTGTGTGTGTGTGTGTGTGTGTGTGTGTGTGTGTGTGTGTGTGTGTGTGTGTGTGTGTGTGTGTGTGTGTGTGTGTGTGTGTGTGTGTGTGTGTGTGTGTGTGTGTGTGTGTGTGTGTGTGTGTGTGTGTGTGTGTGTGTGTGTGTGTGTGTGTGTGTGTGTGTGTGTGTGTGTGTGTGTGTGTGTGTGTGTGTGTGTGTGTGTGTGTGTGTGTGTGTGTGTGTGTGTGTGTGTGTGTGTGTGTGTGTGTGTGTGTGTGTGTGTGTGTGTGTGTGTGTGTGTGTGTGTGTGTGTGTGTGTGTGTGTGTGTGTGTGTGTGTGTGTGTGTGTGTGTGTGTGTGTGTGTGTGTGTGTGTGTGTGTGTGTGTGTGTGTGTGTGTGTGTGTGTGTGTGTGTGTGTGTGTGTGTGTGTGTGTGTGTGTGTGTGTGTGTGTGTGTGTGTGTGTGTGTGTGTGTGTGTGTGTGTGTGTGTGTGTGTGTGTGTGTGTGTGTGTGTGTGTGTGTGAGAGAGAGAGAGAGAGAGAGAGAGAGAGAGAGAGAGAGAGAGCGTGTTTTGCCTAGGGCGCCTCATCTCACCATTCCTGCCTTTATATTCACCTCTCTTCGCCCATAACTCATCTCCTGTCATAGTCGATTCTACATCCATTTACCATGACTGTCTCTGTTGATTATGTTTCTGTTGCTTATCGTCTGTGTTTTCTGCCATGTATCTGAGGTTTTTGGTTTCTTTTTTTTTTTTTTGTCGTCTACAGGTTTTCTTTAGTTTTCATGTAATTTATTTTCTCTGCTTCACTTTGATATTGCCATGGAAACGTTCACCCATTTCCCCTCATTCCATAGCCTACCACCAAATTTGAGCTTCATGGTCTGAGTTATTCCCCTCCCTTGCTTCAAAAATCATCAGTTCGTTTGCCCTCCGCGTAATTCTTATCGAGTATGTTCATTATTCAGTTTGTTTTCATTTAGATCACCCTCTTATCCACTGAACTTACCTCTTACGTACCTCTCATTAACCCCAAATTATTTCCACCGTCCGTCCCGCCTATTTGCCATTCTCCTTTGGGCTCCAGTTATCTCATTTACGTCTCTCCTGGTCATGCGTCATTTATTGTCATTCTGTTCGGAAAGCTGATGTTATGGACTGTTTACCTCTGTCCCATGGCGTGTAACATGAGTTTTACAGTAGATTCTCTGTTTTATCATCATCATCATCATCATCATGATCATCATCATCATCATCATCATCATTATTGATTATCATCGTCGTCTTATCGAATTTTACTTTCATACATAGGGTGGTAAGAATCTCCTGTAGAAGTCGCAGAAGGAAAGCAGGTTTGAATAAGGAGCTCTCTAAAGAATATTCCGTGACTCCTCCATTCACTCCCCCAATTATCCTTCAAAATACTGTACATCTACATTTCCTTCTATTTAAATTATAGGCTGTGTGATTTGTTTTTGAAGCCTTTTGTCAATGTATTATTTTTCTTCTTGTATACGTCCATGAAGATATCTGTAGCTCTTTTGTATATTTCTTGTTGTTTAGTTGTAATGGATTTGTGGAAAACATATTATTATCAAGAGTATTTATTGTAATTTATTCACCCATATATTAGGGGTTAATTAGAAACTTATTTTTTGATTTTCTAAGTAAAGGGCCATTTTTTCATTTCTAAGCTCTCTTGTATCTTTTCCTTACGAATTTATTTTTGTAAGTGGTCCTTCATTATTCCTTTGTCTGTTATTTATAAAAACTAATTCGATATCTGCCTTTGGACGACGGAGGGATTTCCTGTGGCGAATAAAATCGTCTGGCTCAGTGCGCAGTGCGCAGTGTCTGAATGCAATAAGTCGTCAGCCGTCGTTTGAGAATAATAAAGAAGTAATAATTCCTTCCCGTACTTTAAATTTATTCTCAATGCTTGTCATACATGAACTTGACTTCCGTCTGAGTCAATATGGATTTTTTTTTACTTTTTTCTGTGTCTCTTTAGTTTGTGTCATTTTGGTGGTAATAAAGAAGTGAATGTGTTTTTGGTCTTTACATTTTCCTTAGTTAAGCTTATTTTCTTCACTCTCCATGATGAATGCTTGGTTGTGGAAATTTTAAGAGGTATTTACGAGGTTAGCATGTGAGGTCAGGAATATTGTTTACTAAATACGAGCGAATGACCTGGGAAAGATTAAAGTCTGTGGGATTACCCGCTAAGTTTGAAGGAAGGAGGAGACGCGGGAAGAATTAGATGGTGCGGACGTGAATTTGGGTGGGGGGGAGAAAAGTGTTGGGGTTGAACTCAATATAATTTGGAAATACGACATGGGTTGAGGGCAGTCAGTGCATAGTATTCGTAAAGGAGGGGAAATGGTTTTTTATTATTATTATTATTATGATGATGATGATGATGATGATAATGATGATGATGGAGTGTGTGGTGAAATGCTGAGGTATGGAGGTGAGATTGTTGTGGAATGGATATGGAAGTTGTGTAGATTGGATCGGGAAGAGGGAAGGATTCCAGAGGACTGGAAATAAGGTATAATTGTTCCTTTATATAAAGGAAAAGGGGAGAGAGAAGTATGTGGTAACCATAGACGTATTTGCCTTCTTAGTGTGACAGGTAAAATATATGGTAGAATACTCATTGATAGGGTTAGGCATATGACAGAGGAGCTAGTTGGAGAAGAACAAGGAGGATTTAGGAAGGGAAAAGGGTGTGTAGATCAGATATTTGTTCTAAGATGTTTAGTGGAGAAGTATCTAGAGAACGGAAAGAAAGTGTATGCTGCCTTCATGGACTTGGAGAAAGCTTATGACAGAATAGATAGGTAAGGTATGTGGAAGGTATTAAGAATATATGGAATGGATGGGAAATTGTTGAATGCTGTGAAGAGTATGTACGAAGGAGCTAGGGCTACGGTGCGAGTGGATGGTGAGCTGAGTGAATTTTTTTATCTCAATGTGGGACTGAAACAGGGCTGTGTGATGTCTCCATGGCTGTTTAATAGTAAAGGAGGTGCAGGGTAGGGCAGTGGATGTGGGGGTGGCTCTAATGAATGAGGGTGAAATTTGGATGATTCCGGTGTTGCTGTTTGCTGATGATACAATATTGTTGAGTGAAGATGAATGGGAGTTGCAAGGTTTGGTGAATGAATTTGGGACAGTGTGTAGGAGGAGGAAGCTGAAAGTTAATGTAAACAAAAGTAATGGTGTTTGAGAGGAATGAAATCACAGAATGTACAGTGAGGTTGGATGATGAGGATATGGAAAGTGTGAGTGCATCCAAGTACTTGGGTAGTGTGATGAGTAAGGATGGAACTTTGGGGGATGAAGTGCGTTAAAGGGTACAGCAGGGAAGGAAGGTTGTTTGTTCACTGAAAGCAGTGATGAGAAACAGGGAGGTGAGTATGGATGTTAAGAAGTCGCTGCATGATAGTATTGTGATCCCTACCCTGACGAATGGAAGCGAGGCGTGGACCTTGCAAGAGGGGAACAAGTCAAGAGTGAGAGCAGTGGAAATGAGTTACTTGAGAGGAGCGTGTGGAGTGACATGGAGGGACAGGTTGACGAATGAAGAAGTAACGGAACGTTGTGGGGTGGATGTGAATGTGGTTGAGAAGATTAGGAGAAATACACTGAGGTGGTTTGGACATGTGGAGAGAATGGAGAATGAAGGACTGACTAAGAGGGTGTATGTGGGTGAGGTGGAGGGAGGGAGAGGGAGGGGTAGACCGAGGATGAGGTGGAGGGATGGAGTTGAGAGGTATATGAGGAAGGGGGGGGTGAGTTGGGGGAGGGTAGTCAAATGGTGGGTGACAGAGCAACTTGGAGGCGTTTTGTCTGCGGCCACCCTTTGCAGGATTAGGGCGTCGGGCCATAGATAGATAGATTATTATTATTATTATTATTATTGGAGAGAGAGAGAGAGAGAGAGAGAGAGAGAGAGAGAGAGAGAGACTGCATGGGTTCAGTGTATCCTTGATAGTCATTAGTACTTTCTATCTCATTGACCCATATTCGTCTGATATAGCTTTATTGAACGAGCCCACCTGTGCTATCAACAGCGGGCCACTTGCTTCAGAAGCGTGGCGTGGGATGTGATCTGGCCTGATACCCGCCTCTGACTAACGAGCTGATAAGGCGGGAGGTCGGGAATCACATTCCATATTGATAAAGGATCTTGAATCATTTTTTCCCCCGATAAACAAGTCTTCATTGTAGCTTTAATATTATCTTGAATATTTTTTGTCTAGTTGTACTTCTCACGGTACCATTCACTCCGTTTTGTTTGTGATGTGTTTGGTAAGTGTTTAAGTAAATATTGAAACAAGCGATCTTATACACAACTGAAGGTCAAGACAGTGTATGAATTCGCCCCCTGATCTCTTATCGTGGGATGGCTGGTGATACTAACGTGAGCTGTTTTCCATTTGCATTGGTAGAATTTTGTTTTTACCCAGCCCGTTACCAGCTTTGAACAGAATAACAGCTGAGAACAATGCATGATCAATATAAAATGAGGTCATCGTTATCCAGCTTTCTGCCACATTTTCTGCACTTTCTGACAGTCTGAATGCAACCAGGTTAAATGCAAAGTCTATGTCCAAAGTCCGTGTAAAGTCTATCCAAAGTCTGTGTGCAAAATCCGGTGCCAAGTTTGAATGTGAAGTCTGTATGCAGTCTGTGTAAATCTGTCCGACGTCTAAATGCAAAGTCTAAATGCAGTCTGACTGCAAAGTCTGAATGCAATTTGCGGGGTCTGAATGCAAAATATTTCTTATTAAGAATGGAGACTCAACCAGACGCGAGTGTTGAGATCATTGAGGTTAAAGTTTGGGCTGTGCGTTTTCCGTATCTCTGTAACTAAACACACGATTCTGAGCTGTTCCCCTTTACCTGACTAGAAGCAGATTTAAATGTTTCACCGGCCAGTTATCAGCTTTGAGGAGAGAAATGGAACAAATAATGGTTAGTGTAATACGAGGTCACCTTTATCCATCCATCCATCATCTAATCCTACGTTGCCCCATGAGGCGCGTAGGAGCCCGGGGCTAGGAAAGTTGGTCCTGTCATTTAAGATGAGAGTGACCAGCCTCACTCATCCCTGAGTGGCATTACGTGAGCAATAAACCCCAACCACCCCTTGGATATAAACCTTCACCAGCTCAATCCGATTGGAGCACCTTTATTACCCAATAAACCACCAGGAGCCAAATTTTGGTTATATGGTTACCACCCAGCGTAGTAAATGGTTTCCTGGTGTACAGGAAACCATTTGGCTTGTCGCTCAGTGTAGAGTTACCCACAGCAGAAGGAAGAGGAAAGAATGAAGGAAAGAAAGACACAAGAGGGAGTGTAAAGTCACCCGCAGGCAGAAGAAAGAGGAAAGAATGAAGGAAAGAAAGACAGAAGAGGATGGATGGAACGAAGGATGGAGGAGAGGAAAGGGCAGACACCCGAGAGCAGCACTACATCAAGTTTGATGGTGAGCACCCCCATCACCTTTATCCACTGCCACATTTTCTACACAGTTCCTGAATGCAAAATCTTAATGTGGCTCATCGTAGTCGGAACAGAAACACTTGAGATAATTAAGTTTGTCCTGTGTGTGTGTGTGTGTGTGTGTGTGTGTGTGTGTGTGTGTGTGTGTGTGTGTGTTTTATCAATAAATAACCGCACGATTTTGATATACCTGGTCTCAGAAGAAAAGAAATTTAGTGTACAGGAAGGTGTACTTTAACGTTTAGCCAGTCTTTTGTGACAAGAAATCCAGTAATCAGTGGTTGATATTTGATTGATTTCACCCATCTGACTCTGAAGACGGTATTATATTAAAACTTAGTACGCAGAGGTGTAGTGAAGTTCCCGCATTATTTCGGTCAGGGTATGTGTGTTTGTTAGACTCGATTAGCAAATTACTGAGGGCAGGCAAGGAGGATAGAGAGAAAATAAACACATTCCTTCCTCATAAGGTTCTACAGAAATTGTCTTCAGAAACTAGGGGCTTGCATACAACTTTACTCATTCAGTTTTTGTAATAGCCAAGTGAGTCTCGTTTAATGCTAGTTGTTACATCATTCACCTGCTAGAATAAACGACAAAGAGAAACTTTTGTTAATAATGATGCCCTATTACTGAACTTTATTTGGCAATGAGGGTCAATACAATGGGCTGTGATCAAATCTTTCCACACGCACCACATTCAAGTCTTCGTCAGAAAATCTAGCAGCATTTGTTCTTCGATTCTGTTCATGAGAGAAACTGTGATATCAGTAAGGCGGGTATGTAGCACACACAAAGGAAACTGCGATATATTTAAGGCGGTCTTGCAACACCCATCTAGCTATACACTGTCACTCCTTTTCTGTCCGTCTGCCTAATGCAAGAGTTATCCGGTGCTGTCATTCCTTCATTACTCAGCTGGTCGTCTATGCAGCTCCTCAGTGTGCCTTTGCTAATGACATCCAGCCTTTTAACGCAGAATTTTCAGTCATCTCGACACTACTTTGAAAATTCAACTTCTGCAGGCTTCCAGTCTTTTTTTTTTTGTTTCTTGTTTTTGTTTCTGCCTGAAAAGAGTAAACCGTCAGAAGAGAAGAAGACTTCAACAACGACAAGCTTCACAGGGAGAGACATCAAGAGCGTTTCCATTAGGGAAGCTTCCATTAGGTATTCTACCTGGAGTCCGAGGCTCTCATATTCATTGCCTTTTCTTTTGACCGCCTTCAGCCCCGTCCACGCAGTTTTCATAGTGATACTGATTTTTTTTTTTTTTTCTTTTTTTTTTTTTTTGACATTGTCACCTCTTGAGAGGAAGAGCTGCGTCTTGTAAATCTGATCTACCGATGATATGATAGATACCTTAGAACATTTTCTAGCAATATGCATAAGATTTGTGTTGTTACAACGAGTTTTGTGTGTGTGTGTGTGTGTGTGTGTGTGTGTGTGTGTGTGCGTGTTGATGGTGTGCGTGTGTAGCCTACTATTCCAGCTTCTTAGCACCTACTAAGAAGAACGTAAGCGACATCAGTTCCTGTTTTTTGTCAGTCCCAAGCCGCACCCATCTCACCCAACTTAATTGAAACAATCAGGCGCCTCAAATCAGGTCTAATTTCTCCCACCTGATGGTAGATAACCCTGAATGACCCGTCCATCTCAGGGTAATAGCCCATCGTGACCTGATCTCACCAACTAACAAGCCCTCATCCACACCTACCTAAGCTGCTTATCATTTTCATATCTGATTTTCTCGGTCTGTTTTCCTCACATTTGCTGTTGTTCTGTGATTACTTCAGGTAAGCGCTTGAAACAGACACGCTCTCTCTCTCTCTCTCTCTCTCTCTCTCTCTTTTCATTTTTATCTATTTCTCATCCTCTCTTTCTAATCATTCGGACAGTTTTGTCTTCATTCATCCTGCTTTTTTTAATATCATTCGGATAACCACTTTCCACTGATTTTCACTCACTTTTTTCTCGTCCTCTCACTCCATCTCTCACTTTGTTCCCTACACATTTTTTCACCACTATCTCTTCTCAACACTTTTTTTTTTCTTGTTATTATTGATGCTATCTAAATTATTCTGATAACCTGACTGATCCTCCCATCTCACCATTAACACGTCCTCCTCTCTTCTTCTTTATCTTCTCATTATAGGATACAAAAACCCACACTGGCAGACGAAAAAAGATGTATTCCAAACAGTTTCGGCGACAGCTGTCGCCCTCTTCAGTGGATCTACAGACCAAGAGTGGTACATACAAATGCCGAGAAGCTGCTTATATGCAGGGTGAGGACACGTTTTCCCAACCACACCTGATGTGACCTCACCTGACTCTCCCTCTACTCTGTCCACGACCTGAGTGAGGGATTACAAGGGGCGGCAAGGACCTTGCCACTAATCCTCTCATCACTGGATCTAATTTATACATTCCTTCACCATGGTTAAAATTATTATATCTCTCTATACATACAGCTTCCACAATCCTACGTTTCTTATAGTTACTACATTTGTACAATATTTGGCTAGAATTCCAGTCGATTCTATGGTCGTTTTCCGAAGAGTGAACGTACACTGCGTTATTTATGTTGCCTATCTTACAAGCATACTTGTGTTCCTTAATGCGAGTGTCCAAATCCCTTCCCGTTTCACCAACATAAACCAAATCACAGTCTCTACATGGAATTTTGTATACCCCTGCAGTTTTGTTACTAATTGGTTTACTCTTTACCAGCATTGATCTTAAGGTGGAAGTATATCTAAATGCAATGTTTACATCCAAATCATGACTCACAGACTTCACCAAGCTAAGATTTGACACATACGGAACCGTGATGTATGGCTTATTTTTCCGACTTTGTGGCGTTGATCTAGGTACAAAAAAGGCTTTTCTGGCTTTAAAATACGCTTGCCTTATAAACCAACTGGGATATTTTAGATCTAAAAATATTTTCCATATCTTGGCGTTTTCCGTATCCAGATGTTGGGGACTACTAATTCTGAGTGCTCTAAGGAACATAGAAGAAATAACTGACATTTTAGTGGAACTGTGGTGATATGAATAATAATGTATATACAAATTGCACTGGGTCGGTTTCCTGTATACAGAAAAGCTAAGTGTCCCAAGTTCATCCCTGTGCACAAATACATCTAAAAATGGAAGGGAACCATTATTTTCCCATTCAACTTTAAATTTAATTGAGTGAACCAGTGCATTTAATTTTGTAAGAAACTCGTCAAAGTTAGCGTATACGTCTGGCCAAAATGAAAACACATCATCAACATACCTATACCAAATTAAATTTTGAGGAGATATGGTGGTAAGAAGGTTGGATTCAAAATATTCCATGTACAGGTTACTAAGAATTGGAGAGAGGGGCGAGCCCATACCCATACCAAACTTTTGCATGAAAAACTGATCACCAAAAGAAAATGCATTACACTGCACACAAAGGCTAATAAGTTGGAGAAAGACATCATGTGGCATGCCGAGATCAATGTTACAATTAGGTAATTTTTCTTCCAAGAAACTAATTACATCTTCAATAGGGACTTTAGTAAAAAGCGAGTCTACATCAAAACTGACCAACCTGCCACTGGAGAAACTGAGAGACTTAATCTTATCAATAAAATCAGTAGAGTTTTGGACATGGGATTTAGAGAATGTGCCAACCAATGGTGCTAATTTGTTCGCTAGAAATTTTGAAAGTTTGTAAGTGAATGAGCCACACTGTGAGATGATAGGACGAAGGGGAATCTGTGGTTTATGGGTCTTTGGTAACCCATAAATGTAAGGTAATTTTGGATTAATTTGAGTGAACTTACTTGCATCAATGCTTGGCACATCCTTTAAAAGGCTTTTGACTTTCTTATTAAAGTCTGTGGATAACCTCTTGAGAGGGGATGACACAAGTTTTTCGTAAGTAGTGGCATCACTCAACAGGTGGTTCATCTTTTCCACATAATCAGGTTTGTCTAGAATGACCACACAATTACTTTTGTCCGCTTTTGTAATACGAATAGAATCATTTTTCTTGAGACTTTCAAGGGCCAAACGAAAACGTCGTGGTATGGAGTCATTGGATTCAAAATTTCCTATGAAACTGCTAATTATTAAACCAGTAAGGCACGGGATATCCAGCTTGCTGTTTAAGGTTGAAGAAACAAAATCAAGTGCTACATCATTTCCTGGTTTCAAGGCAAAGGACAAACCTAAATTTAAAACTTGCTCCTCGACACGACTCAGTACATACGTAGAAAGATTTAAGATGGAATTCGGTAACATACACTACTTACGAAAAACTTGTGTCATCCCCTCTCAAGAGGTTATCCACAGACTTTAATAAGAAAGTCAAAAGCCTTTTAAAGGATGTGCCAAGCATTGATGCAAGTAAGTTCACTCAAATTAATCCAAAATTACCTTACATTTATGGGTTACCAAAGACCCATAAACCACAGATTCCCCTTCGTCCTATCATCTCACAGTGTGGCTCATTCACTTACAAACTTTCAAAATTTCTAGCGAACAAATTAGCACCATTGGTTGGCACATTCTCTAAATCCCATGTCCAAAACTCTACTGATTTTATTGATAAGATTAAGTCTCTCAGTTTCTCCAGTGGCAGGTTGGTCAGTTTTGATGTAGACTCGCTTTTTACTAAAGTCCCTATTGAAGATGTAATTAGTTTCTTGGAAGAAAAATTACCTAATTGTAACATTGATCTCGGCATGCCACATGATGTCTTTCTCCAACTTATTAGCCTTTGTGTGCAGTGTAATGCATTTTCTTTTGGTGATCAGTTTTTCATGCAAAAGTTTGGTATGGGTATGGGCTCGCCCCTCTCTCCAATTCTTAGTAACCTGTACATGGAATATTTTGAATCCAACCTTCTTACCACCATATCTCCTCAAAATTTAATTTGGTATAGGTATGTTGATGATGTGTTTTCATTTTGGCCAGACGTATACGCTAACTTTGACGAGTTTCTTACAAAATTAAATGCACTGGTTCACTCAATTAAATTTAAAGTTGAATGGGAAAATAATGGTTCCCTTCCATTTTTAGATGTATTTGTGCACAGGGATGAACTTGGGACACTTAGCTTTTCTGTATACAGGAAACCGACCCAGTGCAATTTGTATATACATTATTATTCATATCACCACAGTTCCACTAAAATGTCAGTTATTTCTTCTATGTTCCTTAGAGCACTCAGAATTAGTAGTCCCCAACATCTGGATACGGAAAACGCCAAGATATGGAAAATATTTTTAGATCTAAAATATCCCAGTTGGTTTATAAGGCAAGCGTATTTTAAAGCCAGAAAAGCCTTTTTTGTACCTAGATCAACGCCACAAAGTCGGAAAAATAAGCCATACATCACGGTTCCGTATGTGTCAAATCTTAGCTTGGTGAAGTCTGTGAGTCATGATTTGGATGTAAACATTGCATTTAGATATACTTCCACCTTAAGATCAATGCTGGTAAAGAGTAAACCAATTAGTAACAAAACTGCAGGGGTATACAAAATTCCATGTAGAGACTGTGATTTGGTTTATGTTGGTGAAACGGGAAGGGATTTGGACACTCGCATTAAGGAACACAAGTATGCTTGTAAGATAGGCAACATAAATAACGCAGTGTACGTTCACTCTTCGGAAAACGACCATAGAATCGACTGGAATTCTAGCCAAATATTGTACAAATGTAGTAACTATAAGAAACGTAGGATTGTGGAAGCTGTATGTATAGAGAGATATAATAATTTTAACCATGGTGAAGGAATGTATAAATTAGATCCAGTGATGAGAGGATTAGTGGCAAGGTCCTTGCCGCCCCTTGTAATCCCTCACTCAGGTCGTGGACAGAGTAGAGGGAGAGTCAGGTGAGGTCACATCAGGTGTGGTTGGGAAAACGTGTCCTCACCCTGCATATAAGCAGCTTCTCGGCATTTGTATGTACCACTCTTGGTCTGTAGATCCACTGAAGAGGGCGACAGCTGTCGCCGAAACTGTTTGGAATACATCTTTTTTCGTCTGCCAGTGTGGGTTTTTGTATCTTATTTCATTGTCACGATAGTGTGACTCTTCAGCCATCTTCTCATTATGTTTACTGTATCGTCTATTTTTATCACCCCCCTCTCTCTCTCTCTCTCTCTCTCTCTCGTCCTGGCCTCGTTAAACCATCCCTTTTCTTTTTCTTTTCTTGCATTATCCCCTCCATTCAATTTCTTCTTTTTTTTCTCTCTCTAATTTAATACACTTTCACTCCCCGCGCGTACATCCTCCATTTACCATCACCCACCCTTGCCTTTCTCTTTCTCTCCCCTCCCCTCTCCTTCTCTATCTGTCTCCCCCTTTCCCTGTTCACCCTTCTTTTTTCTGGCATTATCTCCACCCATTCCTCCCTATCCCCCTCCTCTCGCTATTGCCCTCCCCCCTCTCTCTACCCCCTCCCTCTCACTACCTCCCTCCCTCCTTCCTGTCTATTTTCATTTCTTTCTCCCAGGATAATGTATGATTTTTTTAAATTATGCTTTCCATTAGAGTTTCCATGACAGTTTTCACTATTTTTTTCTTTTAATGTGTGGTAATCTTTCTTGTTTTTGCCTGCCGGTTTTGGCTGGAGTGATCGGTGGGTATGGGGAGCTCAGCCAGTCCTATATTTCCCTAATCGTTCAGTCTTTTCTCATTTCTATCCTTAATTGTTCAATCTTCTTATTTCTTTCCCTAATCGTTCAGTCTCTTCACATTTCTCTTCCCCCTCACCTTTTGCTCGTCATGTTCACCTCCCTCTTATTCCTCTTTTCTGTTTGTCCTTTCTCAGCTTCCGTTTCTGTCTTCCTTTGACCCCTCTCGTCCATCCCCAACCATTCACTCCTTTTCTTAATCTCCCAGTCTCAGCTTTTCTCTGCTACCTCACACCTCTGTACAACAACCCCTCACCCCCTCCTTTCGTCCCCTATCCCACACCTCTCTCCAGCAACCCCTCCTCCCTTCCCTCATTTCCTACCCCACACCCCTCTCCAACAACCCCTTCCCTCCCACCTGCCTTCATCCCGTCTTCCTTCCTCGTGTGAACAAGCCCGCCGTTCAATTTAACACAGAAGCTTCACTCCCAGGCGGACGGATTTCATATTACCCGTGTTATCGGCCATTCGGATCTGCCAAGCCTGTCGTTCCTTCTCACTGACAGCCACGGAGGTCAAGCCGTGAACACCCCGCCGCAGCACGCCGACACAGTTACCAGTTTCACAGATATCGCTAAATGTCAACAATCGCCAAACCCCTTAAAAACGCTATATTTGTTTTCGAAATGCACGTACGGTGAATTTCATCGGGCATCCTGTTAAGCAGTCCTCTCACTGTTGTATTCGTTTATTTTCCTGGTTTTCTGTATCCTCCCTTAAGAAAAAGAGGCTTGGTGATGATGATGATTATGATGACGAAGAATTTTCTTAACATAATCGAAACACGCAAAACAATCCGTGGATAATATTGGAATTATATAATGTTCCGAAACGTGCCTTGGACAATCCCTAGAAAGTCGCCTAACACACAAATACGCTTATAATTCACTCTAAGCTAAATGCAATCGTCTAACACCAGCCAGAATAGAATAATGCAGTTGTCCCGACCATTAGAGACTCAGAATGGTCGCTAAATGGAAATAATATCCCCGGATCTTGCGGGAAAAGACGCTAACTTTTGGAACCCCGAGCCGCGGGAAACAAAAGCGCATATATCGTACGGATCCTGAGGAATAGAGAATGGAGGGGTGTGATTAGCTGGCCAGGCGATAACGATTTCTGTCTATTTGTTGCCCAGGTTACTCAAGTGAATCCAAAGGCCTTCGTTTCTTGGTGCTGTTTTCCCCTCTTCCCTTCTCTCCTTTTTTTTCCCCCTTATTCTCTTTATCCTCATATGTTTCCTCTTTCTCCTCTTTGCTTTCTCCTCGCTCCTTCTCATCTTCTTCTTTCTCCTTCACGCCTCCTTCTGTCTTTTCTTTCTCCTTTCCTCTTCTCTCCCGGCACCTCTTCTCCCTTATCTCATGTTCCCCTTCCCTCCTCATCTCCTCCTCCTCCTCCTCCTCCCCTCTGATAACCAGTCAGGGGTCACCATAACATGCCACCTCACCACCATTGTGAACAGAGAGAGAGTGAGAGAGAGGGGGGGGGGAAGAAAGTAATAGAGACTGCCACTGAAAGATTTAAAAATTTATATATATACGAATTTTATGCCTAGAAATCTCATGGTTATTTCTGAAATGTATGAAAACTCGCCCACAGATAATCATCGTCTCAATATTTCAGTTTAAATGTTATAATGGCTCCTATTATACTTGTTTAGCCACTTCAGTCCGAGGACGTTTATCTTTTTTTTTATTCTTGCTACCGTCAGATGATTTAAGTTTCAGAGATTTGTTGAAGTGGAGGAGCTAGAAACGAAAAAAAAAAAAATCCTTTACTGCCAGGGTTTTGTCCAAATCTGAAAAACACATTACTTGGTGGGAGCATAAGGTAAAGCAGAAATGACGTCACGGTACTCATTGGGTTAGATAGTTAAAAGGTTCTTCTGGTAATTGCCGATCTATAGAAAAAATATATGCTATAAATGTTTGCTGTTTTTATATCTGAAATAACTAAAGTGGTATATACGTAATAAGCGAAAAAAGAAATTTATAAGAGGTAGTTGTCACGGGGTTTTTATAATATCACTGGGTTTTTTAAAATAAATGCTAAGTATTATTTAATTGATAATAATATTCAATGATATTAAAGAGCAGGGACAATGATTGTCTTGCTAATTCGAGCAACGATTCTCTAAGAACGAGAATTTATAAACTTTCTCAACAGTACACAGCAGAGACTAATTACTCACAATTGCTGAATTACTGTACTGTTAGCCTCTGGAGAAAGTTACTTCACCCCTGACAATAAATAACTAATACTAACATCAGGTTCTTGCTAAAGCTTAACTCCTAGGTGGCACAACGGATTTTAAGTTAATACGACAAGACTGGTCTAAGTACCAGTTATGAATAGTCAAACGTCTATGCAAGCTAGGAGCTATGTGGGAAATAAGCTTAATTATGGAGAAATGAAACAAGAGTTTACTTTACATTAAGCTCAAGAAAAAGAACTGTAAATTTATTGATTACAAAAAAAATAAATTTAACGTTACAATTCAAAATCAAATTAATGAGATCGCACTCACTCACTCACGCAAAAGCTAAATCCTTACGCCTAGAAAAAAAACACCTTAATTAAACTCTTAAGACTAGGGAAGTACAAGAGGGAAATACTATAGTCGATGAATGCTTTGTATCACCAAGGGTGGGAGCTTGGAGCTGTGGTCTTGTGGAGCTTGGGTTGACCTCTCACACTGCTGGAGCACAGGTCCTTCCTCCGTCAGAGCAAACACTGGACTGCCTAAGTCGTGGGAACAAAGGGGGAGCAGTAGGCCGCATTTTCTAACGGTCGAGGCAAGCAGGGGCGAACAATAAAGAAACAATAGTATCGCTCAGTACAGCACTTAGTGACGTGCATTAAATCGGTCACTTTTGAAAACAGTGACGAATGTTTTGAAAAGTATAACCCGAAATGGAGAGAGAAACGGTTAACTGAGCGATACACAGTGGGTTTTCCACTAATAGTTCATGGCTTCTCACAAAAGGGAAATGTCGCGAATTTGATTCGTGACAGTAGTGTTTCTGTGAGTTAAGTATTTGATAGCATTTTGTGATCATTTTGGAAACTGGTGAAGAAAATCGTTCAGAAAATGTGATGGTTTTGTTTTGTGTGAGAGTGAGTCACAAGAGCCAGCCAGTGTTAGATATGCCGCTGTTTTACAATATTCTCGAAATGCAAGTAATCTGCCACGAAGAGGTAGGTCATCCCGCCAGCCGTCCCCTCATTTAACCTCTTGTGCCCTAGAATGTGATTTATTATTATTATTATTATTATTATTATTATTTTATTCCTCCTCCTCCTCCTCCTCCTCCTAAACGCCTCTAGAGTGGTTGCGTCAAGCTGTCAGAATAAATTAAGCAGAAAATATTATCGCATGTTATATCTCACGACTATCTAAATCTGTGCATCTCATTAAGAAAATAAAGACCAGGTAAGAGAAAGATGAGTAACTAAGCAGAGAGAGAGAGAGAGAGAGAGTCGTGTTACCTACTCTCTCTCTCTCTCTCTCCCATCCAAACATATTAACCAAACAAGCATTCAAACGGGCTGAGTCGCTCCCAGTGTACTGGTCGGTGTTCAGTATGCCAGGCGGTGCGGGCGTCTGGGATGATTATGTGGGTGTGCTTGATGGCCGCGTAATGGGAGGCAGTAATAAATAGTAGGACACACCGCCACCTCGACCCCCGGCATACGAATGGCTTAGGAAATGAGGACAGGATTCGTGTGAGCGTTTGGTTGATGAGTTGGCTGGTGAAAGAGGCTGTGAAACAGTTAATTGGGTAAGTTTGCTGTTTTCTTTTTTCTTTGTCGCTGGGAACTGAGGACAACATTAATGTGGATGCTTCGGTGTTGGTTTGGTTGATGAGAGGGAGTTTGAGGAGTTGGTAGATATTCCTGTTTTTTTATTTCTTTGTCAGTCTTAATCTGTCTATTCATAGCTTATAAATATATCTGTCCATCTGTTCCTAAGGAGGACAGTAGTCGTGTTGATGTTTGGTTGGTATGCATTATGAGGACGATGTTTTGAGGGTTAGTTAATATTTGGAGGGGGGTTTGAAGGGAGAGGTTTCATTTGAGAGGTTATCTTTTCTTTTCTTCTCCTTCTTTTTGTGTCTGTGGGTATATTTCATCTCTGTGGAATAGGAAGATTGTATTCATAGTATTGTTTGTCCAGTGGATTGGTTGGTGTAAGGGAGGGAGGTTGAAGGGTGCAGGTAAATGAATAACTGCATTTTTCTTATCCTTTATATACGAAATTGGTAAAAATAGAGAAAGTTGAAATGGAGGAAGGAAGAGAATTGTATTTGCGAGGCTATGTTTCCTCTCTGTCTGAGGAAATTAGGATGTTCGTGGGGTTGGTTGGTGAGAAGAGAGGTTGGATGGTATGACTGAAAGGATTATTATGTTATATTCTGTGTCATTTTCTCTTGCCCTGCCTGTAGGAAAAGCAACATACTACAAGAAAGACAAATCTGTCTATCTTTCTATTTGTCTGTCTCTGTCTCTATATATCTGTTTCTGTCCATCTGTATTTGTCTGGGTAATGTATCAGTCCATTTATCATTTTGTTTATCCAGGCATCCATCTATCTGAATCTACTCTACTCTATCTCTCTATGTCTGTTTTTCGGTCTGTCTGTCTATCTATGGTTTTGTGTGTGTGTGTGTGTGTGTGTGTGTGTAAGTGTAAAACAATCCATCGACTTTTTCTAATCCATTATCCCAAGGATTTCATATTTTAGTTACATCTTTCAGTCTCCTGTCGATTTTATTCATATTAAAACTGACTTTTGGACATTAATATAACCCTTATAAATCTCTCCATTACTAGGGATTCTAAAGCTGAATAAAATCATCTGGTGAGAGAAAAAATATAACTCAAAATATCCTCGGGGTGAAGGAGTTAATTATCTACAGTAAGAGGTCATATACTTCTTGGGGTTAGTAATCAATTAGATGGTAATTGTTATATGCATTGTTCTCCTTGACCCATTGTTTCATCTGTTGTTTTATTTTTTTGTTTATTAACATGTCAGACGGCAGCTGTTAACCCCTTCATTACGAGGGCTACTTCCTATGTCTGTTCGGCTGAAAGAAATCCTAGCAATTAATGTTTATATTATCTTGATTTACTCCTGTTGTAATATAGATTCCCAGGCTTCTATGACTCACTTAGCGTAATATAATCGTCTGGCGTTGTCAGGAAGAGTACTAGAGTTGTTCCGGCCATAAGGGGGTTAATGGTGAACACATAGGCACCTTTGACTGACCTCTAGCTGAACAAAATCGTCTGGCAGTAACTGGAATAGTGCTAAACCTTCTCCGGTCATGAAACATTTAAGTATCTTATTCAGACTAGCTGCAGACGATTTTGCGAAGTCCATGGACCCTGAAGATTTGCCTGGAGAACCCAAAGCAGAGGACGCTGGTAACAATAATCACTGGCCACTTAAAAGACTGCAGATTCATAGAGGCTAAATATCTAAACTATGGTCAGAGAAGTAGGAGAGGCGACAGGACTTACGGTGGCGACTGTACATTTAGATTACTAGACGATTTGGCTTAGCTAAGAGAAATCCTAGCAGTCTAAGATATAATACTTGACCTCACTCTACCGCAGGACGATTTTAGTCAGATTAGGAGATTGAAGAAGTCAAGTGTGGTATATAGCTAAGCAGGTTGGTTGATATTGATAATAGCACCGTCAGTCACGGAGGTAGTTGTTGTTCACAGGATAATGATGAACAGATCCGTGCCATAATCTCACGCCTCTCAGTTGTTCTTTGGCTTCACCGCTTCTTTCCCACACTCCTCTCCCTCTCTCTCTCTCTCTCTCTCTCTCTCTCTCTCTCTCTCTCTCTCTCTCTCTCTCCTATATTCTAACTTCCCTGTTTTTCCTTTTCCTCCTTTTATTGTACCTCCTCTCTTATTCACTTGCCATATTTGTCTTCCTTTTTATAATCACACTTTTGTTTTCCTCTAATCATGCAATCATTATTCTTTTTGACAGCACATAAAAGTTTCAAAACCATAAAAATATTACTAAATTTCGCAGATGTTTATAAGGATTTCATATGACAGCAAACTGTGTAGTGATATTCTTTTTCTCTCCATATTCTGCCTTCCCTATCACGTCACCATTTTCTCTGTGCCTCCCTGCTCATCCCCTCGTAAAACTGCACCATAAACACGTATTTCCCCGAGTTCCCTCTTCCCCAGCCCCACCCAGACACACTCGGACCCACATTTCACTTTTATATAGCTTCCCAGACCAGCCAAACCCGCCCAGACAAGGCAAAACTCTCATTTCTTCACTTCCCCCTTATCTTCTTTCCCATACAAACCCAGGTACCATTTCTCCGTGAACCATTCCCCCATACACTTAGTTGTCCCTGTCACACATTTCCCATTCGTTGTTTTTCCCCACCACTATCCAAACACACCCCGGCACACATTTTCCCGTTGTCTTTCTTCCACACACACACACACACACACACACACACACACACACACACACACACACACACACACACACACACACACACACACACACACACACACACACACACACACCTGCAATTCCCAATGTCCCTTCTTCTCCGTCCCCTCCCTAGGACACCCAAGTAATATTTTTCTTTTATTAACCCTCCCCCACACCTGAACTCACTCTGATCCACCCTTCTGTCACTCACTTCTTCCTCATACACAGTCACATCCAAGTTGTCCCCTTATCCTTCTTAATCACTCCTTCTCTAGTAGGCATTTCGTCTCTTCCTTCTTCCCCCTCTCCCTCCTTCCCCCTCCTCTTCCTCCTTCCCTCTCCTCTTCCTCCTTCCCCCTCTTCTTCCTCCTTCCCCCTCCTCTTCCTCCTTCCCCCTCCTCTTCCTCCTTCCCCCTCCTCTTCCTCCTTCCCCCTCTTCTTCCTACTTCCCCCTCCTCTTCCTCCTTCCCCCTCCTCTTCCTCCTTCCCCCTCCTCTTCCTCCTTCCCCCTCCTCTTCCTCCTTCCCCCTCCTCTTCCTCCTTCCCCCTCCTCTTCCTCCTTCCTCCTCTTCTTTCTTGCCCTTCTTCCTCCTTCCCCCTCTTCTTCCTACTTTCCCCTCTTCTTCCTACTTCCCCCTACTCTTCCTCCTTCCCCCTCCTCTTCCTCCTTCCCCCTCCTCTTCTTCCTTCCCCCTCTTCTTTCTTGCCCTTCTTCCTCCTTCCCCTTTTTCCTTCTTGTTCCTCTTCCTTCTTCACCCCTCTCCTTTCTTCCCCCCTCTTCTTTTTTCCCCCTCCCCCTTATTCCCACTCCTCCCTCTTCCCACTCCTCCCTCTTCCCTCTCCTCCCTCTTCCCCCTCTTCATCCCCAGCTACCTCCCTCCCTAACATCTCCCAAGCAAAGTCCAACCTCGTATCAAGTGAACCATCTCGTTTCCCATGCATACCTGCCAGATGTTAGTGGATGCCTTAATTACCTTCAGGGGCGATTTCGGATTCACTTTATGTGCATGTAAAAGGAAAATATAAATTACGACTACAAGGTATTCAGCGCATCCCAGACACGATACTTATAAAATTTAATTACTGAAAAAAATCCCTTCCCCCGTGTATCGCGTCTAATAAGGTTGGATTACCAATTATGAACACGATTGACCCTAATGTGGAGCACGAAGGCCCTTGTGTGTGGCAAACTAAGCTGCTCCGTTCAGAGGAAAAGGGCTGGAATGAGTTCTGGTTATTCCCTACTGCGCCCTCCCTTATGTTTAGAAAAGTCCGCCTCCCTTCCCTCAAAAAAAAAAAAAAAAAAAAAAAAAAAAAAAAATGTTCAGTCGCGGTCAACAGTTCTTCTACATTTGCTTCGAAAAGTGTGTGAGAGTCGAGTGAGATTTTGCTGAGCTGACCATTCGTTTTCATGGATGCGGGTTGGACTCTTGGAATCTTGCTTCTTTAGGTTTGAATCCCATGAAAATAAATAATATCTAACAACGACAACGACGACTCTACTACTACTACTACTACTACTACTACTACTACTACTTTGACTTATGGTGCAGTTCACGTTGCCTGGATTAATAGCAGTTTTACTGTATACCCGACTGTCCTCCTTTGCGTGAGCCTCCCTCCAGTAAGTTCAACCTTTCACCAATACAAGTTTCATTTTTCGGAATTAAAAAATTTTTAAAGAATGCTACGATGCATTTTTTTTTTTTTTTTAAGCTCCTTGATTGTTTTATTCAGATTAGGGAGGCACCTATAAAAGCAATAGTTGTCGAAATTAAAACTTGTCCAATTTAACCTTAAAGGACGGACGGAACACATTAGGATTTCATTACTTTGGCCTCTATTAGGCCGACTTCTTCTGCTCAGGATCACCCGGCCTAACTTGAAGAATTAACCCTGCCTCACCCACTGCAACGGTTAACGCCAGGCAATCGTGCATCCGCTCCCAAGTGCCGGAATAATCTCTCGGCCTCCGTGCGTCTCATTAGCGTGGAGTGACTTGGTGCTAGGGAAACAAATATGCAAGCTTGATAGTCTCTCGTTGGCTCACCACCCTCCCGCCTCGCCTCCATCACCCCAGCCGTCCCGCTCCCACCCTCGCTGTGCTCCTGTTGCAAAACCAAGACGGGGTTCAACGTCGAAATTCCTTTTCCCATAAAAGAACATGGGCATATCAGTAGACGTCAATGGGCTATCGGTGTTATGTTTTTTGTTTTTTTTCCTTCCATGGTGAAGCGCTGGTCCAGTGGGAGCACCCGAGTTTGCTTACTTTCTCTTTGTTCTTCTGGTTCTTGCTGTTCTTCTCCCCAACTCTCTCTTTGTCGGGATTTCACAAGTATTCTGTTCTAGCTAAAGCTAGATGCTGTTAACAAAGTAAGTCATAGGAGCCTTAGAGTGCGTAGGATCCTCAAACTCCCTCGTCGCTTCCCGATCAATCTTTCGGCGGTACGAGTTTTGAAAGCTCTTTCGGGTCTTCTCCTCAGCAATACTTCTTCGATAGAAATTCATCAGGGTTCATTCTGGTCTGTGTGTCATCTCTCCAGCGTCTCTGCAAAAGTAGAATCTCCTTATCGCCATCTCAGCATCTCTTCGGTAGTACGGTAGATAAGTCCCATACTTCCCTTCAGTAGTAGATATTTCCCCAGTATCCCTTTGGTAGTAGATATTTCCCTCGCATCCCTTCAACAGCAAGTTATGTCCTCAGGGTTCATTCATACTAGTGCCATACCCTCACGAGTCTCCCTTTGTATTCCTCGGGGTTCTTTCAGTTTCTTCAGCAGTAATTCAGTGGTTGACATTACTAACTCCTCTTTTAAGCCCTCTCTCCAGCGCCCCGTTGGAAATAAAAATAAGATCTTTCCCAGGGTTCATTCTGCTGTCATAATCTCCTTAGCCACCATTTTGATGGTATGAATTCCTGGAGGTTCATAATAGATTTCAGGGTTCATACAAGGCTCAGAGTTCGTTCAGGTTCATGCCATGACCTCCCCAGCCAACCGTATTGTAAAATTTTTGAGGATTCACATTTTAGCCCAGTGCAGTCACCTTCCGTACATCCCTGTTGGGGTTCTCAGGGTTCTGTTAAAGACATTCCACAGTGTTCATTCAAGTCCCACGGTTCATTCAGGTCCCGGGGTTCATTTACATCCACCCCGCAACCTCCCACACGCCCCTTCGAAGGCAAGAATTCCCAAGGGTTCACTGGGGTCTGTGTATTCACCTCCCCATCCCCCCCTCCGCCCTCCTCCTTATACGGTCCGGCGTCCTTGTCCCGCCCCTCATATTCTCCACCAACCCCCCACAGCCCCTTCTGTCCCTTCTGTCCAGTTTGGTTCGTTGCGTCATCGTTATCCTGCCGTTACGCGTCCGTTACTTGACCGTTACGCCCGTTTTGTTGATCGTCGCGTTCTGTTTTATAACCGCTGAGATTTTTTGTTGACCGATATGGCAGATTTTTTTCTTTTAACATTTTTTTAGTGTGTTTACTTTCTAGACTTTTTTTTACAGAGCCTTTTTTTTTTTTTTTTTCTTGGTCCTTTGTGTTCGTTTGTTGACCGTTGTGTCCGTTTTTCTTTTCATTTTGTTTTTATGACTAGCGAAAATGATGATTATTGTATTGATTTATTACCGTATTCCCGCTGACCGTTAATTTGATTGTGTTCGTTTACAGGCTTTTATGTTATTTTGAGAACCATAGAGACCTGTTTCTAGTTTTCGAATTGTTGCTGACGTTTGTCGACTGTTTCGACAGTTTTTTTTTTTTTTTACCAATGCTTTTATATATTAGCCTATGAGTCTGTGTATTACGTATTTGTTGGCTGTTTCGTCCGTTTATTGACTGTTGTGTCTGTCTGGTGTCCCTTAACCCCTTCAGTCTGAGGATCTTTCATTCTGATACAGCAAACGTCACAGTATTGTCAATTTCGGCGACCTTCCTGTAGTGAAAGGGATAATGAAGGCTGTTTCTAAATCTTCCAATCGGAAAACATCTCCAGAGTTGAATAAAATCGACTGGAGAGATCAGATAATAAAAAGGCATCATCGTGGTGGAAAAAGTAGCCCTCAGATTTTGGCGGGTATCCATTGATGGCCGATAATACCATCAAGATTTGAATTCCCGACCTAAGTATGGATTTATGGTTCTTTTATGTTGATATTATGGGGTTTAAATTACTTGTATCCGTGTTTATGGCTGCTTAAAATCTCCCACAAGCATTTTACAGCCTCATATGCATCAGTAATTCAAACTTGCGTGAGTGAAAGATATGACTGTACCTGCCCCGTCTCTACGATTGGTTCCTATATGGCTATCATCCCTCCTTTATTCACTTTTCTGCCAACCACTCCACTCCCAGACTTTTATAATAGACGTCTCATACAGCCACCTCACTGTCATACACCCTCTTCACTTCGGCCTTTTCTTGCAACTACTCGAGTCTTATACATTCCGTCATACACCCTCATAGCGTCAGAGCTGCTTCCAGACACCCCATTCATACACTCTTTCACACACTCACTCAGTCTGTCTCCCTCTACGATCTCTCCATAATCCCAATGGCACACAAATCACAAAATCATCCTCATAATCAGACAACCTTGTATGAAGTCTGTTTAACCAATCCCTTGCGCCTAATCCCAGAGTTGATCTTGGCCGGCCTTAAAAAAAAAACTATATCTATCTGTATCTATCTATTTGTCTGTTGATCTGTCTAGCTAATCTCATACGGCCAATCCCAGGGTTCATCCAGGGTGCCGTAGTAAAATCACCTTCCATCTCTACACTGGCCCGTCCAAGCCGCCTCGTCTCATGTACACCCTTATCTCATGTTAATGGTTCCCTGATATGCATCCTTGGCTCTCTGGATTATTTATTTATTTATTTATTTATTTATTTATTTACTGCAAGGGTGTGTGCAATATCCAGCCTTTACCCTTCGACCCCTGGACCTAAATCAGCTTTATTTGATTCTTGCTATTTGGTGACGTTATTAAGATTTAGGTTTTACTAGAAAGCGTAGATACCCACTTTATTAACTCCTTTACTCCGAGATCGTCATATGTTAGTTTATTCATGTTTCCTATAGACGATTTTATTTAATTCTGGAAAGCTCTCTCGTACTGGAGGGACTACTGAAGGCCATATCTAACCCCTCAGGTCTGAAAAATCTCCCCAAAACTGAATAAAATCGTCCCAAGACGTCATCGTATTAAAAAGATTAAACCTTTCAGGCCGAAGATATTTTGTATTTTATTTTTACCATCTCAAGACAATTTTATTTTAATTTTAGGATTGAATTTTGGAACTGGAAAGGATGAATATAGTTTTAATTCTCCCCTCCACCACCAGGGGTCTCTAGTATTCAGGATTAAATAGATAGCGCAAGAGTAATATGAAAATGGCCTCCTCTGGGTTATATAAATGAAAGTTGTATAATTGACGTCCTGATGGGGATAAAGTAGATGCGGCCTTCATGAAAATAAGCCGACGTGTTTGCCAGTCAGTGTGTGGCTTTATGGAAGGAGTGGAGCAAAATCCAGTCGTTAGGCAGAGCTCGGACAGATTTTACAAGTACAATATTGTGGAGGTACAGTATGGGACAAAAATTCACCAACTGTACCTCTGCGTCTGCTTAACACGTAGGGCATGTCCGTCACTTTCCCCCTTGACGCATTACATCAAAGAGAATCATCAATGGGCAGCGATATAGCTAGCCATTCTCAGCTTAGGAATATTAGGCAGCAGAGGAGACTGTTAGAAGGGGCGAAATAGTAAGCGAGTTTTGGAATCATACTTTAATAATTCGTGACTATATTTTGTGCACGTTTTCCATAGGCTGACATCACGTTTGGAGTTATTCTTAAAAAGGTATATAAATGGGTAAGACCATTTTATATTATTTTTACGTAATCTCCTTTTAAAATAGATGCGTGTGAAATTTGTTTCTGGACTTGTGGAAAAATGGTTGCGTAAGGAGTGATTTGTTGCAGTGTCGGCGCTTAGGATTTTCTGTATTTCTTTCTTTTTCTTTTAGCGACCCACAGATTATTTCAGGCTGCATAGAAAAGGAATTTAATAGGGATTTAATTTTTTATGTAGACGTAGCACAACAGGCTAATAATAGCTTAAGTTGCTGTGTTAAAATATTCTTGCTATCTCTAGACAACTTCATATACCTGTAGGATTGGCATCTCTTAGTTAGGGTGTCCAAATAAATTCGTATGCAATTTGCCACTTCGGAGGATTATTGTGGAAATGTTAGTTGCATAATAAACGCTTTGTTGCAGAGATGGTGGTGGGTGGAGGGAGGCAACACAGAAGGCTGGGGAGTGGAGGCCGCCGCACCCCGCCCTACGGTGAGTACCATTAACGTGCTCAATATAGCTTTTGTTAGGGCTGCACAATAGATATGATGGGGTAATGGGGCTTCAATGGGTGGCCTAATCTTACAGCTCTTCTGCTTTCCCCACTCTAGTCCACTTTGCCTAATGCTTTATACATTGGGTGACAAAGATTCCGTTGCTATCCACTCTGCAATTCCCTCTACCTAATCTGCTGTGCATTGTTAGTTTAAACTGACTTCATTTGCAATACTGACTTCTCTGGGTAACCTTATCCAGTCTTTTCAATCCATTCTACCGGGCATTACCTTGTGCAATATATATTTATGCATAAAGGAAAGAACTCATGGTTAAGAACATACAGAAACATATTCCTTCGAGAGAAAGTTAGGCAAAAACGAAACCCATTACCAAGATCCTCTCCTGTCACGATGCCTGGTCACATTGCCTTTAAAAGACCTGAGAGTCATGGGCAGTGGGAAAGTGGGACTGAGGAATACCGTCCCAGAGTTGATCATTTGCGTCCATTAGAGACTTGGAATAACGTTTAACTATTCCATGAGAGAGCTGGACAGAAAAGTGAGTGCATGGAGAGACGGTTGCTGCATGCCCGCCTTTGCTGTGAATAGATTGGACGTAAGTTTGTACTCTTGCGGCGATAATGACCAACTCTTCCGACCTACAAACGAGTTACCCCTCACAATCACACAATCAGTATCCCTCGGACACTCTTGATAACAGTACACCATAGTAACTTAATAAACAAGACCAGGTACATAATTGACGACTGATTCGGACCATAAGATTCTTTGCAGTCTGATGAACCACTGAGTAATGCCTTAATTGATAATGTTACTCATGTCCACTGCCTCGCACTGAATACAAAACTAGAGTTCAGCTGTGCTGCGTTTAGAAAGTTTTATTTGTTTGTGTTAAAGTGGTCTGTCTTTTGATAGTCTTTCTACTTTGTTCTTTTATCGTTCTTTACTTTTGTGCTTTCTTTTTCTTATTGTGAATCCTACTCCCCCAGTTTATAATAGTAGAGAGAACTATTATGATGATCGTCGCCATAGTGATCATGATTCGTTGCTGGTATTTTGCAGGTGGAGGAGGTTAAACGTGCACTTCACTTGCTCTCCAGTCAGCAACGAGATAATGAAGTCAAAGAGGCTTTATTGTTATCAAGGACCTCACAAATGACCGTGTGTTAAACTGAAGACTTCTTTGCACATTGGCACGCGCTGTTTTAAACCATTTATCTGGGGAGGGGGGTTCTGTGTTGAATAAACTGAATGGCAAGAATTAAAAAAAAAAAAGTTATCGTATTGAAGATGTTAATGAAATTTATTTCTATTTCCATAAAGAAAAATCAACATAGTAAAAGACGATCATTGATAAATATAGGTTGTTTTGTTATCTTCAAGAATGAGTCACATATCACTGCAGATATTGATGTCCTTGCACGGTATCCCAAAATAAATATTCGGAAAACATGGCATCTGAAGGCGAGGTAAAGAGATTATATGGGGTCGGCCATTGCGAAGTCTCTTGGGATCTGGAGTCGTGAGTTATGGAAGAATCGAAACCAAGAAACAGCATCCGTATCTGTTCAGGGAACCGAGAAGAGATTAGAACCCCTTTTGTAGCATTGAGAAAGAGGGGTATGCTGCTGCTGCTGCTGCTGATGATGATGATGAGGAGGAGGAGGAGGATTCGTAGCAGTTTTTTTTTTTTTTTTTTTAGTGGGGTAAGTACAAGAACACAAACTCTTACCCAGGACCCCATTTATAGCAGAGGGATATAGAAGGACGGAAAATATGGGCAGTATAATGATGGTGATTCTTTTTTTTTTTTTTTTTTTTTTGCGGGTACAAGCATGCTGAAGCTCTCACCCATGATGTGTGTCCCTCACGATGCAACAAGGAAACAGGGGAGGAAGGTATATAGAGTAGTATATTGATGACTTTGTTTCTGCCAGTGTTTTTTTTTTTTTTTTCGTATCCATGGAGCTGGCCAGATACAGTGTGTGGCCCTAACTGTGTCACTCACTCACCCACTGAGTCACTGTACCTTTTTGAAGATCGGAATTGGCAAGTTAGAATCGTAGAGTTTAATGAGCGTCACACTTTCACTCCCGGTCAGTTTTTGCAACTCTTACAGTGGCGTGTGTTGGGTGTGTCCAAGGTGCGTGTCATGTGCATCAGGGGTGTGCCTGGGATGTGTCCGAGAGATATGGATAAAGATAAGGGACAGAGGATGTGTTTGGATAGTGAATACGGTTGGGGTGGATGCGGCTATTAATGATGTCCTTTGTCTTGTTTCTGTTATGATGTGGGTAAAAGTGTTCTCAAGCTCTCACCCACAAATTCCTCCAGATGCTACGGAGAGAGAGAGAGAGAGAGAGAGAGAGAGAGAGAGAGAGAGAGAGAGAGAGAGAGAGAGAGAGAGAGAGAATGATCAATTTTCTTGTTAATGGTAATGGTAAAAGCTGGCCCCACTTTTGCCCCGTGATATTACTCCCTCACGAAGCCACTGAATTAGGTACCAGAGGGTCGTAAGCAGGCAAATAGTCCCAACCAAGCTGCCCTGTACCTGCTAAGAGGGATGGGACTCGTAGTAGGCGGCTTAGTAGAACTTCCTTTAATGGTTTACTTATTGGGAGCAATGCAGTGATGTGGCATTGGACAGGGCGAAGTGGAGGCGATTTGTTTGTGACCACCACTTACGGAATTGAGAAGTCTGGCAATAGATAGATAGATAGATAGATAGATATTATTCTTTTGTATTATCGATGTTTTTTATGTCTGACCACTACCTGTGGAGGGAAAGTTAAGAGTAGGTAAGAGATTGGTGAGAGCTAGGAGGGTTAGGTGTGGCAGGGAGGTTTTGAAAGTGAGTGAGTTGGATAAAAGAGAGAAAAAGATAGAGTATCAGGAGAAATTGAAAGATGAGTGGAACGCAGTGAAAGATCAGGAAACTGGCAGTGTGGAGGAGGAATGGCAGTTGTTTAAGAGTGCTGTGGTGGGGCATGCAGAAAAGGTGTGTGGTGTGAGACATGTGGGTGGTGGTGTAAGAAAAGGAAGTGAATGGTGGTGCGAGGAAGTAAGTATGGCTGTGGCTGAGAAGAGACGTGCTTATGAAGTGTGGCTGCAGAGGAAGGATGAGATATCATATGAAAGGTATAAGGAAAAGAGGAATAGGGCGAGAAGGGCTGTGCGTGATGCTAAAGTGGCAGCAGATGAGAGGTGGGGTAGGCGGCTGACAGAGAATTTTCAACAGAATAAGAAAATGTTTTGGAAGGAGGTGAAAAAGGTGCGACAGGGAGAGTCTGGGAACAAAGAACGAGTAAAAACAGAAGATGGAAGGATGTTAATTGAGATGGATGCAGTAAGGAAGAGATGGGCAGAGTATTTTGAAAGATTGTTAAATGCAGAGGAGGAAAGGGTGGCTGAGACTGTGGCAGATGGAAGGGTGCAAGGAATAAACGTGTTGGGAGAGTTGAATGATTCTTTGATCACGAAGGAGGAAGTGGAGAAGGCAGCAAAGGAGATGAAAACAGGGAAAGCTGCAGGTATGGATGGGTGTGCTGTGGAATGCCTGAAGGGTGGTGGAGTGACTATTGTTGACTGGTTAGTAAGATTGTTGAATGTGTGCTTTGTGAAAGGTATGGTGCCAATTGACTGGGCAAGTGCTTGTGTGGTCCCGTTGTGTAAAGGCAAGGGTGATAAGTATGAATGTACTAGCTTTAGGGGTATAAGTCTGTTGAGTGTTGTAGGTAAGGTTTATGGTAGAATGTTAATTATGAGAGTTAGAGAGGGTACAGAGGGAGTGATTGGTGAAGAGCAGTGTGGCTTTAGGAGATTGAGGGGATGCGTGGATCAGGTGTTTGCTGAGAGACAAGTGTGTGAAAAGTATTTAGCGAAAGGCAAGGATGTGTTTTAGGCATTCATGGATTTAGAGAAAGCGTATGATAGAATTGATAGGGAGGCTTTGTGGACTGTTTTAAGATTGTATGGACTTGATGGTACGTTACTAAAAGGGGTGAAAAGTTTTTATGTAAATAATAGAGCGTGTGTAAGAGTGGGGAATGCTGTGAGTGACTGGTTTCCTGTGAGAGTGGGGCTGCGACAGGGATGTGTGGTGTGGCCTTGGTTGTTTAATATTTACATGGATGGTGTTGTAAGGGAGGTGAATGCAAGAGTTTTAGGTGGAGGTCTGAGTCTGGTGAATGTTGATGGTGAAGAGTGGAATCTGAAGCAGCTGCTGTTTGCAGATGATACTGCACTGGTGGCTGATTCAGAGGAGAGATTGAGACAGTTGGTAGAGGAGTTTGGAAGGGTATGTGAAAGGAGGAAATTGAAAGTAAATGAGAATAAGAGTAAAGTGACGTAGTGTACGAGGTTGGTAGATGGTAGGGGGATGAATATAGTTTTGATTGGCGAGTTGCTTGAGGAGGTAGAGTGTTTTAAATATCTAGGGTCACATGTTGCTGTGGATGGAAGAATAGATGCATAAGTGAAGTTTAGAATAAATGAAGTAGGAAAGGTGCTGGGAGGAATGAAAAAAGTGTTTAAATGTCGTTCGCTTAGAATGGATGTAAAGAGAAGGCTGAATGAGGGTGTTGTGGTACCGACTGCGTTATATGGGGCTGAAACATGGAATATGGGTGTAGCAGAGAGGAAAAGTTTGAATGTAATGGAGATGAGGTGTCTGAGAAGTATGTGTGGAGTGACGCGTATGGATCGAGTGTGAAATGATGAAGTGCGAAGGAGAACTGGAGTTGTTCGGGAGATGGCTGGTAGAGTTGAGCTGAGAGTGTTGCGATGGTTTGGGCATATGGAGAGAATGGATAATGAGCGACTGCTGAAAAAGATAACTAGATCTGATGTGAGAGGTGTGAGGCTGAGAGGAAGACCACGAATAGGATGGATGGACAGTGTGAAGAGAGCCCTGGATGCGAGAGGGATGTCTGTTGAGCAAGGAAGAGTGGCTGTACGTGACAGAAATAAATGGAGAGAAACTGTGAATGAATAAGTGATGACGCAGCCCTGAGGGGATATTCTCCCGCATTTGGTCTGATCAGCTAGTCAGGTCAGGTGCGGGTAATGGGATGGGTCTGTTATGATGTGGCAGGGGTAAACCAGCTCTGCTGTCGGGCCCTGCTGCGGATGTCACTGATTGCATTGCGCGGTTGACCCTTGCGCGGTGTGGTGCGGTGAGGATCTGTCCGTTCTCCCCTTTGGGGCTAAGATGCGAATGAATGTGTTTGAATGGATGAGTAAACGGGGAGTGTGTCGTCCTGTCTCGGCTACCTCCCTTTCCTTGGGGGAAGCAGCCTGGGTATATAGATAGATAGGTATATGTTTTTCCCATTCCAAAATAGATGGCGTAAAAATAATATAGAGGAAAATATTAGGATGAGTAGCGTAAAAGAAGGTAGATTGAATAAATAGCTTACAAGAAAATATTAGATTGATTGAATAGCATATAGGAAAATCTTAACGTTCCTTCTACAGACATTTGCTAGTCACGAAGAAGAGCTAGTGGGCCTGTTTAACCGTCAAGAATAAGGAGCCAAGGGAGATCACGTAGACCCCCTCCCCATACACTTTAAAATGCAACTTTGTGTGGCTGGATGAAAGGCGTTTGTATGTAGAGGTAATTGCTATCGCGGTGGTGAGTTTCGCTAGCTGATAATGCGTTTTGTTTCTCTCTACAGTATCGGTAGTTTCACCAGTTGTTGAGGCTTTCTGTTTCTACACGGTCGTTAGTTTCACCAGTTCATGCATTTTGTTTCTACACGATCGTTAGTTTCACCAATTGTTAATACGTTTGTTTCCGTACGATCGTTAGTTTTACCATTTGTTAAAGCGTTTTGTTTCTACACGATCGTTAGTTTTATCTCTGAGACATTTTTCTTCAGCTTCGATTAGACGTCTCAGCTTGAAGGGGTAACAAACAATGTCAGTGCGTTTTTGTCTCTCACATCAGGTATAGTTTCACGAGATATTGATGCTTTTCGCCCCTTTCTGTGGCAATTCCTGATTGTTAGTTCCTTTTTTTTTTTTTTTTTTTCTGTCAGTCATTCGGTGAGTCGATAACCCCTCCGGTCCAAGAGATGAGTTAAATATTATCGCCTAAAGTTAGCCAATGTATCATAAAAAAAAAAAAGTAATTGTTTTGAAAGGGTGAAATGGAGGTCGATTCTACTCCCTTAAATATGAAGGGTCTATGCTAAGCTGAATACAGTCATCCCTTCCTGCACAGCGTCGGTAATTACCACAGGATCATTAGTGGGTTGTTAATGTGATAGGTCCCTCCCTGTACACCGTAGCACAGAGGCCGGGCTTGCCAAACACCACCCCTGCACCCACGAGAGCCGGAGAAAGTCCTGCTCCTTCCCTTTCCTCTCTCCCTCTCATTTTTCTCCTGCTGTCTCCCTCTTCCTTTCTCCTGCTGTCACCCTGTCCCTCTCCCCACCCGAATTTCCGCCATAAAAGTCTCGTGCCTCATGAAGGAATGTTTGCATATGTGACTGGGTATTCACGTGTGCACTGGTATAAGGTATCAGGACCTTTATGTGGTACCATCGCATACCAGTCATCAAATGCCAAATTGATGATTGTGAACAGCCAACCAGTGTCCAGCCATTTAACCCCTTCTTCACGAGGACATAATTTGTTTTTTTGTAGCTCCCTCAAACAAATTTATTCTGTCTGGGGATACAAATTTATTCAGGGGTCAGATACAGCCTTCGGTAATTCTTTCATTGATACAGTAAAAACAAAAAGTCCCTGAACTAAATCGACTCATGGTAGCGAGGTTAGGATGAAAAAAATAGGTCGCCTGGTTCACGAGGCTAAATATCAGGGTCTTTATAAGGGTACCTCGGCACAGCAATAATGAAATACCAAATTGATGATTGTGAATAGCCAGCGTGCAACCATTTATTCCCTGGAGGAGGAGAGGCCTTTCTAAATTTTCCTTACCCTTTAGCTGAGAATCACTTGCTTATTTTATTTTATTTTTTTTTTTTTAACGTCAGAGGATCATGCCAAAAATGGAAATATGAAATTGTTGCTTGTGAATAGTCAATCTGCTGCCATTCAACGCTGTCTGTACGAGAGGTCATTATCTGCCACGTACCCTTTGCATTGATTATACTTTGGCTAACGTCAGACGGTTTTACGATATTTTAAAGGCAACCAGGGTACCAGTAACTAGGGGGGGGGAGAGAGAGAGAGAGAGAGAGAGAGAGAGAGAGAACTTCACAACTCCCTCATTCCGTGGACATCGTTTTAATTTATTCGAGGTATTCCAGACGATTTTACTCAGCTGAAAAGAGGCTTTCCCGAGTTGGATGGCTTTGATATAGTTTCATTTAACCCCTTCACTGCTAGGGAGCTCTTCAAAGCAGGACAATATCGCCAAAGGGTAACATTAATTCAAAAAACGTTACTGCCGTGGAGTTACCCCGTTAGATGAAAATTATCTGCTTTACATTTTACTCTGGCTAACATTAAACGATTTTATTATCCTCCAAGATAGGCGTAGAAAATCATTAATGTTAAAGGTTGTCACGATTAAATTTCTGATTGAGAATAAAGAATTTCGTATAATATTCCAGCTCACGACGGGCGATCTTACTCAGGTTATAGAATTCACTGCAGCCTCAATTTTGTGGTGAAGAGTAATAATGTCTGCAGATTGCAAAAATTGAATTATTGAAAAAAATACATTGCACAGAAAGAGTAAGTGGAGAATGTTCAACTTCTTCGGTATCATGACGTTCTTTTTATAGTTGGTGCTAAAGACAGACGATTTTATTCAGCGTAGGAGTAAGCATCTGGTATTGGAGGGATTATAAACAGTCACTCATAACCTCTAGAATACATTGTTTTTTTATTATTATTTTTTTGGTACCATCATACACTCCTGCCCAACTTAGGCAAAGCGCGTGGGGGTGACGGGGTTAAGTACTGTGCTTTCCCTCTGTACGTAGCGATCAAGGACAAAAAATTATCTTTCACCACCTTCACCACAACTAGACGTCTCCACTCCACCTTACCCTCAGCACCCTTCTCCTTCACTCCCCTCCCAACATCCCCCCTCACCTTGCCCCCCCCCCCCGACTACCACCACCATCATCACAAACCACCCCCTTCCTTTCCCTGTCACTTCTACCTCCTTCTCCTCACCCCATCACTTCTGCCTTCATGCTTTTCTGTCCTTGTCTTAGGTGATGAAAGAGTTTTGTTTTTTATAACCTTCCCTATACCAAACAGGCACGAAAGTTCCAACAGGACAGTTGCTGTTTTCTTTCCTTTGTACTCCTTTTTGCTCCCCCCCCCCTTCCTCCCTCCATTACTTATGCCTTTTCCTCCTCATCACAATTCAGCCCCCTCCTACTACCTCACCGCCCACAACTCACACAGCCTCTACTTCTCACACTCCATCACTATGCTTCCACTCCCTCCCTTCCTCCAATGGGGTGCTTTCAAAGCTAGTATTCCGCTAGATGGCTCCACTGTAGCAGTAAACACATTCCCCGCACTGTTTAAAAAGCATATTTTTCTTTGTTAAATATCTATACTGTTGTGTGAAAATGTGGATCATGGTAATGTCATATGCCTAAAAATAAATAATACAAATAGAACACGTATATATAACGTATCGTGAAGTGTTTACATTTATCATAAACGGAAATTAAAATATCACTGATGGCACGTGATGGCAACCCGTCCTTCCAGTGATCCTATATTATTTAATTTCTGCTACATTTAGTGCAAATTTGGTTCTTAATACATTGTCTGTTCAGACTGTAAAGTACGCCTAGTGGGTATCTAGACTCATCCAGTTTCTATGTGGGCAGAAATTTAATGTTGAGTAAATACTGGCATTCAACATTTTGCTCGCTTCCTTCACGCATGCGCACCACAAGACAGTCCCGTGTTTAAGTTTTTTCACGAGGGATGTCGTTTCCATGAAAAATTTTATTTTGATGGCGTGTAATGTCACGGATTCACTCTGAGTAGAAACAAGCTAAATTCATAACATTCGTCATTGGTTCATAAGTGACTATGTACAGGCATTGTGTTTCACTGAGCGATATCTTTGTGATTGTCATTCCCACATCTTGCCTCTCTAGCTGTTAACTAAGCTACGCCCATTTCTCATGTCCCTGTACCCGACGTTGGTTACATTACTGTCGTAAATGGACACACCCACAAACACACATAGTTCAGTAATGTGAGTTCCTGACTGTTGAGCTGAGAGAGAGAGACCTTCCTCTGCATCTTCCTTGCACCATGAGTGAGTCATATTCATATGTATCATTGTAGCTTTTTGTAAATAAAGTGTTAGTGAAGTTTTGTCTTTTTCTGTTGAGAACTAGTGGTTATTTTAATTTTTACATTTCACCAAGTGCCTACCAAATAAATACCTTAAGGTCATCTTATCATCAATATCTCACACACATTGCCCCCTCTTGGCAAGTCCCTAATGGTATGGTCATGTGAGAATTGTCTCCAGGCCACCTGTCCACACACATATGTTTGTAAGATCTTCCACTGACTTGAGTCAGTAGCTTGTGCACATACCAGTCCTCTTGACCTGGATGCAATCTCACTCGGGGTAGACATTTAAGAGGATGCAGTAGCATTACTCGTCATGTGTTCTCACACACACACATATATATATATATATATATATATATATATATATATATAAAATCGTGAATACTGAACTTGACTCCGTGTGAATCATGTGGATCACTTGGAGGCGATGTCTTGGCTTGTGTACCTTCCACAGTCGTCTGTCCTCGGTGAGACCGGGCAAAGAATGACGCGTAAACGATCTTGGTTTTGGGACGGTTCCTCAGACCGGATGATTTTTGATGGTGAATGCCAGTATTTAATCAACATTAAATTTCTGCCCACATAGAGACTGGATGAGTCAAGATACCCACTAGGCGTACTTTACACTCTGAAAAAACTATGTGTTAAGAATCTAACTTGCACTAAATGTAGCAGAAATTAAATAATATAGGACCACTGAAATGGCGGATTGCCATCACATGCCATCAGTGATATTTTAATTTCAGTTTATGATAAATATAAACAATTCATGATACGTTTTATATACGTGTTCTGTTTGTATTATTTATATTACGGCATATGACATTACCATGATTCACAATTTCACACAACAGTGTAAATATTTAACAAATAAAATTATGCTTTTTAAACAGCGCGGGAATGTGTTTACTGCTACAGTGGAGCCATCTGACGGAATACTAGGCTTTTCAGAAGCACCCCATTAATACCACTCCACCACCTCTTTCCCCCCTCCCTCTTGTACCAGCACCACCCTTCCCCCCATCTCGCCACCATCTCTGCCTCATCCCACCCCCTCCCCCCTGCCCCCAACAACCACCACCCTACTATCTCTGCCTACCCCCTCCACTCACCCAACCACCAGCACCCTACTACCCCATCCACAGTACCCGCCCCCCACCATCCATCCTTCCCCGCTGACCCCTCCAGTCACCTGCCTAGCCCCCTGTGACCCACTATGGGTCACCTCCTCACCCCTGACTCCCCCCCCTTCCCAACTTGTCACACGTACGCCAATGAATCACCATCACCTCACCTGTCACTCACCCAACACCTCTTTGACCCCACATCACATTGTCCACCTGTGCTTCATTTGTCCAGGCATTGATTAATATTCCACCTGTGCCTTAGCCATCCACCTGGGCGTTATTTATCCACCTGTGCAGTAGCCATCCACCTGGGCTCTCTTAATCCACATGTGCATCAGCCATCAACTTGTATTACTCAGTCGCCTGCCATTGTGTTTCTCCGACTGAATAAATCGTCTTGAAGTAGTCAGCATAAAACTCTTAGGACGTCCACATCCCTAGTCGTAAAGTGTAAATTATCCACATCTGTCGTATTCCTTCTACCTATACCTTAACCATTCACTTCTCATCCACCCCCTTGACCTCATCTCACAAACGCACTGTGTACTAACCATCCACCTAGTATTAAATCATCCATTCCTCCCTTATTTATCTCTGCATCATCCACCTGTCAGTATTTTTTTCATCCACTTAGGACTTAATTATCCACCAGGGTCTTGCTCATCAACCCGTCACTCATCCACCTCTTACACCACCCCTCACAGACGCCACGTATCCATCCACCTGGTCCTTCACTATCCACCTGTGCCATAACCATCCACCCCTGCCTTAACCATCCACCTCTGCCTTAACCATCCACCCCTGCCTTAACCATCCACCTAGACCTTAACCATCCACCCCTGCCTTAACCATCCATCCCTGCCTTAACCATCCACCTAGACCTTAACCATCCACCTGTCTTAACCATCCACCTGGGTCCTATCCACCTGTGCCGTACCCATCCACCTGTCCATCCACCAGTTTCTTAATTCTTCCACCATGAGGACCTTTCCGAAGTTGAGTAAAATCCTCTGCCTCAACCATCCACGAGTGAGTTAACCATCCTCATATCAGTCACTCCCCCCCTCCCCCCGTGACCCTCTTTCACACTGGCTTCCCCGGCGTTAACCCATCCACCTGGGTTTTTGCCGTCCATCTGTGCGGTTACCCTCCACCTGTCCCTTAACCATCCACCTGGGGCTTTGCAATCCACCTGTATTTTGATAATCCACCTGTTCTTTAATCAACCAATCAACCACATGGGACTTAGGCATCCACTTATGAATTATCCACCCCTTTGATTTTATCCCAGAATCCACGTGTATTAACCATCCACCTTCCATCCACCTGGGTCTTGATAACCTGTGTATTGATTATCCACTTGCAGCTTATCTCTCCACCTGGACCTTAATTATCCACTTACGCTTCACCCACCCACCTGTTCCTCACCCACCCACCTACATACGCCTGTCTCACCTGAACCTCACCCACACACCTATGCTTTATCGTACTCATATATAATTCACTCAGTCTCCCGTTCTTCACTCAGCCACTTGGTCTCATTCACTCACCTCTGTAAACTCCTCCACCTATACACCAGTGAATAAACTGATTCACCCACCCACCTTTCCCGCATCTACCCTACTGTCTACCCCACCCACCTGCACCCACTGAACCCCCTACATCATACCCAGCCACCTATTTCACTCACCCACTTACACATTCACCTGCCCACTGTATCATCCTCCCACCTACACCCCTCGTAACCCAATCTACCTTAAAATCATACCACAACTTGTTCTTAAATACCCAGTATCATAATCACTAAACGACCTTCCCCCCCTCTCCTGCTCCTCGCTACATATAGTTCTCATTCTACTACTTCTTCCCACTCTCATACCTTCTTCCCATAATGATGCTGTGAAATCAAGTTAAGATAAAAATAAAAGTGAAAGTACGGATGAAGCTGACCTCTTGGGGGTTTCAGTACCTGTGCAGTCAGTCACTATATAAGAAGAGAGGATTACTACAGTAGGTCAGAGTAAATAAACGACTAGAATAAGACAAGGATAGTAAAGAAGAAGGCCTTTTGTATCGCCACAGACTTGATTTATAATTTTCCTCTAATTCATTCGTGCAGGAGAGGGTCTCCTTCACGTGGTGGCACCGATATAACTGGGTGGCTCCACTGCCCGGTTATACAAACGTCCCTCAGTTCTCTCCCTATCCCCCCAAAAGGAAGATGGAGGACTGCAAGACGACAGGTTCAGCCTGCAGTCTACTGGGTTCACGTTCCAGATGAACCTGGGGCTATACTCAGCTCACTTTTCATTGACCTAAATTTGCTATCCTTTCATCTTGAATGCTGAGTTCGAACAATAGATTAACACTAGAATATGACGCTAGTCACGAAAAAGTACTACAGAAAGGATGTCGAGCCACAGTACTGTCTTTTTCCTACCACACGTGAAATAAGCTGCAAAAGAATGAAAATTTGGGCCATGTTAAAGTGAATGAACTGTACTGCTCTAATCCTTTGCTAGCGAAATATGAACTTTTGTATTCTATTCCGACTTACGTCCAGCAGTTTCTTTTTTTTTTTTCTTTCAGCTCCGAGAAATTAAACACAGTCGAATGGTTTGACACACCAAAAAAAAAAAAAAAAAAGTGGTAGAAGTGTCGAAGTAGAATAAAAAAAAAGAAGGACAGGAATTTAAAGTTTTTCGTCCTTTGTTTTTAAAGTACCGGTATAAAGCATGGCGGAGTTTTTCATATGAGCATAGTTTTGATTGGCCTTTTGTGTGTGTGTGTGTGTGTGTGTGTGTGTGTGTGTGTGTGTGTGTGTGCCACCAAGGGGAGTATGTTGGTCGTCTCTCCATTTATGTACTGGACAGACGGAGCCAAGCCTCGGACCCCTACGCATACACGTTGCTAAGGGATTGAGTGTTATCAGAATAGGATATAAAAGTACAGTAGTTCAGGCGAGAGAGAGAGAGAGAGAGAGAGAGAGAGAGAGAGAGAGAGGGAGGGGGGGGAGGGGAGCAAGGGGCACTGGCCGTATTGTCAGCTTGAGCATCAGCTTTAGGTATCTGAGATTTATTTATTGGGTATATGCTTGCGTGTGCCTCCCCCATTACCCCTTCCCTGACCCCCACCCATTCCCTTCCCACTCTTGTCTCTTACTTCCTTCTCTGACCACCCCATCCCTCCCTCCCCCTCTTGTCTCCTGTCCTCTCCCCTCCTCTCGTCTCGGTCCCCTATCCCCTCTCCCACTCTCGTCTGTCACTGTCCCACACCACTCGCCCTCTCCTTCACCCTGTCACTCCTCCCACTCTCACCCAGTGCCTGCTTGCCCTATCACCCATCTCTCCTTGCCCTCTCCTACCCTCTCCCCTCTACCCCTCCCAGCTTCCTTCCACACCACCCCTCCATCCCAGGTTCCAACCCCCCTCCTCTTTTCCCCTCATCACTCCCCCGAGTCCTCACATCCTATGCACTTCATTCCTCCCCACCCCTTATTCACCCAACCCCTCACCCCGTATTTTTGGACCCCCCCTCTCCCCTCTCCCCGTCTTCCCAGGCCACTCACACACTCCCCCTCCATGCCCTCACCCATTCTTTGCCTTCACTCCTCCACTCATTCTAACCTTCTTCCCCCTTCCGACCCCCTCACCTCCCTCGCAGTCCTCATCTACTCTCCCTCCATTCCCCCTTCCCCACTCTCTACCCCCATCATCCATCTCCACTCCTTATACTCCCGCCCTTCTCTGCTTGCTCTCCCCGTGTCTCCCCTTACCCCCTCCTCCCAAACGTGTCCTTCTCCCCACTTCCAGCTCCCTTTTTCCTCTCCCTCACCTTCCACTCGACCCTGCTTAACCCCGACCTGACTCCTTTTTTTTTTATAAGTGAGTTTTCCTTTGTGTGTGTGTGTGTGTGTGTGTGTGTGTGTGTGTGTGTGTGTGTGTGTGTGTGTGTGTGTGTTTTCCTTCCTCGTATAAATATGTAAGGATGTGTATGTATATAGATTATGTGTGTGCATGTGAAGCAGGGAATTGCGTGTGTACGTATGTTGTATCATTAACATCAAAACCGTATTTCCCGCTAATAAATGGGGTAAACAGGATCGCGAAATAGGAAAATGAGAGCACAAAGGAAGGAAAATTATCAGCAATATATTTGATAAGAAAATAATAGTATAAGAAATTCCAAAGTATTGAAATAATGTGTACCTGTCTGGTGATGATTCATGGTAGTGGTATTTGTGGCCTACCTTTAATCCTGGAGTAATAATGATAATAATAATAATAATAATAATAATAATAATAATTAATCACCACCACCATCACCTTCACTTTCACCTTTAGCGTTTTGATGTCATAGTCATCGTCTCACTGAAGAATAGCGATGAGAGATTATCATCATTCAGTACCATCATCATTATCATCGTCATCTAAGTAATCATTATCATAATCATCATCATCTAAGTAATCATCATCATCACCATCATCATCATCTAAATAATCATTATCATCACCATCATCATCATCATCTGAGTAATCATACTTATCATCATCACCATCATAGTTAACAACGAAGGAAAAAATATAGTACTTAATCATGCAGAAATCTCCTAATCATGATGATCATCACCGTCATCATTCATCATCACCATTCCATCACGACCACCATCTCAGTCAACAACGACGCATACAAGGTAACACCGTTCTGCCTAATCATGCACGAATCATCATCATCATCATCATTATCGTCGTCATCGTCGTCGTCGTCGTCAGCCCAATCAAGCGACAGTGCAAGAACGATGAAAATATTAGAGTGGTGTGCTTCAGACCATGTAGAGTAAATGGGTCTGGCGCCTAATTGGGTCCCTAGGGCGGGTCAGCGAGAGGTCAGGGGGGTCAAGTAGAGTGTGGTGGCAGAGGGTGGGGAAGGGGTGAGGGGAGGGGAGGGGGAAGGGTCAGTGGAGAGATGCTGTTGTAGATAGAGCGATAGCATCTCTTGTCCTGGCTTCGACTCTAAATGGGCAGGAGGAGAGGGAGATATTTCTTGCTCCTTGCTCTCTCTCTCTTCTCTCTCTTTTTTTCTGGATTCTCTCTCTCTCTCTTTTCTCTTGTCTCTTTTGTTTCATTTTGCCATCTGTTCTTCAAGCCCTCTGCCCTCTTTCTCTTTCTTCTCTCTCGCTTCTACCCCTCTCTCTTTTTTAGTCCTCTGCCCCATTTCGATCCTACCACCTCTCTCTCTCTCTCTCTCTCTCTCTCTCTCTCTCTCTCTCTCTCTCTCTTCACACTCACCCTTCACCCCCTCCCACCCAAGCAACACCTTACCCCTTCACCGTCTCCCCCACCCCCTTACCTAACTGTCTCACTTTTTTGTAGTTTCATGTCCAGTCATTTTTATCCTCATGTGTTTTGGAAAAGGAGATGACTTTTTTTTTTTTTACTGATACATCTATTATAACTTATTTAAGATTTTATTTGCCTTATATCCATTTGCATTTCTTTTATCTCTTTATAAGTTTATGTTTACACGCAAACATCTCTAAATATGCAACAATATATATGCATAGTATTTGCGTGTGCTATAATTATTTGCTTGAAGGAGGCAGACCATTTGTTTTTGCTCGGGGAACTGACATATACATATTTCTCTCATAAACACCAGTCCTTATTTGTTCCCACATTTAAGAAGCAAACTTTAGTCTTGGGCTGGGAAACAAACACCAGAGTCATATTCTTACGCATTCATCTTCATAAACTTAAGTCTTATTCTGTGCCTACATTGGCTTGAAAGGAGAGGTGGACATTTTTCTTTGTATTTTTTTTTTCTCACGTAGGTAAGGAAACTGACGCCTTGGTAATTTTTAAAAACATCCTTCATCATAAATTCAAAGTCCTGGTTTATGCCTACGTTTGTCTGACGGGGGAGAGAGAGGTTATTTGTTGTTACCTGGGAAGCTGTCAAAAATTTATTCCCATCCATAAATTGTCCCGGTTAATATATGCACCTGGTTAAAAAATAGAAAAAAAGAAGACTAAGCATCTCTCCTCCTCCTCCTCCTCCTTTTTTTTTTTTTTTATATATTTTAATTTTGTATATTCATTTATTTAGTTTTTGATGGGTGGCTAAAAAATCTGTCACTTCAGTAAAATTCATTAAACATACTTATCGCCAGAATTTCAAGTATTCTATATTTGCCCTTACTTGTCTGAAAGAGAATGGATATTTATTTTTTTCGTGGGGATCCGGCACATGAATTAACATACTACCGGCTCCCTAATCCTACCACAAATATTTCATCAATTCCGAGAAGTTGGGATCCCGATAAGCGTGTGGTACTGAGGCTCGTCTAACAGAGTGCGAACATAAAATATAAGCACATCAAAGGACATACTACCCGCCTCAGATTCTAATGCAAATATTTCTTGTATTCTGACCAAAATGGCGTCGTCATCCAAATAAGCGGGCGGTAGTGAGGATGGTCTGCCGATGTTTATGTATGTCATATTCTCGACAGGAAGCGGACATAAGCACATGAATGAACATACTACCAACTCGTGAATGTGCCGCAAAAATTTTAATACAGGTATATCGTCAAAATGTGTTCTAACTTTGATAAGAGTATGTCATTGACCCGTTTGCTCGAAGGTTAAGGAATCTCCGTAACACTTTTTGAAGGTGATTTAGTTTGTTTATTACACCTCACTGTCCTCTCCCGTATTACATAAATCCTTCCAATCTCACCATACTCTGCATAAATAGCATTCAGAGGGATATTAACCACCCACATCCAATAATAAATCACTAAGGAAGAGGTGCTAGGGAGCCTCCATAACCTACGAGAATATGTGCCATTTAGGGTGGACTGACAGGATGTAAATATAATACAGAAGCACATGGAAGGACACATTACCGGCCCCATATTTTAACGCAGATATTTCATGATTTTAACCTGTGAGATATAATCGCCACACGTGTGGTTGGTCTGACGGTGTATGTGGTGAAGTCTAGAAATTTTATGCCAACGAATGGAAGGACATACTGCCGCCCTCTGATTTTGCTGTATATTATCCCATGTACTCTGACCAATAAGGTGTTGTGGCTCCGATAAGAGTGGGTGGTCTTCGCGGGTTCTGACTTAGCATTGTCTTTAGCCACTCCCTGGAATTTCGCTTATCATTTGTGGAGGCAGTCTTATCATTCCTTATCAACAGTGTGGGGTGTGATTAACCACGCCGGTAATAGGTATCTTCTTATCCACCCCACATGCCCCTCCCTACCCACCCATCTTCCATCCCGGCACCTTCCACCCTCCCCATTCCCCCACCCACCTTCCTTCCACCATCGCCTCCCCTCTCCCACCTCTTAATCTCCCATGCACCCTGCCCTATCCCTGTCTCACCCCTCACTCTTCCCCTCCTCACTCCTCCCCTCCTCACTCCTCCCCTCCCCTCTACCTTATTCACTATTTACTCCTTACCCCAACTTTCTCCCCTTCTTTATATCTATCTCTTCTCCTTCTTTATCCCTCATACTCATTTCCCTTATACCTCCCTCCCTTATCATCCCTTTCTCCTCCACCCACCATCCTTACCACACATTTCCAGTCCCCCTCATTTATCATTCCCCTCTCTCACTCACACTTGACCTCCCACTAACCCCATACTCTCCCATCCTTGTCACCTAAATAAAATCGTCTGGAGAGAGAGAGAGAGAGAGAGAGAGAGAGAGAGAGAGAGAGAGGGGGGGGGGAACAACCACCTCCACTCTGGTATCTGGTCATCTCTTCCCTCATTAGCCCCATCACCCCATGAGAAACCCACTCATAAGCAGCCTTACCCCAATCATCAAGCTCTTCCCCCTCTGATAACGTTAATAAGCACTACGCATGTTAATATCCTTTCTTCAATAAACGCTTCCTATGCAAATTCTTCCTTGATGAACCATTCCTTTATTGATACTTTTTAATAAGGTGATGGAAAAGACGACGAGGTTAAGAATATCCCAGAGTCAGTAAAGCTTCTGCACCTCTTTATACCACCTTAACCCCATCAGCCTGAGAAAGTCTTATTTCTTTACATTCTTAGTATCTGTTGACCCTCCCCACCTGAACCACCTGGCTACTAATTGCCTGCTTTGTATTATATTTTGGTTAAAGTTATGGTATTTTATTATGCTGGAGCGACACCTGGAGCGCCGTGAATATAAAATACTATCGTGATTTAGGTCGAGGATAAAGAACCTGGCTTTATAATTCAGGGTTCTATGGCTGTATTGAACCCTTCCAGTTCTTAAAGTCTCTCCTGTGGTAGCAAGAGTTAAATGAAAAATACGTCATCGTAGGGAAGGCGTTGACAGTCCAAATGATAACCCAGGGACGTCTTAAAGGTGTTGAATATCGTGACATTAGGTTGTATAAAAAAAATGCTTATCTGGGCTTAAAGGGTTTGTTTTATCATTCCTCCGTACTGTAACCTCCTCCTTAATAAAACCATTCCTCTGTTAACAAACCTGTCCGTGTCAATATATCTACTTAATAAACCGTGGCCGACTTAATATAGCTTCCTTAACAACCCTCCCCCACACCTTAATAAAACCGTCCCTCTGTTAACTTTTTTTTTTTTTTTTTTTTTTAATGCGAGGAAGAAGGAACCAAAGGCCATGGCCCGCAGTAACAGTTCCCTCCAAGAGAAAAACAAAATACATGAGAGAGCCAAATTCAAGATCCGATCATTTTGAGATGCCTGGACACACAGCGTTTGAAAGACTGGAGATCATAGGCAGCAGGAAATACAGACAGAGGGAGACAGTTCCAGAGCTGACCTGTTGCATAAATGAAAGACTGGGAGTAACGGTTAACTCTTGCATTAGAGAGTTGGACTGAAAAGGGATGAGAGTTTGCTGCCAGACGGGTGCTACGCGCCCGTCGTAGAGGTGGAGGAATGCAAGCAGACAGTTCAGAGGAGCAGTGACCATTAAAGTAGCGATAGAAAAGAGATTAAGATGCAACAGTGTGGCGAAGAGACAGAGGTTGAAGGGAGTCAGTAAGAGGAGGAGAGTTAATGAGACGAAAAGCCTTTGACTCCACCCTATTGAGAAGAGCTGCATGTGGGGAGCCTCCCCACACATGAGAGTTGTACTCCACACAGGGGCGGATAAAACCCCTGTATAGAGTCAACAATTGTGCAGGGGTAAAGAAAGAGCGGAGTCGGCTTAGCACACCCAATCTCTTGGAAGCAGATTTTACAAGAGATGTAATATGGTCTTTCCAAGATAAGTCCCGAGTAAATGAAACCCCAAGCATGTTCAAGGATGATGCAGGATTAAGCTGAATATTATTAAACATTAATGGGTATACCTGTGGAAGATTTTGTCGGGTTGATAGGTGTAAGAACTGAGTCTTAGATGCATTAAAGACAACCATACTATTTTTACCCCAGTCAGTGATACGAGCCAAGTCAGACATTAGGTGTGCCATAGCCTCATCCCTTGTTTCTTGAAGTAACTGTTGAGATGGGCGTTGCGGGAACCGAATGGAAAGGTGAAGGGTGGAGTCATCAGCGTATGAGTGGATAGGGTTAGATGTACAGCTTAGAAGATCATTGATGAATAAAAGGAAGAGAGTTGGTGATAGGACAGAGCCCTGAGGAACACCACTGTTGATAGATCTAGGAGAAGAACGATGGCCGTCTACAACAGCGGCTATAGAACGACCAGAAAGGAAGCTAGCGATGAAGGCACAGATAGAAGGATAGAAACCGTAGGAGGGCAGTTTGGAAATTAAAGATTTATGCCAGACTCGATCGAAAGCCTTTGAGATGTCAAGTGCAATGGCAAAGCTTTCGCCAAAGTCCCGAAAGGAGGATGACCAGGAGTCTGAAAGGTAGGTGAGAAGATCGCCAGTGGAGCGTCCCTGACGGAACCCATACTGACGATCAGAAAGAAGGTTGTGATAGGAAAGATGCCTTAAAATTTTTCTATTAAGAATTGACTCGAAAACTTTTGAAATACAGGACGTTAAAGCAATTGGACGATAGTTGGAGGGTTGGGAGTGGTCACCCTTCTTTGGGACTGGCTGAATGAGAGCAAACTTCCAGCAAGAAGGAAAGGTACAAGTTGACAGACAAAGGCGAAAGAGTTTGCCTAGGCAGGGTGTAAGCACAGAATCACAGTTCTTGAGAACAACAGGAGGGACCCCATCAGGCCCATATGCCTTGTTAGTGCTGAGGCCAGTGATGGCAGAAAATACATCAACTGAAGAAATTTTAATGTCAGCCATGAGGAAGTCAGAGGGGAGAAGTGATGGAGGAACAGCACCGGAATCGTCTAAGGTGGAATTGGAGGAGAAAGTCTGTGCAAAGAGATCTGCTTTATCAGTAGAAGAAATAGCTACAGAACCATCAGAGTAGAAAAGAGGAGGGAAGGATGATGAGGTAAAGTTGTTAGAAAGATTTTTGGCAAGGTGCCTGAAGGAGCGGGAAGAATTCGAGTTGGAGAGTTGAGAGCATTTAGTATGGATGAAATTATTTTTAGTAGAGCGAAGAACAGACTTAGCACGATTCCGGGTAGAAACGTAAAGATGATGTGATTCAGGGGTGGGTTGGCTCCGGTACCTTTTGTAGGCCTTCTCCTTGTTGCGGACAGCATTAGAACAAGCGTGATTAAACCAAGGCTTTCTTGCGTTAGTCAAAGGATATGAGAAAGGAATGTATGCTTCCATGCCCGAGAGAATAACCTCCGTAATGCGCAAGGCACACTCAGATGGCTCACGGCCATGGAAGCAATAATAATTCCAGGGAAAATCAAAGAAGTACTGCCTGAGGGCCTCCCAGTTCGCGGCTCCAAAATGCCACAGACGACGTTTCCCTGGAGGGTCCACAGGCCGTACCGGAGTGATAGGACAGGTTAAGGTAATAAGGTTGTGATCGGAGGAGCCCAACGGAGAGAAAAGATTAACAGAGTAAGCAGAAGGATTAGTTGTGAGGAAGAGGTCAAGTATGTTGGAGCTCTCTCCAAGGCGGTCAGGGATACGGGTAGGGTGCTGTACAAGTTGCTCTAGGTCATTAAGGATAGAAAAGATGTAGGCTTGTTCACCAGGTGGATCCGTGAAAGGAGAGGAGAGCCAAAGGTGGTGGTGAACATTGAAATCTCCAAGAATGGAGATTTCAGAGAAAGGAGAAATGGACAGAATGTGTTCCATCGTAGAAGTAAGATAGTCGAAGAATTTTTGATAGTCAGTAGAATTAGGGGATAAGTAAACAGCACAGATATATTTAGTCAGAGAATGACAGGAAAGCCGAAGCCAGAGTGTGGAGAATTCAGAAGAATCAAGTTCAGGAACACGAGAGCAAGATAAGTCGTTGCGTATGTATACACAACAGCCACCTTTGGCTTTGAAATGAGTATAGAGAAAGTAGGAGGATACAGAAAAGGGTTTGCTGTCGGTTGCCTCAGACAGCTGAGTCTCCGTCAGAAAAAGAAGGTGAGGTTTAGAGGAGGAGAGGTGGTGCTCAACAGAGCGAAAGTTAGATGAAAGGCCGCGAATGTTGCAGAAATGAAGAAGAAGAGAGTCAGACAGTGGTTCCAGGCACCTCGAGTCGTCACCGGGAGAGGGGCAGATGGCGGGGGCATTTATGGTCCCCCCCCCTGGGGACTCCGAGGCTTGATTAGTAGACGCCATTTTTGTTGATTTTTGAATAGGATGTGTAGTGTGTACTGTGCATGTAGTTTGGTGAAGATAGTTAGAGAAATTTGTACTGGAGAGCATGCTGGCCTACTCTCTGTGTAACTGAGACACTGAAAAAGTTCAGCAAAGGGGGATGGTCAGGAACTAGTCCTGAGGGCTGATGAAACGGGAGCTCCAGCTCTCCCTGTCATCAGCTTTCCATCCACCTCGGGAGTACTGCCCTGCTCGACTGGTGCTACAGTCTACTCCTCAGAACTAACCTGTCCTTGTTGATAATTCTACCATAACAAAGCGTGGCCATCTTAGTCTACCTGACTTGATAACCCTTCCTCCCCACCTTGATAATCCTTGCTGCACACAACCAGGGGGTGCCCAAACACGGCCTCTTCCTCTCCCCCTGCATAAATAATTACATCGCCTCGTGACGCTCCTCTCTACCTCCCCACCAGAACCCCTTAGCTGTCCTCCTGCCCTCCTCAGCTCACCCTCTACCCTCCTCAGCTCTCCCTCTACCCTCCCCAGCTCTCCCTCAACCCCCCACATGTTCTCCCAAAGCTCCCTAGCTCTCCCTTTCCCGTCCTTTAACAGCAGCCCCCCCTCCTTCCTGCTCTTCCTACAAGTCTCACCCCCTTGCCTTCCTGCCCATATTTCTCCGCTTCCCAGTCTCAGCCCCTTTTCTCCCAGCCTTCACTCTTTCTCCCTCACTCCTCCTATCCTCTCACCCTTCTTCCATCACTGCCCCCAGCCCTCACTGTCTCCCTTACCAGCCCCCCCTTCAGACCCCCACAGTCTCCCCTCTCCCCCTGACTCCTCACATCTCTCTCCCCCTCACCCCTCACTTCATCTCTCTCCCCTCACCATGGACCCAAGACATCCTTCGCTTAACTATTAAATTTGAGATACAATAAACCAGACTTTCACTTTGTACTAATGCGAGGGATGCTTATGGTTGGTGGGTGGGGATGGGGAGGGGAGGGGGGAAGAGACGGGTGGGGGTATGAAGGAGAGAGAAGGGAGGGTAATAAATGAGGCGATGGAAGAGGGAAAAGTAAGAGATAAAGAGAAGGCTCAGGGAGACATATGAGGAGGATTAGGAGGAGAGGAAATCGATGGTTCGAGAAAGAGAGTGAACAGGAGGCAAGATGAGGAGGAAGAGGAAGAAGGGAGGAGGGAAGGGAAGATTATGGAGAGGAGGAGGGAGAGGTGGAGGAAGGATTAAGGGAGGAGGGAAGGGAAGATTACGGAGAGGAGGGAGAGGTGGTGGTGTAGGAACGTAAAGGAAGTACAAATATGAAGAGAATTTTTGATTTGTAATGAGGTTATATGGTTGACTGAAAATGATTATATACATTCTCTCTCTCTCTCTCTCTCTCTCTCTCTCTCTCTCTCTCTCTCTCTCTCCCTCTCTGTAGTTTCCCAAGACCTTGCCTACACTTTTCTTTTTCCTAATTTATATTCAGTCAAATCTTCATTCATATCTCCTTTAAATTATTCAGCACTTTGCACCCTAAAAACCAATATAATCATTCTCCCTTTACTTTACCTTTTTCACTTATGTATTATATTGTGAACTATTATATTATGAATTCCGTCTTTGTGTGCTTTGATGGTCGGGATAATTAAAGGAAGAATTGGAGGTATGAGACAGGTGGGGCTTTAAATTAGAGAGAGAGAGAGAGAGAGAGAGAGAGAGAGAGAGAGAGAGAGAGCATTAAACGATTAAAGAAAACGAAATAGGAAGTGTGATATCATGGAGAGAGTTAGCCTTTTAAGTGGCCAATAGAAACAGCAGTATATTTACGGAGAGAGAGAGTTCGAAAAAGAAAGGCGGAAAATTATATGAAATGTGCATATTGGCGAAGGGAATTACAGAGAGAGAGAGAGAGTTCGATTAAGAAAGGCGGAGAATTATATGAAATGTGCATATTGGCGAAGGGAATGAGAGAGAGAGAGAGAGAGAGAGAGAGAGAGAGAGAGAGAGAGAACCAACCTAAAAACTGCCCAGATGAACGAGAAACAGAGCTCAGAATTTTTAAAAGAAAAAGAAAGTAAGGAGAAATTGATAATGGCTGGGGTTAATTTGCATATTAAAATTACTGACGATATTTTAGACAGAATATTATCTCGATTAATATAGTGGCATTTTTTGAAGCTCTTTTCTGGCAAACCTCAATTTTTTTTTAGCTTTGCGTTCATCCCTTAGTGAAGAGGTTATAGGAATTATACCCATCAACCCATTTTTGTTTTATTCTGTGTATCACATATATTACATTTTTTAAAATAAAGAAAGCTGTCTAGAAGCGAAAGGATGAATGGCAGGTGGTGTGAATGTCAGCAAAAAGAAAAACTGAACATAAAAGCTGTTTATAAAAGTTGAAAAGAGAATAGGAACAAGAGAAGACGCTGCAGAAATCAAGTGGTGTACATATTAGTAAAGAAGATTGAATGTAAAAGCGGCGTGGAAGAAAATAAAAAATATATATATATGGTAGAGGTAAAGAAATGTGTATATTATCATGGCAAGAATATGCATAAAGGCTACTTCTAGGTTTACCCGGTACTCTGTGTGTGTGTGTGTGTGTGTGTGTGTGTGTGTGTGTGTGTGTGTGTGTGTGTGTGTGTGTGTGTGTGTGTGTGAGAGAGAGAGAAAAGTGAATTGAAATTAAATAATCCGAAAACTGCCTGAATGAAATGAAAATGGCTCACCTCTAACTAAAGGGTTAAGTCTGAACCAACGAATTTCGCGTCTATGAGCCATGAAGCGACGGCCGGTACGTTAATGTCCCATAAAATCCCACACCCAGCAACCTTTGGCTTCATTGAGTAAAATAAAGAGAATAAGCGTCACTAAAAACAACTTGATAAAATAAATAATAGTAATGAAAGTTTGACACAATATGGGTCAGAGGACGTTTACATATTGAAATAAAAAAAGAAATAGAAAAAAATATATAATTACCTGTGGAATTGGAAACAAAGCATTATAATCAGAGGTACAGTAGTTGGGTGTAAATATTCAGAAAAGGGAGAATGTAAAAAAAATAAAAAAAGAACAGGTAACACTCAAGCTCCAATGACACACTGCTGAATAGAATCGTCTGACATCAGGTGGAATGAAACACTAGAGGTGACCAAACCGTGAGAGGGTTATTGGTACCTGTATTAACACTCAGGCTCCTTTGATTCCCACACCCGCACCCACACCCACCCGCACACTACACACAGGCTTATCTGCATCCACTTATCCACACCCTGACATCTGCATCCACTCATCTCCGACTCACACCCACCCACACCCAGTTACATGTATAGCTGCGAGAAGTAAAATCGCTCCAGTTTAGAGTCCAGCAGTTAAGAATTCCTTGCGAAATATTCTGAAATGTTTCTTGGACTTCGAAAATCACATCACTGGGTTTTGAAAGTCATTGTTCACTGTCTCTTGATGTATCGTGATGAAGTGTATGCTTGAACATATCCGTAACTGTACTTTCTAGCTTTATAACCCATCCTTCACAGTACATTCACACACGTGCACTTCCTCAGCCTCCTGCCACACCCACACCCCCGCACTTCCTCAGCCTCCTCGTCACATCCACACCCACACACAAATTCCTCACCCTTATTGCCACACCCACATCCACATCCACACATACGCACTTCCTCAGCCTCCTTGCCACACCCACAACTACATCCACACCCTTCTCCTCCACCCCCCACCCACACACCTCCTCACAACACTTATACCCATTCATGAACATCCTCCCCTTTCCCTCATTTAATACATACCTGCACCTAGCTGACCTCACCCACACCCCACATTAACTCCCACAGTAGAGCAACGTCACCATCATCATCGCCATCCACATGCAGAGAGATGTAACCCAATCAGTACCACCGGAGAACGTGGTGGCCCACTGATAGCGTTTATATTTCGATCCTCCTGCTATTTAAATCCAGGGTTCGACCCCAAGACATGACGGACATTTAAGTGGGTGTTGGTAGTATGTCCGTTCATATGGTTTCATGTTTTCGAATCCTGTTTATTCATAGGGGTGACATACAGACTGACACACGTAGTCATAGTCATTACATTTCCACTTTCATGTGCATCACTTCTCACTAAAAGCATTCCTTACCATTTGTACTTTGTCAGTATGGTTGATGTTTGACTCTGGTTACCACTCCCCTTCCGAGGTGCAGGTCTGGTTCTGCAAGGGAATTCATACTGACTGTTACGGCTACACTTAATCATCCACCATGCACCACCAGCATTCATCAGTATCATCTTTTCATTACCATCAGCCCTCCATTACCACTTCACTTTACCCTCATCCATCCACCCCTTCACCCTCGCCCCTTTCCACCTAGCCCATCGTCAGCCCCTACCCAACCTTACTCCCTCACTCACCTCTCTATTCACTCTACCTTCCACCTCCACTCACCCCTTCACTCTCACCTCCCCCCTTTGTTCACCTTACTGTCCACCGTCCCTCATCCACATCCACCCCTATATCATCACTCACCCCTCCCCTATACCGTCTCTCGGCTCTCCTCTCCACCTCTTCCCACTTCTCCACTCTCATGCACCCCCTTCACCCTTAGACAGGCACGTGCATCCAAACTAGTCATTCTTACCAACCACTCCACCCCTCCACCCCCCACTTACCCCCCCTCCCCACCCTTAGTCATACACGTACGCCCACACCCTTACCAGTCACCTACTTTTTCCCTGATTTGCTTGTACTTTGGTGCATGGCCAAATGGCACCTGTTGCTTGCTCACTGCTTCCCTCCCTTCTCCCACCCTCTCACCCACATCCTCCTTCCTCCACTCTTTCACATACACCATCTCATCCACATACACTCTTGAACCCACTGTTTCGCCCACATACTCAACTCACACCGTCATACACGCACCCTTTCACCCACACACACAGCTACACCCTCTCACCCCTACCCTCTCATCACCACCTCCTCATCTACACTAACACCAATTCTCTCACTTTCACTCTCTCGCCCACACACAGGTCAACACCCACTCTCTCACCACCCGTTCACCCACATCGGTACTGTCGTCCACGCCTTTCAACCTACATTACAACAACGTCTCAATTGCGTTAACACCTTCAACTTGATGACATATCTTTCATGTTGATCAGACTTAACAGACTATTGTATTTAAGTTGAAGTGAAGATGTTAGTGAGGGCCGTATCTATTTCTTCACATTCAAAACATCTCTTGTTAGGTGAATATAAACGTCTGGAAAGATAGAAAAAATTAAACACATAGAACTCCCCTGTGTTGTGAGTCTGTTCAGTCCCGTGTTGAATTTTCAAACAAAAACCATTCAAACAGACGCAGCACTGCCACCAACAACAAAAACAATGACAAAAAAACTCAACAGCCTCCTCTCCACTTGCATCTCGCCCAGGACACCATCTCAGGTATATATGTTGTAATAATCACATCACATCACTCTCTACATCACTTGCCAAAACACAAAGCCAGACAACCTTCCACCCTCCACGCACGTCGGCAGGTCTCACACAGTAATTAATATCTCAGCTATTTTTGCTAATAATCACATCCCTATCTATAACACATACTAAGACAGTCACTGACCAACACTCCACTCTCTAAGCACTGCGGAAGGTCTCATAGTCTGTTATAATAAGGACCACATTCAGAAACCACTCATGCGCACGTCAGGGGAACCACCACCTATCCTCTTTCTTCGACAACCACAATAATTTGCTCCCTACTGTAGCAATCGATGAGTTTTCTGATAACCGACCCGAAATTTACATGCTGTGGGCTGGTGCGTATATAAGTTCCATACCGACTGTTGTGATAAACTGTGATCCATAGCTGTAAATATCATCGGAAATCATACTGCGCCATGGCGATTTTTTCTTGCCACCCTCTCCGAGATTAGGCGGCTGATCATACAGTGGATAGCTAGGTGCCGTCGGTAGCTAGATATGTATTCAGATAGATGCATTGATTGATTGATTGATATAAATGAAATCAATACATACATGTTTACATTGATAAGATGCGAAAATCATAACGATCATATTAAAAAGTTAACTGTTACAGAGACGTCTTTGTCGTAAAAATGAAATAGGATCCTTTATAAACGTGATCCTAGGAGCGATATACACAAACCTGAGTTTAAGAGAGTTTATACATTCTCATCCCAGTCCCACGGGTCGGCATGGAGTAAAACCAAGAATCACGGATCATCATCGAATCTGTTTTGAGAACGACAATTGCAAACATTAAAATCAGATACCCGGCTACTGTGTCATTTGCTTTTTTTTTTTTTTTTTTTTTTTTTTTTCAGACGTTACTGGTTGATCCGGTTGGGTAGCCAGCTGGATTTGAGTGAGATTTAATCCTACTAGATAATCATAAATCCCCCCTTGGACTGTATTTACAAAAGATCCTAATCTGTTCTCCATAACACCCATTATTACAGATCTTTTTGTTGTTCGTGTGTCACCTTATTACTCTGATTTGACAGTAAGTGTTTGGTAGGTGTACGAGTGAAGACGAACGTATATACAAGCAGTCTGTCGTCGGTTAAGTAGGCTTCCAAACACCTTTTCCCTAGCGATTTATTTTTGTATATGGGTGGTTAATATCGTTTTGCTCTTTATTTATGCAGAGTATGGTGATATTGGATGGATTTATTTAACATGAATCCAGTAGGGTATGATAAAATAAATCGCTTAGGAAAAGGTGTTTGGGAGATTCCTTACCCGACGAGAATACGGACCTTGGACACAGCTTAAGCAAAAGAAAGTTTGTAAATACGCCTATCACTGCTTTAAAAGGGGGACTATTCTAATTAGCAGTTGTAGGACTTGAGAGAGACCAGAAGCAGTTTTAAGTCCAGGGTCTGTATCTAATATCAGGGCCGTGGTCTCGTTGGCTTAAGAGATATCGCTCAACACCTTGTCCTTAGCGATTTAATTTGCATATTACACCTGGATAGATAGCAATGGAAAAAATCGGTAACACTTCTTCCTTGCTTTATTTTGCACATTACACATTGATATCCTCTACTATGTTCTGGCCCAAAACTGTGTCGATGCTGAAAGAAAAAAAAAAAAAACGTTATTTGTCTCAGCCAGGATAGACACCAGAGGCATTTTTACTCGATCCGCTGGTTTGTTTAATTTTACGGCCCCATCCGCACTGGTTTAGGTATGGTAACGCCTGGTCCTTAGCGATTTATTATGCACATTACCCCTTTACCGGAGGATAGAGACCAGGAGTATTTTATTTTGAGCGTGTACATTGTTCCCACTGACATGTTTATTGTGACCGTTTCCTCATTACCGTAACACCTCTTGCATAACGATTACGTTGCCTGTTGAACTTTCGTATCCCTGCCCTGATATCACTAACGAAAGCTATCAAATAACATAGAAGATAGTTGGAATTGACACCTGGAGCTTATTTACACCCAGCCTATGTGTATTGAATATTCTGTTTTGTTTAATATTAGGCCATTATTTCTGATGCAGACTTTCTGGGACAGGGCATCATCTTTGGGTAGAGAAGTAAACTAAGCTTTCCACAACTGAGGAATATTAGGAAGCAGAGGGAAGCGAGAAGTAAAATTTTAAGTATTAGGCACACGTTCGTCCTCGACTGTACAATTTCTCTGCATCTTCTCGAAACCTTGTCAGAACCTAACGAGATCATACGAGTACTGTACTAACCAGCCGATATTCGGGCAGGCTGGAAGGGTTGTTTTCAATATTTTCATCTTGAAATCTTGTCAGAACCTAATGAGATCTTGTTAAACAAACCAGGAAATATTCAGGCGGGTTGGGAGGGTTGGAATTTCACCTCGTTAATTTCGGAACCCCTGACTTGTAAAAGTACTGTTGATAGTAGCTGTGCATGAATTTGGCGCATGTCACAGGATTTTAATCAGCGCCACTACACGGATACTGAACGTTTGTGTTACTATCCTCACTACTGGATAGTTGTTGAAGTGTATGCATTACTCCCACCTCACATGATTTCCCCAGTACACTCTCCCCCCTCCCCCTCCACACACCCTCAACGCACTCTTTCACCACCCCCAGCACCCCCACAACTCACTCACCATCCCACACCCGCTCCACTCAATCACGCTGGAAAATCACCCACTCATCCACTGCCCATGTATTGCCTCAGTCAGTAGTGATCCTTCTACACCTCCGGACTTTGCAGTAACGAAGGGACAGTAATCAATCCTGCATGAATATTGGGGTTAGTTTAGAAAGTATAGGCTGCCCGTAAATTGCTGTTCATTATAAACTCCAGTGGCAGTATTTTGTGTTGAGAGGACGCCTCAGCTGGCTAGTGTGGGCGTAGTTGTGGCACTTTGAGCAGGAGGAAAAAGTAGATAAATTTATGCAGGGCAGATACTGGTAACACCGAGCCGTCCCCACAACACTGGGAAATCGGCCAGCAGAGTGGAAGAGAATGGTTATATGAGTATATGGCCCGCCCTGTATTTCATTAGGCACCGACATCGTTTCGAGAAATTATGTCAGTACCAGAGTTGTGAAGGCTACCACGGCCTCTTATATAAATTATTAATTTGAGTATACTATGTAAAGGAATTATTGGCAGCTGCTTTGCCACCCAAATGCATTCTTCTATCACCCAAAGCCGTCCCTCTCCCATTCATCCTTTCCTGCCACTCTAATGATTTGCATAAACCCACACACCCACTTTGTCTTTTGTCATTCATATATATTAAACAGCTCTGATTATAGTTCTTTCACTTTAATTTGGCTCAGATTATTTTGCTTGGTTCAGTAGCATAATAAGATAATGCTGCGGCTCTACATAGTTTCCATTCTTCGTGACTTGCATCGTATTCTAGTGCTGATCTGTTGTTACAGTTGGGCATTCAAGATGGAGAGATGACATTTTTAGACCATGTTAAAGTGAGCACGGTATACCCTATTTTACAGCCACATCACCTACAACACAAAAGCACGCTGACCGTTTCGTTCCACCAAATGCTAAAGTTAATTCGCCTCTCCAGCCTCTATCACTATTGGTGTAATACACTTGAATGTGACGTAATGGACTGAGGTTTATCATTTATCTATACGTGATAATATGCATCTTTGTCCAGTTCATTTCATTTAAGCATCTATGAGTCCAGTAATTTGAAGAGGCAAAGATGGCGAACGGGTTTACGTATCTGGCTGTACAGCCACCACTCACAGAAATCATTAATATGCTTTAACCTTTACCGGGCACATCACTGACATCAACCACGCCATTCTACTCCACCATCATCATCTACCACGCCATTCTACTCCACCAACATCATCTACCACCACACACATACCATACAACCACTCGCAGCCCAACTTTATACTGGACAAACACCTGCCATACCAACTTGACATACAACACAGCCACACGCAAGAGCAGCTCACAAAATCATGATACTCTGTTACCTGTACCTGCCGGACCATCAGCAGCTGCCACATGCAACTACACTCTCCCAAATATTCAGCCACCTGTAATAATGACACTGACTTACAGCTTACAAACCACCATCATCTGCCACACACAACCATGCACCTGCCACTTGCTATCTGATACCACTCTGTAACTTACGACAACTTTACCATCACCTACCACACCACCATAATCAATTACACACTAGTACATTAATCGAACCGTACTACCAACCCTCACAAACGACCATATCATAGTACATAGCGAACCTCCTCCTACCACACATAGCTACACACAACCACCCCTTACCAAGCAGAAACTCATGCTACCCAGTGACCTCCACCGCTACCAGCATATGACCACCGAATACCATCCGTATATATACCTGTATATATAAAGAGAGAGAGAGAGAGAGAGAGAGAGAGAGAGAGAGAGAGAGAGAGAGAGAGAGAGAGAGAGAGAGAGAGAGAGAGAGAGAGAGAGAGAGAGAGAGAGAGAGAGAGAGAGAGAGAGAGAATGTTTGTCATTTTGTGTCTGTCTGTCTTTTATTAAAATCGAGTGGGATGCATAAAGAACCATCTGAACAGCTAACAGGTGTTACTTTTAACGACGAAGTTTAATGTATACACAGCAGTTGTTAAACTGGCGACACACACACACACACACACACACACACACACACACACACACACACACACACACACACACACACACACACACACACACACACACAACACACACACACACACACACACACACACACACACACACACACACACACACACACACACACACACACACACACACACACACAAATTCATCGTGGCGTGAGCGCTAATTCCCTATCCCCGAATCTTCACCCCTGCGGAGTGTATCTGCAGGATGCTAACGAGAGAGAGAGAGAGAGAGAGAGAGAGAGAGAGAGAGAGAGAGAATGTGTGTGTGTGTGTGTGTGTGTGTGTGTGTGTGTTTTCTTTTGTCCATCCCTCCTCATGCGCCTTCTTAATTCGCTCCTAACCCAGTGATGTTCCGGGTCATTTGAAAAGAACAGATGTCAAAATTTAATAGAGGGAGAACCCCAACTACGAACCTGTGAGTTTTGCGACTATGTGCCGATAGACGGAGGATGGTACCCAAAGTGACCTACCAGAAAAAATATCCTACACACAGGAACCCTTGGCACAAATGGGATAGTTAATCTTTGTCACTCGTCCCCTTTATACGTCATTCCTCCCCTTGATTCCTCACTCGTCCCCTTAATACCACACACGTCACCTTTGCACGTCATTCGGCCCCTTAATTCCTCACTAGTCTCCTTATTTCCTCATTCGTCCCCTTAGCTCGTCATTCGTCCCCTTCACTCGTCATTCGTCCCCTTCACTCGTCATTCGTCCCCTTAACTCGACATTCATTCCCTTAACTCGTCATTCGTCCCCTTGACTCGTCATTCACTTGATTGGCATTCGTTCCCTTAACTCATCATTCGTCCCAGCTCGTTATTCGTCCCGTTCATTCCTCACTCGTCCCCGTAACTCTTCATGCGTCCCCTTAATTGCTCACTTTTCCCCTCCATGCAACACTGCACACTCACCGTCACCTTCATTCTACCATTCTACCCCTCCCCATTCATTCGTCCCCTTCTCCCATCCCTTTCGCGCTCACTCGTCCCCTGCACCCTACCCCTTCCCTCTCACTCTCCCCCTTTACCCTACCCCACCCTACACTTGCCCCTTCACGTAGCTCCGTCTTCCCTCACTGGCTTCTTCACCTCTGCCCATCTCTCACTGCAACCTCCCTCCCTTACTCGTCCCCTTCACTGTACAATACTCTCCCCACTCCCTCGTCACTCTCGTGAGGTCAGAGTCGCTCTCGTGAGGCCAGTCAGCTCAGACGTGCTAGAGACCTGTGGTAGTGTTGTGCTAGTGTGCTTTAGTGATCTGTGATAGTGGTTGTGTTAGTGTGTTGTAGTGATCAGCGATAGTGCTGTGCTAGTGATACGTGAGTGTGTGTGTTGTGGTGACCTGTAGTGACCCGTGATAGTGTGTTCTACCTTGTGTGAACTAGTGCGTAATGGCTTCCTCGGCAGAGAGCTGTGTCCCCACTGCAGGTACTGAAAAGGACTACCTTGAATTAAAGGAGGAACTTCTGGAACTGAAGCGGGAGGTACAAATTCTCAGGCAGGAGAAGGCACAGATGAGGGAATTGTTGGAGGAGAAAGAGAAAAAGGCTGAAGGTTGGACACTAGTTAACAAGGGTGCAACGAAGTTCACTCTTAAAAAGCAAACGGAAATTAAGACAACTAATACATTCGACGCACTACGGGACGAATGTGAAGGGAAGGCAGAGAGGGAAGTAGAGGAGAAGGACGGTGAGGGAACTTCCAGTACAGGTAACTATAAACAGAACAAGAAAGGTAAAAAAAATGTTGTTGTTGTTGGAGACTCCCAGGTGAGATATCTGAACAGGGCCATGTATACTCCACTCGCTAAACATGTGTGTCTTCCAGGGGCCAGGGTGGCTAATGTGGTAGATAAAATTTCAAATATCGTAAAGGAAAGTGGTGACAAACCCACTGTGTGCCTCAGTGTAGGAGGCAATGATATTAATAGCCGTAAGAGTGAGGTACTGTGGAAAAGGTACAAGTTGATGTTAGAAAAGGTTAGGGAGAGGGGAGGAACCCCTGTAGTGCTTGGTGTTTTACCAAGGTGGCGGGTTGGAAGGGAATGGTTGAGCAGGGCAATAGGGTTTAATTGCCGCATTGAAAGGTATTGCAAAGATAATGCAATACCTTTCATAGACAGCTGGGACCGGTTTTATGGACGAAGTGCCTTGTATAGTTGGGATGGGACTCATCTTAGCAGGCAAGGAGTTACTGTTTTAGCTGGAATGATAGATAGGGAGTTGGAGGGATTTTTTCGAGATTGAGAAGCAGGTGTACAGGAAGATGCAGCAACTACAGTCAGAAATCATTATTACCATGTTTGGATAGATGCATCGATACTTGCAAAATTAAGAACAAAAGTTCAACCAATAGTGTAGATACATCCACTCAGGCACCTCAAATTGAGCAGGCGATGATAGATGATAGAACAAGCGATGATAGAAGGGCGATAAGCGATAGTACAAAAAATTGTTATATTAGTAAAGTAAAGAGTTTCCCAGTTAGTAATAAAATAAATAACAGTAAATGCCAAGGTAAAGGCATAACTACTCGTAATAATCTGAAAGTGTACTACACAAACAGCCGGAGTTTACGTAATAAAATGGATGAACTGAGGGCTTTAATTTGTACAGAGAAAATAGACATTGCCGTTATTAGTGAAACTTGGATGAATACAGACACTCGAGAATTTTTAGCAGAATATCAGATAAAAGGCTATAATATTTTTGTGTCAAACCGTCAGGGAAGAAAGGGAGGAGGGGTAGCTATTTATGTAAAGGATTCATTAAACTGTTACAATAAAGCAGACATTAAAGTAAATAGGGACACAGAAAGTGTCTGGGTTGAAATTAGTAACAATAGGGAGAAATTAGTCTTAGGAGCAATTTACAGATCTCCAAAATTAAGTAGAGCTGATAGTAAATACCTCTGGGAGGAAATTAGGAAAGCATCACAGTCCAGCTTAGTAATAAATGTTGGGGACCTTAATCTGCCAAGGATAGATTGGAGAAATCAGACAGGAGATGCAGAGTCAGAGGAATTTCTAGAGGTAGTACAGGATAATTTCCTTTAGCAGTATATCAGGGAGCCCACCAGAGGTAATAATATACTAGATTTGGTTTTAGCTAATAAAGAAAATATCATTAGCGATATAGAGGTTGGTGGACGATTTGGTAATAGCGATCATGAAGAAATTAAGTTCAAATTTATTTGGGATGTCTGTTCCACTGAAAATACCTCCACCGTTCCTAATTTTCGTCTAGGAGATTTCGATGGCTTAAGAGCTTATTTTCGAACGGTATTCCACAGGGAGATTAGCTATTGGAGGGAATGCCAGGTCAGTGTGGAATCCCAGGTCATAGGTCAGGCGCAGGAAACACCTGGGGATGTCTGTCAGGTGTCTGCGAGGGAGGAGGTGGTAGATAGGAATGTAGTCCAGGTGACGGAAATTAACTCAGCTCCAGTACCAAACAAACGTTCGACCAGTGAGAAGTATAACGAGTTAATAAATATAATATACGGAGGCCAAGATAGATATATTCCTTCAAAACCGTTTAGAACTAACAATTCAGAACCAAGATGGTTAAACAACAGATTAAAATCTCTCATAGGCCAAAGGAAAGGAATATATAGAAAAATAAAACGTGGAGAGGAACACTTACGTAACCGGTACACAATTTTAAATAGAGAAGTAAAGAGGGAGATAAGAAAAGCAAAGAGAAGTTATGAAATTAAGGTTGCAAGTGAATCAAAAGTAAACCCCAAGGATTTTTATCAAATGTACCGAACGAAAAATAAAGATAGGATAGGACCACTCAGAACAGAATCAGGTGACATTACCAGTGAAGATAAAGAAATGTGCTCCATCCTAAATAATTATTTCATATCAGTATTCACCAAGGAAAATCTAAGCCTGGTCCCTCAAGCAGCAAATATTTACCATGAGAATACGGAAAATATTCTTAGTAAAATAACCATTAGTAAGGAGGACGTATTGAAAGAAATTAACAAGTTAAAACCTCAAAAATCGCCAGGTCCGGACGATATATATGCAAAAATTATAAAAGAAACCAAAGAAGAAATATGTCAGCCACTTTTAACATTATTTAATGACTCTTTAAGTTCAGGAGAAGTTCCAGAGGCGTGGAAAACCGCAAACGTAGTGCCCATCTTTAAAAAGGGTGATAAATCAGCTGCGTCGAATTATCGTCCGATAAGTCTAACGTCAATAGTAGGAAAAATGTTAGAGTCAATTTTGGCAAATAGGATTAGAGAACACTTAGAAAGATTTAATCTTATAAACGAAAGTCAGCACGGATTCAGGCAAGGACGATCCTGCCTCACAAATTTGTTGTCATTCTACTCGGAGGTCTATGAGGCAGTAGATAGCGATAAAGCTTACGATGTTATTTATCTGGACTTTAGTAAAGCTTTTGATAGAGTCCCACACGAAAGGTTAGTTAGAAAGGTTCGAGCACACGGTATAGACGGCGATATCTTAAAATGGATAGAATCCTGGCTGAAAGGACGAAAGCAGAGAGTATTAATAAATGGAACTAAGTCGGACTGGGGATTAGTAACTAGCGGTGTACCACAGGGTTCAGTACTCGGTCCCTTATTATTTATCATATATATAAATGATCTAGACTTAGGAGTCAATAGCAGAATCAGCAAATTTGCCGACGATACAAAAATAGGGTGTATCATTAACTCGACTGACGATTGCCATTACTTACAAAAAGACCTCGATACATTGTCCAAATGGTCTAAAACTTGGCAAATGGAATTTAACGTTGAAAAATGTAAAGTACTTAACGTAGGCAAGACCATTGGAGATACTAAATACAGCTTAGATAACAAAGAAATTAGCAAATCTGAATGCGAGAGAGATCTAGGAGTTATGATTAGTAACGACCTTAAACCTAGGCAACAGTGCATTAATGCGAGAAATAAAGCAAATAGGGTCCTAGGATTTATTTCGAGAAGCGTGAGCAATAGATCATCTAAAGTAATACTGAAACTTTATCTAGCATTAGTAAGGCCACATTTAGACTACGCAGTACAATTTTGGTGTCCTTACTATAGAATGGATATTAATTCGTTAGAAAATGTACAGAGAAGAATGACTAAAATGATACATGACGTCCGGAACCTGTCATATGAAGACAGACTGAAAAGACTAAGTCTGCATTCGCTAGAGAGGCGTAGAGTAAGGGGAGACTTAATTGAGGTTTTTAAGTGGATGAATGGTATAAATAAGGGAGATATTAGCAAGGTACTTAAAGTGAGCATACAGGATAGAACTAGAAATAATGGTTTCAAACTAGAAAAATTCCGTTTCAGAAAGGAAATCGGTAGAAATTGGTTTGGTAATAGAGTAGTAGACGAATGGAATAAGCTACCTAGTAAAGTA